>NW_024429268.1:3923522-4333263 GCF_017639785.1 Mesocricetus auratus
TCATTGTTCACTTTCCTGCCTGTAGAAGGAAGTAATATTTACAAGGCCAGGCTACAAGGTACCAATCCAAGGCAAATATATTGATGAAGGTTAAAAAAAATATTCCTGAGAAGGCCAAGGACTATGAAGTTGCCTGAAACAGGCACAGAATGACAGAGCTTGGGACAAGTGGTTTAGGGGAGAAAACCAAGGACATAAGGGTAAAGGCTGTCGCTGACTGGTGGGAAAGGAAGGTAGAACAACAAAGAAATTAAAAGAAATTTCCGAAGTTGGAAATCCTGAAGCTGAAGCACCTCCCAGATGGAGGTTCAGGACACAATGGTGGCTGTCCTGAGCTAAGGCAGACTAAGACAGGAACACATGCTGCCTCTCACAACTTAAGGGCGTGGCGTTCGATTCTGACCTGTTTGTTTGCATTTAAATCTCTACTTGTTCCCCCAAATTAAGCTGATGAAATTAGCTTGGGAATTCTAAGATCATGAAGCGGTATATAGTGTCTCCAGCTGAACTGTCCACGCTAAACCTAATTATTTGTGAATCTGATTCATTGTTCTCTATTGAGTAGCCTATTTATGAAGTAGAATCCCATTTTAATTTAAACCAGGTGTGGTGGTGCACACCTATAACCCCAGCACTTGTGAGTGGGGACAGGAGAATCAGAAGTTCAAGGTCATCCTCAGCTGTATAGTTAGGTCAAGGACAACTGAGCTTCATGAGACTGTTTTCAGAAACAAAACAGGCAAACAAAAGAAGCAACACCAAAAATCCTATCTTATAAAAGCATCACTTTTATGAATACACCTAGCAAATATTTGCAGAATACACACGCAGACACACGCAGACATCTGTGTTTGTAGCAATTCTTTCGCCTGTCGCCCTCCTTACCCCACGACATCTTACTGGATAGACCTAGTAACTTTGGTCATCTTACAAAATTTAAAACCCAGTTATTGCCAAGATAACTATGCGTTATGACCAATTATAGGAAAAGTCCTAAAAGTGAGGAACTTCTTAGAATAATGTAAATGCTTCCATTTTTCATTCTATAAGAAGGACCTAAGTGCCCAGTGACATTCTCCACTAAAGCTACCCTGTTAATTTAAAGAATCTCATTCATTCTGCTACTGGTCCCTTATTCATGAACAAAATTTCCTTGGCCCCAGTGGTCCACATACTGCTCCTTTATTTTTACTCCTTAAAATTCAGGGAAGCCTATGTGAATAATGAGGCAGAGAGAAATGGTGCAGAAAGTTGCTGGGATCACTTTTAGGCAGGGAATTTATTATGCATATTTTAAAATTGACCTTTTAGTCCAAGTTTTTATTCAATTCCAATGCAAGAAATTAAGTGACAAGGTCACCGGGAATATTTGTATGCAAGTGGCAGTGAACAGTATGATTCATGAATTTTAAAAAATATTGGTAAGAAGCCAATAGATTCTTCTTCAGATTAACAGCAAGCAGAAATGCAGGAATTTTTTTAACAAAGAAGTTAAGCTTTTTACATCACACACACAAAAAAATCCTGCCCTTTGGGAGAAAATGCCATAAATCTGAAGTGTGTATGTGTGTGTGTGTGTGTGTGTGTGTGTGTGTGTGTGTAACTTCTTGTCTAGACCATGCATGTCTAATAGTGATGCATGCATATAAGTATATAAATGTTATTTGTACAGATGCTGCCATTACACATTTCCATTTCAGGGGTTAATAGCTTTCCACAGGTCACTGTAAGCCTCTGTCTTCTCCTTGCTGAACTCCACAGCATTAAAATCATATATCTCATATTCAAGGGACACAGAAAAAGTGACTATAATTAGAAGTTACAGAGGCCTCGAGTTACTAGAAATATCCAATTCATGTTCTAGTCTCTCAAACAATATCCTCTTGCCAGCAGGCTCTTACAGACTTTCAGGAGGTATATTCCATTCTGTGGGAAAGGAAGTCCCAAGTGTTGCTGTCTACCTATGGCAGAAAGCGCTTGTTCCCTGGGGGCATGTCAAACTCCTTGACCTAACAGTATCCATTCCACTGCTAAACCAACTCTCATGAGGATCTAGCCTAGAACTTACTCTACCCAGACCTGTGTTGACTGGCTCCCCAGGAAATTCAAGAGTTTTTACCAATATGAAGTCTGAGGGAATGGCACCTATGTCCACTACCTGCTTGTGTCTGTGCCGCTTTGATTAAACTCATTAGAAGCAATATTCACCTCATATCTTGTACATTTATTTTCTCGTGGCCAAATTAAAATATTACTGTTGTCTCGCCGGGCGGTGGTGGCGCACGCCTTTAATCCCAGCACTCGGGAGGCAGAGGCAGGCGGATCTCTGTGAGTTCGAGGCCGGGCTGAACCGACAGCCTCCAAAACAATACAGAGAAACCCTGTTTCATAAAACAACAACAACAAAAAAATACCGTTGTCTCATGTTCTAGTCAGGTCTCTTATGTGAAATGGATTTGATTTGATATTCTATGAAAGAATACAGAAATCAGAATATAGCTAAGAATGAACTCCTCTCAGTACACACAAATTCTACAGAGACTAGTTCTGTGTCATTTCATTGAAACCACGGGTTAACTTTTAATGAGGAAAATAAAATGCTGTTAAATGGAATAGTCCAGATAGACATACTGTTCTTAAACACGAGGTTGACTGCCAGCTGTAAGGCAGACACTAAGGTACAATGATGTCCTTGCAGGGCTTGGATGACAGTGAGAAACAAATTGGAAAGGGTTGCCCTTATTCTGGTTACTTATCCAGATGTAACTCCTCCCTGATGTTCCTCATATTCGGTGAATAACCTGGCTTCACCATGAAAATCATAACTGTCAAAATGACCTCTATAGAGGTCCCATGTCTCCCCATGCACCAACACCTGGCTCCTCCTCCTACATACTCCATACCTGTGACCAAAGATGAACAGCCCACATCCTCACCAAGACTGGCCCCTCCACCACCCACAAACTCCTTCCCTCCTCCCCCCAGAAAGCTCCTCCTGCAATCTGCCAGTCTTGTATCTTCCATTGGAATCATTCTCATTGGCATACAATTACTTTCTTAAATGCCTTCTTACGCCCTTGGCTACCACCCAGTTTTGCTGTTCTTGTGTCCAGTCACTTGGCTCCTTTAAGAACCTGTCTTAGTTACTGTGCTATTGCTGTGAGTGACACCATGGCCAAGGCAACTTTTTTTTTTTAAAAAGAGCGTTTAATTGAGGGCCTGCTCACTCTTTCAGAGGGTTAACGATCTTCACGGCAGGAGGCAGGTGGGCATGATGCTGGAGCAGGAGCTGAGCGCTCACATCCTGACCCGCAGGTATCCTACCATTTACTCTTTCTTCCTCACATTCAAAGCATGCTCAGACCTCGCCACTTCTCCCCGTTCCTTCACATTCCCATGCCCCAGCCCAACATGGCCTCCCAGCATCTTGCAGTGGTCTCTTGTTTCTGCCTTGTTGTCTCCCCCTACTTTAGTGATGTCCAGTCCATCCATTTCTCCACTTGAAACCCTGTAATGACTTAGAGGGAAAATACAAATGTTTACAGTCAACTAATAACCCCCTGGCCTCCCTAACCTCATTTTATGTTCTCCCTTGCACACTGTGTTCAAGATTCCTCAGTCCTCTTGCGAGTCTTCTAATATACCCATTGTCTTTCTAAAGGCTTCCACCACAAGCCGGTCCCAAGCTTGCTTAAACCCGCATAAAGTGAATTCAGCCTGATGATACCACATATAACTCATGATTAACAAAATAAAACAAATACAGTACAATGACATTCTGTAGTCTCTAAAAATACCTCCTCTGTGTTTACAAAAGTTCCAACTAAAAATACCGCCATCTAGAACATTCCCCTAACATAGGAATCAAGTCTTTATTCAATAATTATCTGGTCTAAAACCTTTCCATTCCCATTTTTCTACAGCTCTGTCAACAAATTGATAACCTCGGGCATTTTTTTAAATTAGCTGCCTTTAAAAATGGTTTGTTAAATTAGTCAACTATGAAATCACCTCACCCAAATGATTAAGTTCAGATTACATTTCAAATCCATCACCTGTTTTTACTGGATGAATGTACAGTCACTCCAGGATTGTTAATTACAGTGTTTAATCTGCCTGTGTTTTCTTATGCACATAGCACAGTGTGCAGCCGGCAGCAGCTGGCATGTCTCTACCTACTGTTTGAAGTGGCCTGCAAGCCACAGGGTAATGACATTCAAGTAGCCAGAAATAGTACTGCATTACCTCCGTTGTTTACCCAAGGGAGACAGTATTTAACGATAAGCCTCCTTCTATCCAGGAAGGTCACCTGTGCCAATGGACTGGAGAAGAGCTCTGGCTTGCCTTAGGAAAGACTCTGGTTGTCATGCTGAATTAGCATGACAGCTGTGCTGATTCATGGGAAGCCACACCCTCCTCATGCCCGTCACAGTAGACAGGATATGTGAAGCCACCACCACTTCGTAAGCATGTTCGTATGACCTTATTTGCACCTCGGATTAATACTAGCAGCCCAGGAGTGTCAGTTCCACCTCACAGATGTGAATACAGAACACAAGGAGGTTTAAGTTACTGACAAAGCCAAAACAGGCTCTGTGACACCTGACGACAAGCCACCTCCCATACCTCAGCTGTCCCCACTGTCTCCAAACACTATCTCCATATTTGCCTCATCTCCGTCATTGCTCTCTGCAGTGACTGGGCTCAGAGTTCACAGCTGTCTTTCAGGGTCCTGTGCCATGTGACCAGCGACTGGGATACCTTCCAAGTTTTTTAATTGCTTCCCCTGGGTCTTTTCTCAAGCTAATCCCTCTTCGGTTTCACTAAGGTGGCCACTGGTCTTTCAAGGCAGCTAATGGGAAAGTTGAGTCTGAAGGACTTCACTGATGTCTCCTGTGGCTTCTCTCTGGAAAAAGGAGTATACCAATGCAGCCCCGACTGAACCTCTAGGGTGTAGTCTACAGTGGAACTGATGTCTGCACTGACGCCTGTGTCCACAGTAAGCCAGCCTTCCCTCTGAGGGGAAACAAGTGGACAGTGGGACTCACCGTGCAACAGAAAGGTCATGGGCCTCATTGGACCAATAGCTCAAGATAAAGAAGGGGTACAATTATGTGTTTGATTCAACAGAACGGAAGGACAGCTCATCAGACGCTCTGTATTGCTGAAATCTAGCCTTCTATTCTTTTATCCAGCGCTTCTCACAGTTGGTAAAGGAGAATGAGGATTCCATTGCATTCCGTCAAATCTGGCTCAAGAGTGGGGTGTTTACTGAATCTCCACATCTCCATTCCAGCTCTCCCTGGCAGTAAGGACCCTTGTCAGTCTGACCTAGAACGGTTCTCTAGAACGAGGTACAGACTTACACAGTCTCAGAACTGGGAGCAAGCCTAAAAGACCCTGCATCTGGTGCTTGAATCTCATTCATGTAAAACCTTTTCGTATCAAGATCTCCCATCGTGCCTCACCAGAAACAGCACTACATTTAAATTATCCTAAACAACAGAACCACTTCAGAATACTCTAAGCCGTCCAAACCCAGAGTTAACCAATTGTTCAGTCAAAACTTAGATAAGCTTAATCCCAGCACTCGGGAGGCAGAGGCAGGCAGATCTCTGAGAGTTCGAGGCCAGGCTGGACCGACAGCCTCCAAAACAATACAGAGAAACCCTGTCTCGTAAAAACCAAAAAAAAAAAAAAAAAAAAAAAACCTTAGATAAGCATATAGTAGGGATTTCTTCCAGCAGGTGGCAGCCAAACCTTACAGAAAAAAATACATATATAGTGTGAGTGGTACACTTGTCTCCTGACAGTAAATGTTACTGTCGTGTTGTCCACTCTGTTCAGGAGGCCCACCATCTTCAAACTGTATTCAGAAAGTTGTAATAAGATGGAAATTGGAGCAGGCGGCTTTGACAGGGTGACAGGGCTAAACAGATACTCTGGCAATCAGTCTGCCTCGGGTTCACCTGCCTGATAATGATCCTGCAGCGCTGGTGTTGGGGAGCTCAGACAGTGGAGCACTGAGGCAGTTCTGAACACACATTGTCCAGTTAAGTGCCAGGCACCTCAAAGGGACAAATCATACGTGGCATCTCAGTTTTCCCTGCTATTACACTGCACCCACACAAAAACACTGTCCTTGACTCACAGAAATAGTGGAAAAAGATAGACACGATATGAAAATAAAGGAAAAGAGACTGTCCCTATGGACGTCTCTTCTCTCCTTCTCCAGGCAAAGTCCTTGAGTGGACATGGCTGCATCATTTGCCTTTCTCCATCCTCAGCACCAGATGTCCCCTGCTTACTTCTGAAGTCTCTTCTCTGAGTCCTCTACCTAAAGCCACATCATTCCTTTTGACTAGATTTTAGCTGCATGCCAGAGCCCTGCCTCATGGAGGCAAGGGCTGCAAAGTCCCCTCACTTTCTCCAGTTGCTTAGCAGAACATCTAAGTTATGTTAACATTCAGCACAAATTTATGACTAGGCAGACTGAGGAATGAATTTTACAGCAGTAAGAACCCAACAAATGCCTGGCTGTCAGAACAGGAGGCTCCTAGTACACGATTTCTGTGTTTGTTCTTTTGAAAGACAAGATGCATGCAATACAAATAGTCACCCCTCTTTGGGGGCTTTTACCCACCATGTTTCAAAGAAAAGGGAACCTCAGTGTGGGGGTGTAATGACTCAGTCCAAGACGAAGGTGTGAAGGGGAACACTGAATAGAATGGAGAAGACAGGGAAGAAGCTTCATGTGAGGCAGATAGAGCCATCCCCCGGGGGGGGGGGGCTGAGGAACTTCCCTGGAGGGAAGAAGCCAGATGTTAGAGAGGAGGACCCTGCATTGCTTCCCCTGGGGTGGTTGTCAAAGAGTCCATGTAGAGCCACTGGTGTACAGGAGAGCTGCAGACAAAGGCAGAAGACATCTCAGCGATGATCTCAAGGGACAGATGGCAGAAAAGCAGCGGGTGCATCCTCATAAGAGCCAGAAACACAGAGAGGCCCTCAGAATAGCATGTTGGATGCTCAGCCAACCTACGGAGATACAGACCAGAGTCCAAAGTAGACTGTCTCTGCGACCATGAGGATGTTTCTCATATTACCTGCGTACGTGAGTCTCGCTGTACATCTGCAATCACTGTCAGATGAATGAGGGGCAACAAGAGTAAATTCCCATTTTTTACTGAGCATTTTCACTAATCTAGTTAGGCAGGCAGACTCTTGATTTGATTGGGAAAGGAGAGATTTGTTGCCTGGGGACAAGGTGACAGGGTGTCACGGATGTCCCTGTAGGTTGCTACTCCATGCTTTAAGATCAGAGGTGGAGATCAAGTTGCTTCTTTTTTTGGTGTTTAGCGTTCTAGTCAGTCTAAGGACACATTCACTGTGTAGCTTTCTCTCAGATCAAATGATATTTTCTCACCCCTGAGCCTCTCATGCTTTGCTGAAGCTGTGGACTAACCCAGAGGTCAGAAAGACACGGAAAACCCTCCCACTTCAGCCTTCACACTAAAATACACAAAGGCGATCCCAAAGTGAGAAGACCTAAAGCCATACCAACACAGAAATACAAGACAAAGAATATTATACCGTACTCTTAATTTAAAAAACAATCCTGTCAGTGTGGAGGAAGGCAGCCTCCATGTGCAAAGCCAACCCTCCTAGTGCTGCTTACTGAGCTACACCGTACATGCAGCTGAATGGCTTAAGCCAGAGGAGGGAACAATGGGAGTATCAGTTTTGTAGAGAGACACCAGGAACCAAGCAGCTATTTGAGAAACTGGGTTTGAAAAGGGATCCTAAAAGGAGGATCATAAAGCCTTCCTGAGCATGTGCTCATTGGGTGCTACGCGCCATTGTACAATGTCTCTCGAACTGAGACAGAATGCCACTTTGGGATTAGACTGCAGCATGCCCTGAGCCAGCTGAGCTGCCTATGGGAAGGCCCGTGAAGTTGCAGAAAATGAAAGCCCAGTTACCAGGATTTGGGCCAATTCTGCATTTGAGGCATCTGTTAGTCACAGTCAGTGTCCACTCTAATTAGCAGAGATCTCAAACCCTACCACCCAAGGGCAGCCTCGGAAAACCCAATTTCTGAAAGTGCAGCCAGACCTCAAAGGAAGCCCGTCACAGCAGGTAGTTTCCCTACTCTCTCTGATGTCATCTCCACAGACTAAGCAGAGATGCCCGTGGGAGGTTCTGCACCAGTGACAGATAAAACGATAAAGTGCAATGTATAAAACAGAAAAGCCAACAATGGACAAAGCTGGCTTGAGAGTAGTCTTTATGATAAGGGAGGCTTGTTGTTCTATGGAAGAAAAGGAAAAAACTTGACGATGTATCGGAGAACGGTTTGGCAGGCATTTGCAATAGACAGAAAGCTTGTGTCTCCAACAGGGCTATTTTTAGAGATGCTGCTGGACCACCAGCAAAGATGGAAGGTTCCTAGGCTCTGCTCCAGGTACAAAAGTCTGAACTGAGAGGGACACAAGAGTCAAGCTGCATTTTAACTAGTTCTGGGGTGATTTATTTTGTTTTGAACTTTTAAATTTTTTTATTTCATTTATTTATTTATTTTTATTTATTTATTTATTTATTTGTTCATTTTAGACAGGGGCTCACATTTAAGCCCAGGCTAACCTGAAACTCATGTCAACCTCACTGTCTCAGCGTCCCAAGTGTTGCAATCACAAACATGACCCAGTTACACTCAGATCCTCTAGGAGTTGCTAAAGGAACACTTTGGGGAGAAGAGAGAAGATCATGTGCCGAAAGTCTTGATCCTATGAGTGCCGGGAACACAACAAGAAAACAAAGCTTGCAGTGGCCTCAAGATCAGAACTGGAGGCATAGATTGGTGGGAGCAGAAATTTCCGGGCTGTAGCAGCTAATGATGGCTGGAAGGACAACTTGTCTGTTTCTATAGTCAGTATCCAAATGTGATGGTATTTTAAAAGAACTGTCACTGGGGGGATTTTGGAGGGAACAGAGCCCCCCAATTCTTCACTGTGAGAGCAGCTCCCAGTACGAACCGCGAAGTGTTGAAGATGTGGGCATATGTCGAGGCTGGACCAATGTTCCAGGCTTGGTTAGGACTTTAAAGACTGCATGCAGACCACAGAAAATTGACAGCCGCAGATACAATAGCATGGAAGTTCCCATGGGAATGCCCTACCCAGCCCCTTCCTCGGGTAAGAACCCGACTTCTGCCCTGTACTACTTTTAAAGTCATTTTTTTGTCATTCCCGTCTGAAGCTATCACCCATTCTCATATTTTTGATGAGTTCTTTTCAGCTTAAGTATAAAGTATTGTAGGACGAAAACAGACCTGTGATTTTTTTTTTACACATAATCAGCAGAAAGAATTGCATGGGCCTGAGGCAGGGAAGGCATTGGAAACAAAAGGCCAAAGGCTTGCCTGAGATGATGGTTCAAAAGAGCGTAATGCCATAGAAACTGAAGAACTCGCTGGGATAAGGGGAACGCTCTGGGGTGGAGCATCTCTTTTTATGTCCTCCCAGATTTTACAAATCATTTCTCAAATGTGTGGAACCTAGATGTCAACATTCATATGGGTGTATCAGTGTGGGGGGGTCATGAAACAAGAAAAAAGTGGGGGGGGCTGTGAGAAAGAAAAAGGCATCTTCAGTCGGGTGGGAACAAGGAAATAAAGGAGTGGAATAGGACGCATGTGACATGAAGGCAGAAAGAGACCCTAGGAAGAAGAGAAGGACCATCAGGCATCAGGGGGAGAATCAAAAGCAACAACAAAACAAAGTGTGAAAATGAAATTAAATGAAACAATTACTTGAATACCAATTTAAAAATTATCATTAGTGTGTGTAAAATTTGGGAATGCAGGTATGTGGGTGACTGCGCACATGCGCACTTGTGTGTGTGCGTGCATGCGTGTGCGTGTGTGTGTGTGTGTGTGTGTGTCTGTGTCTGTGTGTGAACTTTGTGGACTCAGTTCTCTTCTCCCACCTCTATGTGGCCTCTGGGGACTGAACTCAGTGAGGTCATCAGGTTTGCATTGGAAGCACTTCACCTACAGAGCTATCTAGTCCGCCTTTGTATGCTAACTATGTCTCCCCAGTAGACCAGGATGCAGAGAAAGACTATTGCCAAGTGCTGCCAAGGGGCTCATCCAAGGGCACCAACAGTAGATTTTTCAGGAATAAGTGGGAAGGCAGGAAAAAGCAGGAATAGTGATCCATGAAGAGGTGAGGAAGCAGCTGTGGTGTCCATGGGCCTCCTGCTACCAGTGTCTGTGTGGTTCACCCATCTAAGAAGTTACCAGAGCCTGGGTCCTACCACAGCCTCATCCTGGTTGGGAAGTTTCTCTACTTACTCTGTCCAAAGAGTCACATATGTGCCCCTTTCCTCCCCACCAAACAAATCCTTTAATTGTCTTTACACTTTAAGTAAAACTATGTGACCTTTGTTTTCAAGGAACAGTCTGCCTTGCAAAACAAAAAACAAACAAACAAACAAAACCCAACAACCTGAAGCTAAAAAAAGTACACTGAGGCTTGAACACGTGCCAAAACTAGGAAAGAGGAAGAAATGCAACAATACACACACAGATCTCTCCAGAAGTACAGAGAGGAGCTAATAACATAAAAAGGTGGACAGGAAAAAATCCCATGGAACCAACAAAGGTGTGATCAGAAAAGTTAGCAAGGTCATATTGAGAACTATGAGATTGCCCCTCCCCGTTTCTGACCCCATGAAGAAGAAGACAGTTGCAGAGCCCCCTCTTCCAGGTCACAAGAAGCTGTGAAGCTGAAGAGTAAGTATTCAGGCTTCCTACTCTTGGCTTCACACAGTGTCTTTAGGGCAATGAATCAGTTACTGGTCAGCTAGTGTGTGTGCTCATGATGAACAAGTGGATAACATGTCTTAGATGTCCATACCAGGTCCTGTCCGGGTGCATTAATGACATAGAACATTAGGTTGTCTGTAGATGTGAAGAAGAGGAAATCAAATATACATATATATGTGTGTATATATGTATGTATATATATAAAATCTTTGATGATCAGAAGAGACTGAAGCGTGATCAGTAACACTCATTTTCGCACACATTTCGTAGTGTCCTTGAACACAAACGAGGCTGTAAATTCATTCAAATAGGCACAGCACAGGTGAGGTTTGTTCCAGGTTGAGACAAAGGCAAGCTGCTCTCGAGGAGGGAGATGGGCCTTCCCAATGATAGAGCAAAGAAGGTGGCCAGCAATGGTATGGTCCGCTATGGAAAGAAGAACACCCTGCTGGTCAGTGACGGACAAGTACTATGAGGAACAAATGAGCCTTGTTGTTTCAAGAGAGTGTGGTTGCATATTTTCCCTGTCTTGAGCATGGAGGTTGTTTCCAAAGTTGTTCTCTAAATTGTCAGCTTCCAAGAACATGTATGAATCTTGACTCTCCAGCTTCCTTTAATGGCGTGGCGGAAGATTAAGTATGCTTGTATGAAATTCTCAAAGAATTAACAATAATGCTTTTTAAAAATGAATATCAGTTCTATGATAAAATACTGAGTGTTCATGTTCTAGACTCAGGGGACAGCTGAGACATGAGTCCCTAAGGCTTCAGTCAACCAGAAGAATGCTGATTCTGACACTTTGAGAAAATTGAAACTGATGCTTACAAAGTGGATATTTCAACTCTAAAGTTCTTGCAAGGAATAACTTTACTTGCATTTAACTGTGATGAAGATAAGTCACAGAACTTCATCATCTATGAGAGAAAAAAATCTCACTAATGGCTGTGACTTACTTTAAGAATGAGAGCATCTCCAAGGCAACTTGTACCCATCCTGCATTTTCTCTGATTATTAAAATGGAGAACGCCTAGTAGACCACGGTATCTATTCTGCCCATGATGTACTTACTTTTTGGTTCTCAATTGTGAAGTAAACATTTGCCATTGACTTGTTAGTATGAGAAATATGGTGAGCAAGACAGAGGCCATTACACCCTGGTGGAGCAAGAGATTTTGGCTACAGTTAGAAGTCACACTAAGGCAATTCCTGTAGCAACTACCAAACACTGAGGTCAAAAAAAGTTAATAGAAATAATCAGTTGACTCTTGAGGAGCAAGAATTTTGCCAGATGGAGAACACATTGAGAGATGATATTCCTATGTAGGGAGAAGACATGCAATACAGTGAGATTTAGAAAATATCCTTTTTTAAATGGACATATTTGGTAAACTAATTAGAGTTATTAAATGTGGGGAATGTAAGATGTTGGAGCTGTGACTCAGTGGTTAAGAACATTGCTGCTCTTTCAGAGGATCCAGGTTGAATTTCCAGCACCCACATAGTGGCTCATAAAATTCCAGTTCCCTGGGATCTAATACTCTCTTTCTAGCCTCTGTGGGCACCATGCATGTACACAGCCCACATACATACATGTAGACAAAACACACATGCACATAAAATAAAATAGTTTTTAAAAATTTTAAGTGGTGACCTGAGATTGAGGGTCAAGGGTCTTGTCAATCCAGCTTGTAAAGAACTAAGTTTGCCAGTGTAAGAGCTGTAACTTTACCCTTTAGACAAGGGAAAGGTAACTGAAATGTATCGTGTAGTCTTCCAGCCTATATTTGGGGGAAATGATATCAGAAGTCCCCCATTATTTTGAACATTTAATTAAGCCGGGCGGTGGCGGCACACACCTTTAATCCCAGCACTCGGGAGGCAGAGGCAGGAGGATCTCTGTGAGTTCGAGGCCAGGCTGGTCCAATAGCCTCCAAAACAATACAGAGAAACCCTGTCTCGTAAAACCAAAAAAAAAAAAAAAAAAAGAAAGAAAGAAAGAACATTTAACTAAAAAAGAAAAAGTCAAACGATGACTTTTAGCCATTCAACCATAGACATTACAAGACAATCATCCCCAAGAAGGGGAAAATGAAGGAGGTGAGCTTCGCAGTGTTCCTAAAGTTGAGTGTCTGGAAGAAATTGACAGATTGTAGGGTAGAGGTTGGTATTGCTGAATTAGGGCACATAGGACTTAGAATTTGAGAAGATTTATAGTCTCTAGGGTTCATGGGACAGTGCTGAAGAGGAATGTCTCCACAGAAAGAGAGTCTGGTGGAGAAGTGGATGCAGGGAGATACAGACAGCATACCCACAAATTCTCAGCGGGGCGGGTCATCTCAGTCCCTCACTGTACATGGTATTGTGGGAAAGAAAAGATAAAAGGGCAAGCGATGGTCCCCTGAAGCCAACAATAATTTGGATTTCTACCAGCCAGAAAAGTGTATTGTGTCATGCATGGACATCACATAGATTACTCATCAGGATATCTCTGTAATAGGTAAAAATTGCAGAATACGTGAAGTGTCTTTGGCTTTACCAAATGAAATTTAAAATTTAGCCTCAACACAACGAAAGTATTTTCCAGTAACAAAACTCAAGTCTCTCTCTCTCTCTCTCTCTCTCTCTCTCTCTCTCTCACACACACACACAAACACACACACAAACACACACACAAACACACACACATACACACACACACACACACACCACTGTATTGAACAAAGCAAAATTCATGATGTCTAGCATCTCATCAAGTAATTCCAGGAAAACAAAGAAGCAAAGAACTTTGATTCACAATTAAGATGAAAATATATTGACTGAAGTACACCAAAATAATCAAAATAATAGTATTATTAGAATCATGCAGTTTTACTATATAGAAGATGGTACACAAACTCCTATAGATTAAAATCAATGAATGAGATTTCAAATAACTAAACTGCAGATGCTGAAGATTAGAAAACTTAAAACTTATAACACAGAAACTCTCCAAAATGAAACAGAGATTAAAGGCCTGAAAATCATACATGAAGCATCAATACAACAATTCAGAAGGTTTATAAAAATAAAACTGAAGTCCTTGAAGAAGAGGAAGGGGAGAGAGGTGATAAAAACATTGGAAGAAAGAATAGCTTGCAAGATCTCCCAGTTTGATGAGAATTATAAGGTTGCAAAGTCAAGGTACTAATCCCTCCAGGAGGTGAATAAAAAGGGCCACAGTAAGATACATTGTAGTCAAACCACTTAAAACTAGTAAAAGGAGAAAAAAAAATATAAGGACAGGCCAACAAATGTAAGACTGGTAGATTTTTTGATAGAAGACAAGAGACTGACATTTTTCAAGAAGCCAAGGAATAAAGTGTCTGCTAATTTACAGCTATGTGGACATGGCAAGGCTGGATGAATCCACCACGAGATGTTCACTGACACTCTGAAATTTTTCCTTATGTGTGGAAAATCGTGCTTTCTGGAATTCTGGTCCACCTATAGGGCTGTTGAGCACTGAAAATTCTAAACACGAGAAGAGAAAAACATAACACTGATGACTCCCATTCTGAGAATATTCTACAAGACAATGGACTGCTGGAAGCCCTACTAACAACAATGTGCTGTGGAGATTGGGCAGAAAGGAAGTGTCTTCCAGCAACAGCTCCAGGGACGGGGTCTGTGGGGCACACATAGGTCTACCTGCTGTGACACATACACCACAGGGATGCTCTCCGGCTTAATGGAGGTGGCAAACTGTTACTCCAAAAGTGGATTGTGAGAAGTTAAGCAAATGCCCTGTGAATCCTAACAAGAGTGCTCTTAATAAAGCAGAAAATGGAATTCCAGTTACTCCGAAGACACCTTAAAAAGGAGGATTACTGAATACCTCTAACATGTCTGACTGTGAATCATTAGAAACGGCAATTTGTGCCGCTAACCCGATCTTTCTGTCTCTCAACTGAGAAGCCCGTATTCTTATTCAAGCATGGGTTCATTCAGCAAATAGATAACACGGTGAGCCAAATACTGTGCCGGATGGGTGACACACACGGATATGTGTTGGTGAAACGAAGCAGTCTTTTTTAGAGGATATGAAACTTAAACTAGCATAAGATAGATAAGTAAATGTATAAGAACATCTTGTGAAGTGTTATACTAGTAACAAAAGAAAAATGTTAAGCAGCAGTTATTGCCTAGATAACCCAGCTAAAGGAGTCCTTACTCTAAAGGTGGTGAAGAATGGGTTCTGGTGGCAAGGAAGGAAAATGAAAAGTGAAACTATTATAATAGTGTGCCCATACTCTGTGGGGAAGACAGAATCAAGAGGGACTCAGCTGGCTGGGTGCCATAAAGGAGAGGGGACTTGCACATTTGGAGTGGAATATCAATTTTTGAGCAATCTGAAAGTGAGGACTATTTTTGTTTAACAAATCAACAAAGAAGGTAAAGAGTTAGCTGGGAGACTTGGCTCAAACCTGTCATTAGGAGGACATTGCCATGAGTTAGAGTTCAAGACCAGCCTAGGCCACAGAGCAAACCCCTATCTCAAAAGTCCAAAAATAAGCTCACAGTCAGTCCTCTAGTTATTACCCAGCCCATTGCTCTCTTGAAGAAATATCCCTAATAAACCCAACTAAACAAATAAATAAACAAATCCCTCCAGGACTTAGGGTAGTACGTGAAGAAGTTCTGATTAGAAATTTGAAATACGGGTCAGACAAGTTGCTGTCTCGTGTGGTATCAGCCTAGCATTTATGAGGCTAAGGCAGCGCGATCATGACTTCAAGGCCAACCCGGGATGACGCATGAGACCTTATTTTAAAAATAAAATGAAAACTCAAATAAACCAGAAATATGCATTTCATATTCATTCGCTTTCACATATGGCTTTATCCCTGCTGTATGTTCTCTCCCCCCCCACCCACCCACTCACCACGACCTGCTCTGGACGACAAACCCCAGAGTGTCCAAGTAAAACCCCACCCGCTTGCACCAAGTCAATAGCACTTGCAGCAGAACAGCTGGAAAGACAGACAACCAGAAGCCTTTTGCAAAATGAAGACCAGGTCTAGCAGCCTATCCAGTTCTATGACTTCCTGCCAACACACTGAAGGACAGGTTTGGCGGGCTGATTTGTTTCCCAGGTAATCAATCTAGTCTGCTATTGTCTAACTTCCCTGCCTCATCAAATGCAAAGCCTCTCATTTCACCATCACTCCCCACTGCAAAGGAAGCTACTCCCAACTTTTAACCCACATTAATGATCTTGTTCTCGATCAACATGTAGCGAAGTATACATTTAAAGACATAGCCTGGGCACTGTCTATTGGAAAGGTCTAGAAGAATTAGCAAAATACTGGTAGGCTAAAACTTTGTCCCTGAAAAAGGCCAAAGGAGCCTATTAACTAACTATGACATGTCCATACCTTTATTGTCTGTTCCCTGTTCCGGAGGATACCTGGGCCACAGGGGACCAGAAAGACATCTAACGTAGCAGTGTAATACTCAGGTCCGGAGAATACCAGCAGAACAAGGAGGGGCGGGGTCCTCTGGGGAGAGGGCTGTGTCTGCCTAGGCATTGAGGTCTTACAAAGCATGCCCTGCAGGGAACCATTAACCCTAGCCTGGAGAAAGCCTCTGCAGCCGCTAGCAGAGATGACAGCCCCAGCATGCCAAAGGAGGAGCAAAGACTAGCTGGGGGGGAGGGGCATTCTTGTTCCTCTATGGCTGTCCCACTAGCTACAGGGCTCAGGGCCACAGTTCCATGACCCCTCCTTGTAGGGGCATTCTGGCTCTACATCCACCAGCCAGGCAGACCCTTCTGACAAGTGAGCAAACTTCTAATGGACCTGAGAACAGGAAGCGGGGGGTTGAGATCAATAACCGGGGGGGGGGGGGGGGGGGGTGCTGTGGGTGGGAAGCCCACAAGGGGAAAAAAAACCCAACAGAAGCTTTATTGCAAATTTGCCTTTTTAAATAAAAAATAGATAGTGGCCAGAGAGATGGCTTGGTGGTTAAGAGCACTGGCTGCCTTTGCAGAGGGCCTGGGTTCAATCCCTAGCACCCACATAAGGGTTCATAACCCTAGGGGATCCAGCACTGTCCTCTGGTGTCCATGGGCACTACACACACATGGGCCTCAGGCATTCATGCAGACAAAACACTGATACGTGCTAAACAAATGAATAATCAAATAGATAATCTTAAAGCAGATACATTTTAAAATGCAGACATTAAGTTAAAACATTTTTTCCTTCTAATACTTGTAGAGCGGTTGCATTTCCATGCCGCCATTCTAGAGGCTGAGGAGTCTGTAACGATAAATTGCTGTGCTTTTCATCCTGTCTTTCCAAAGAGAACCACCTGAAATTACGCAGAGAGGGTAATTATCATTGTGACGAACACCAAAAGCCACCACAGAGCAAAGAGGGAGAGAGGAAATGTACCAACTTGTTAATGACTAGCGGTGTTGTTTCGACAGAAACAATATATATAATCCCCCCCTCCCGTGTCAAACCGCTAGATGTTTTCCAAATAAATCCCCGCTGTAAGACACGTTCTTTGTTTCACTTTGAAACGAAATGAAATGCAAACATCTCTGACTGGCTGTCTACGACCCTGTTAAGGAAGTTAATATAATTTAAATCTCCATTTAGAAACGATTGTCCTTAGGGCCAGTGAGCCGGCTAAGCCAGGGAAGGTGCTTACCACACAGGCCTGGCGATACAGTTCCGTCCTCTAACCCTTGACCTTGTGCCTCCGCACAGCACACGGCATGCAAGCCACACACACAAAAAGTAACAAAAATATAAATAAATAAATAAATAAATAAATAAATAAAGATGGCTCAGTTGGAAGAAGCATTGTCACAAAACCTGATAGCTTGAATTCAGTCCCTGGGACCTATGTGGTAGAAGGAGAGGAGACAGCCTTCTGCAGGTTGTCCTCTGACATACTTTATGAGTGAGCTGTGGCACTCCACACCCACACAAGCATGAACACACAAACACACACACACAGAAAGAGAGAAACGTGGGGGGAGGGGGCGGTGAATAAGCAAATCTTTGTAAAAATTGGTAACAACAGATTCCTTTAAAACTGTCAACAAATTTAGCAGTATTGTTGCCTATAAGCTACAGTGTTTAATTTTGTTTTATGGATTAGACTGACATATCTGAACTTATGGTCAGAAGTAAGGATTGCTTTTTTTTTTCTGCTTTTTATTCAGAGATGGCTATACTCACATGTGGTTGTCAGAAACAATATAGAGAGATTCCATTCACCCTCTGCCTGGCTTCCACGGACACATCGTGCCCAGCTCCAGTGAGAGCCAACAGAACTCACTTAGGTCTCACTGGTTTGTTCTGCATTCGTGTGTGAATTTGGTTCTACGGGATTTAATTCCTTTTATAGACCCTCGGAACTTCCAGGCCAATTGAAAGTCAGGATGGCTCCATCGGTGTAGGACCTTTTTGTAGCCATCAGGACAGCTCCAGCACTGTGGGACCTTTTTGTAGCCATCAGGACAGCTCCAGCACTGTGGGACCTTTTTATAGCCATGGCCACCTTTCCAGTCCTACAGCCTGACTCCTGGCATTGATGTCAAAAGATGACTCCTCCGTCTTTTGACCCAATGAACAGTTATTATCCTGCCATGTGCAAATCAGTCTACCGAGTCCAGTGACTGACAGTCAGGTAAACAGTTCAACCCGCCACTTAGGAGTTCAGGAAGGAGCTTGACTGACTGGGTTCCAATCTTTATTGACCACTGTGACTTTGGGAAAGTATTTGGTCATTCTTCAATAACATGGTGCTAATAATAGAACTGTAAAAAATAAATATGAGAGTGAGTTGATTTGTTCTTTAAGCAAGTGGAAATATCTGACATAAAACAAATGGATGGATGTGATCATCTAAGAGCTCACTCCTGCCTGTGGAGGATGGGCAACATTCTAATTAGGACAGCCTGGGTTAAATAATGTTATGTAAACACAAACACAGAATAACCCAAGGGCTGTACAAAGGAGGAGCAATAAACTCTAGCTGAGTCAGACTCACGGAAAACAGAATATCCGTGCTAGGCTTCGAAGACTCTGACTGAAGCAGAAGGGAAGGTGTTCCAGGCTGATAACCGGCTTTTCTGTGTCCCAAGGCATGAGAGGGCATAGGCCATTCTGAAGACTGAAAGGCAACAGCAAAGGCTCCTGGGAAACTGGAGGAACAGGGGGAGCCCAGCTGGAGGGAAGGTTGGAACAAGGCTTTGGAGATGACTTGCAGACAGCACTATGATGGGCACCCTAGCTCTGCAATTCTGGAGAAGCCTAGGGAATGGGAAGGGGAAGGTGCCTCCTTAAATGGGCCGGCGGTGGTGATAGGGTACATGCAAAAGGCTTCCCTAAATTAAAAACCCCAGAGGGTGGAGGTCAGTTACAAACAAGAGCAGCTGCATGTCACAGACACACACACACACACACACACACACCCCTGACTCGTAGCACAAGCATCCATTCTGGAGCCTTCTAAGCGAAGGAATGAAGATTTGCTGTGTGGATTCGCACACCCCACTCTGATCTGGCCCCACCGGGGCAGTTCCAACTTCACCCAGGTGTTCTCAATCCCGGTCACCGGGTCACCAGCTGCTCAAACCAGCCTGTGCTGGCTCTTCAAAGGAAGCCGCCACATCCTGGAGACTGGGTGCTTTCTCCTTTGTCTCCCTGTCACTGGAGGTGTCTGCTTTTGGTCGCCTGGCTCTGAAGGAGTGGTCTCTAACCCTGGGCCTGCCTCAGTCCCTCTCAGTTTTCCTGCTTCACTCCAGAGTCTTTTTGAGTCTGGGGCCCTGACCTCCTGTGGTTTCTGAGACTCCAGTCTCTCTATCCCAGGCCTGTGGAGGTCTCCAGCTGTCTTCCACAACTTCCTCCTGCTTTCTCTGGCCTCCTGTCTCCCAGTGACCTTGGGTGGGGCATAAAGTACAACAGCTACTTTGAAAACTGTTCTGTCATTAATCATCTGTGGCTCTCATTAGATCAGAAGGGGAAGGGTGAAGAGAGGTTATTTCACATGCTCGCCCCAGCTATGTGGTTAGCGCTACACAGACTGGGGGAGGGGGGGTGGGGAGGCAATTTTCTAGTAAGAGCTGACACATTTCATTTGCTCTTTCATGGTTATATCCATGTGAAGAAAAAAAAAAGACATTGTAACAAACGGCCTTTGCTTGGTGGACGGTAGTGATGGTTTATGATTTGGCCTTGAAAACTTAAGAAACCAAGTAACAAAAACTTGCCTTCCCTCCAAAAGGAGTTGAGTATATCAAATAGTCAGAAGTTGTGAGGAGGACATGTATCCAAGCATGACTTGAAAATAAACATCCTCAAGAACCACTAAAACAACCCCTTGCCATCTCCCGGGCAACAGAGATGTCTTCTTGTCTGGAATGGCTGCTAACTGCCATGACATGACCCCTTCAAGTTGTTCCATCCCAGGTAGGGCTTATGGTACGTATTGTCAATGCCACACCCTCCTGACAGGCAGGTCACGTTGTACATCCTACACAAAATCCCCTTGTAGCCATCGAGGATAAGCCATTCTTCAGGTAAATAAAGAAAACATCGAGCTGTGTCATTTAGAGGGAAAGTAGGCACAACACACCCAGATGGTCAAGAGGAGGAGAAAAGCAAAGAAAGACGAAACTGTTCTAGTTTAAATCCCAACCCCAACAAACCCAGTTATGTGTTTGGAAAAATAACAAACTTTTTTTTAAATCTCCCAAGTCCCTACCCAAAACCTTTTACGTAATTAGACCCTGTGTCACTCACAGCCAGCCATACAGTGGCAGTGTTTTTTCTTACCTTCACCTTGGTAGGGAGCAGCCTGTGAGAAAAAGATGAAAACAGGATCAAGGTCTCAGAAGGGTGACATATCTTTCTTAATGTGACAGGTAAATCTATCTAAGCAATTGTATCCTGCTTCTCACCACAAGGTGATGCCCTACGATAGGAAGAAGGAGCATTTCCTTTTCTCTTCTGGGCCACCATCCCCTGCAGCCTCCCCAACTATTCCCCAGAAGTGTTTTGGTTTTGCTCTGGAGTGCTGAGAAACAACCCCAGGGCTTTGAACACGCTAAACATGGCACCACTGAGCTGTACCCAAAGCCCTCTCCAGGAAAGATTTTAATTGACTTTGCTTTTCAAAAGTCTAAGAGCCTCTCAAATTATGAAGCATAGTGAATCCCCCAAGAGTCTTGTTAAAGTACGTGTCTGGGGTCCCACCTTGGACCTAGTAGAAACTAAGATTTCAGGGATTGGACCCTGAAGCATATTTTAAACAAATTCCTTAAGAAATTCTGGGTTATGGCCGGGTTTCAGCAGAATTTTAAAGGCATAAGATCTAAGTGGTCTGGACACCAGGGTATGGGGTACAGAGGGCCAGCCTCTGGAAGGCCCCTATCTGAAGAAAGAAGACTTTGCTAGCTGGATTTTTAGGCAGGTCCTAACATGGTAAGTCACACAGCCAACAGGACAGTACAGTCAGCACTTCTAAGAAGTGGTTCCTGGTCCAAGAGAGACTCTGCTGCTCCAAGTTCCCTAGTCTGCCCCCGACTCAGTTAATAGTGGCCATGTAGTATTGGTACAACCCATTCCACTGACCTAATATTTCAGTCTGTGTCTTCCAATAAGCTTCTGTGGGCAAAGCAGACATCCCCCCCCCCCGCCAGTCTCTGGCACACTGTCAATGTCCTTTAAATGTATACACAAGCAAACCATAGTGTTCCAGCTACAACCAGGTCATTAACCAATGATCTTTGTGAGGCCCACGCCACAAGTGAGTCTAATATATCAGGCAAAAGCCTGGAGATTTAACTGAAAGACAAGAGTGTGTGTGTGTGTGTGTGTCTGTGTCTGTGTGTGTCTGTGTGTGTCTGTGTGTGTGTGTGTCTGTGTGTCTTTATCGCAAGTGCTAAGAGGGCTCTCTCCTATCGTAGAGAGAGAGAGCAGTCTTATATACAGGCTTACAACACAGTGGAAAAACCCCAGGTGGAAGAGATTGTGTTTTCCTCCTGCTAGACGTCGATGTCAGCAGGACAAGGCTGGGGCAGTAAGCCAGGACTAGACAACAGGATGCTCTTGATGGCTGGCCAGTGACTCAGAGACCCCATGGGGGCTGGGGCCCAACAGATCTCCGTTTTTCCTGTAGAGAATCCCTTTAATGCTCCCAATCCTTGCTTGCCTGATCTGCAATGCTACAAATTTTCTAGTACAGAAACTGGGTATTGTGTCTAAAAGTCTCCTGTAACAGGGTGTCAGTCTTATGGGGGCAGAGAAATGAATAGCAGAGGCTTAAACTTATGATTATACTGCTATGAAGTTAGCTTGCATTTTAATCTCTCTCTCTCTCTCTCTCTCTCTCTCTCTCTGTGTGTGTGTGTGTGTGTGTGTGTGTGTGTGTGTGTGTGTGTGTGTACGCATGTGCACCACCCAGGGCTTATGAAGGTCAGAGGACAACTCTCTGGAGTTGGTTCTCTCCGCCCATGTTTCACTGGGGACTAAGCTCAGGTCATCACGTTTGTGAAACAAGTGTTTTTACCCACTGAACCATCTTACTGACCCTTAGTTAATTCACATTTTTATGTTTCAAATGGAACTAAGAATCCCACAGCCTCTCAGAACCCACGGGTGTGTAGAGGAAGCTTCTGAAAGCCCATTTTAAACCGCAGGAAAATGCCCCGCTAGCTGATTGCTTAATGTGGCAGGAAATCGCCTGGTGTCCAGAAGCTCCGAAAGGCTAAAACCGAAGCACCTGAGCTTCCCCCCCCAGCTCCCAACAGCTGGTTCAGTCTGGCCAGCTCTTACATTCCTCACCCCTCCCACCCCCATGGTAGAAGTAAGCAGCAGTGAGAATTTTATCATTTTCATTTTCCCCCCTACGGGGGTCCAAGAGATGTAATCTCCAGGCTTGGGGTGCGTTCAGCTCCAATCCTGCCATTCGCCCCTGGATCTGTATGTTAAGGATAGTCAAGTCTGTTCGGGTTTTGGAACACAAAAATCCTAGAAGCAGGAAATGGGGCAGCCTCATATTCGGGGACTCTCTTGATGAGTGGTTGCAGAAGTCCCCTTACACAAGGGCCAATCATGTTCATTGACTGTGTGCTGAGCCTGGGAACCTCACCTTTAAAGACACCCCAGCAGGTCTGCTGCTGCTCTGTTCCTGCCCCAGCTTTAGGGAGATCACCCTGGTGCCCGTGTGGGGCTGCATAGAAGCTCGCAGGAAGCCGCAGGATGGATCTCCCAGCTCCCCCCCGCCCCCACCCCAGGTGTGCTGTGCCTCGCCCTCGGGGTGGGGTTGGGGGCGCAGGCTCCTGCTGCGCGCGCCCTGGCCTGGGCCGACTCCACACACCTGGCCACTCCACGGACTTCATTAAGGTGCGCCTGTGGTAAAAGGGCGGGCTGAGGAGTGGGAGTCTGGGCCATGGAACCCACGGAGACGCTCTGCAGGAAAACGCGGGGTAAGCGCGCACCAGGGTCGACCTCGGTGAGGGCTTGCTGAGCCTGTGAGGTCTGCTGGCCACTCTGCAGGTCTTAAGAGGCTGCTTAGGACTGTGGGAGGTAGTGAGGAAGGGAGGCGACCTCACCACGTTCTTCTTCTGTTTAGGGATCGTTCCCGACGACGGGCTAGGGATAAAGTTGGTTTTAAGTCTCCAACACTGCTCTGAACTAGGGCCTGAGACCCTTCACCTTAGGTTAGTCCAACAAGATCCAAGCTTGTTGAGTGTCCACTCTGTACCATGTTTATTACTGTGCTGCTAGCTCTCCTAAACCGTTGTAGAGCTCATTTGTCCCAGCCTTCCTTGGTCCACCCTTCTCCCCTCACCCTCCCCAGCTGCCCCCCCCCACTTCTCTGAAGTGTTTCCGTGGTGTATTTAGAATCAGCTGGAAGAGACTTCTGAGCCAGGACTTGCCCCCTAGTTGTATGTATTGTTAGAAAGTTATTTGTTAGAGCCAACATCAAAGGCTTTAGTTAGCATTCATTTACACATTTTCTGGTTTCGTTGGGAAGGACAGCAACTCCCTTGAAGTGAATTTTCTTCTGTTATGAATACATGCCGAAAAGAAGGGAAGTGTTGGGGATCCTGGCAACAGTTCCAGGTGGTGGCTGAAGGCAGCCTGTGTCCCTGTACCCCATCGCTGTGTGATCTTGGGCGAATTATTCCACCAACTTTATCCCCGTTTCTTCACTGGGGGCCGGGGGCGTGCCTGCTTCATGGGGATCTAATGGGTACTGTGCTCCTGTCAGCACCCATGGCAAGCCCCATCTGTAATGGGGCTCAGAGTTGCGGGGGTTGCGTTTTGTGACTTGTGGAGGGGGTTTTCCTTCTGGATGGGTGCTTTCCCTCACCAGTAGAGGACTTGAACTGGATGGAAAGAGGGCAGGGGGTGGGGCAGGGGGGAGTGGCCAGAGCACATGGATTGAGGAGGGCTAGGAGTGGGGAGGGAGTAGGGAAAGAAGAGGCATCTTTTCCGGGATTCCCTCTCTGTGGAGATCCAGGGAACCTCTGTGTGTGTGTGTGTGTGTGTGTGTGTGTGTGTGTGTGTGTGTGTGTGTGTGTGTGTGTGTGTGTAGGTCCCAGGGAAGAGGGGGCTAGCCTGTGGAAAGCCAGAATGGACCTGTTTTTCTCTTCCTACTCTCCCCTTCCCCAACGGTTGTCCATTAGAAACATCAAACCTGGTACCTGAACTTCTGTACCCTGATGTCTGGGGGAAAATGAAGAAAATGCGTACCCAGCTTTCACCCCCCCAGGGTTGTTGCCCTGGCCAGCAGGGCACAAGGAAGGTCTAGCCCCCCCAACATGGAATGATGGGATGAAGGTCTAGCCCCCCAGGAACCTGGAATGATGGGATGAAGGTCTAGCCCCCCAGGAACCTGGAATGATGGGACAGGCGACTACAGAAACGGGGCAGCAAGACAGGCTTTCTGATCAAGTTATGAGATTTTATTTTCCTTAGGTGGCGTTATATAGCAAGTTAGGGTGGGGGAAACGAGGTAGGGCGGAGTAATCAAAGGAAGAGGAGTCATTGCCTAGTAACCAGGCCACTGAAGGCGAGCAGGTAACAGGTGTTGGCAGGTGAAAAGGTCGCAGAGGGAGGGGTTAAGCGATCTAATTGTAGAATGTTTCCCTGTTTTGCCATCAGCTATTCCTGTGAACCCAAGTTCTGTTCATTAGGAAGCTGGGGAGGGGGGAAGAAGGTTGATTGAATGGGACTGAAGGTAAATATTCTTTAACACAATGGGCTATTCTTTAAAAAGGCTGGCAATATTTACTAGATGTTCTAAGTAACAATGATCGCTCCCGACAGTTACAGTAGGTGTTTACATTTTCCAAAGCAGTTGGAATAGTTAACCCAGTGGTTCTCAACCTATGGGTTGTAACGTGTGTGTGTGTGTGTGTGTGTGTGTGTGTAGTGTGTGTGTGTGTGTATAGAGGGTGGGGAGGGTGAACAATCCTTCACAGGGGACCCAGTCTCCTGAGACCAACTGGAAAACGCAGGTATTTATATTATGATTCAAACCAGTAGCAAAGAAAATAATTTTATAGCTGGGTGGTGGTGGCGCACACCTTTAATCCCAGCACTCGGGAGGCAGAGGCAGGTGGATCTCTGAGTTTGAGGCCAGCCTGGTCTACAAAGCTACAGAGAAAACCTGACTCGAAAAATCCAAAAGAAAAGAAAAGAATTTTATGGTTGGGTGGGTCACAACTGTATCAAAGGGTTGCAGTGCTAGAAAGGTTGAGAACTATCTGATCCATCCTCCTGAGTGTCCAGTTAGGAAGGTATGCCAGGCATTTGGGCCTCGTTGGGAAGACAGGGCAAAAGGAAGCATAGATTCTAACAGCAGATCAGCTGCAGGGAGGAAGGGACTCTACCACCTGGTGCCATCGGCTGCTGCTCTCCATAGGCCAGGAAGCTGGAGGCAAGCCCAGGACCGCTGGCTTGGAGTCCGAGGGACCACTGAAGGATTCTGCCCCACCTACTGAAGATGACCAAGATAAGCAGTCTTCATTGCCCAGGACTGGTTCAGGAAAGAGACCACTGTCAAAGACCCCCAAAGAGTCACCAGGTACTGACACCTGCAGAGTCAGCAACCATGACAAAGACCTAACACCAGCTGCGTGTAGTCGCCAGCCTGAGGAAGAAGTTTCTTCTCTCCCAGAGAGAAAGGTAAAGACAGCAAAGCCATCCATTTCTGCAGTCCTTGGTAAGCACGGGAATCCTAACACCACGGGCTTGGCGTTAACGTCGTCTTCAAGATGTCACTCAACATGTGCCACGCACAAACCTATGCTTTCTGAACCAGGCTTAGCTCCCAGTCTCCTCAATACATTGGCCAAGAGCACTCAAGCAGACCAGAAGAAGGAACCCCGAGAAGTGACCTATCCGTTTCGGAAAAAGACTCGAACCCTGTACCGCTCAGGTTAGTTCCAGTAGGTGGAGGAAAATGGAAATCTGTGGGGTACGATTGTTCACTTTATCCTGCACGTTTCTCTTTATCCAAAGGCAGTGCCAACACCTCTGACCCCTGAAGGCAAGGCCAGGCAGGCTGTCTTGTCTTGTTAGACCTGGATAAAAGGGTCAGAAATGCATACATCACTCTATGCGTGAGAGGAGGGTGTGGCTCTTGCTCTGGCACAAACGCCCGAATCTGCTATGGGTGCCGATGGGTGTCTCCTTTTTCCCTGTCCTGCTGCCGTGTCTGGCCTCTGCAATAAGTGCCTTCTTTGTGCAGACCAGCTGGAGGAACTGGAACGGATATTCCAGGAAGACCACTATCCGGACAGTGAAAAGCGTCGCGAGATTGCCCAGATGGTGGGGGTCACCTCCCATCGCATCATGGTAAAGGGGGCTGGCTAATTGGTCAGGAGGGTGGTATGGAAGCTGCTGGCCAGAACTATCTGGAAGGGGGCCATCCATGTGCTCAGTCTCAGCTGGGATAGCGACTGCAGTCAGTCTCTGAGGCAGGGGTGTGCCAGCTGTTCCATGGGCCGGCCACGGCTTTAACCAATTAAAAGAGGAAGGAAGAAGCCACAGAGGTCTTTTTTTATATTTCCAAGTAAAGACGGGAAAGCGTCCTCCACAGTAACACCAAAAACGTTTGTCTAGGCCAGCATTCCCAAAGGCAGATGCCCTTCCTCTGCCCGTAGGTGTGGTTTCAGAACCGCAGGGCAAAGTGGCGGAAAGTGGAGAAGCTGAGCGAGAAGGGGACCGGGGATGGCCCTGCAGCCCCCGGTGCTGACAGCAGTCAAAGCAGGTACGAATGGCTCCTGGTCATGGGCTGTCCCCACCAAGCACAAGTATTGTGCACACAAGGAGTGCTGGGGGGTCTTCAGGGGGAATGTCGGAAGCGGAGTGTGAGTGCTTGGGGGGTAGCTGTAACGATCAATGGCACTCTTGTTGAGGGTATAGCTAACTGTTTATTGTAGAAATTACAAGAGAAAACGGGCAGCCCAGATGAGTCAAGCAGCTTTCTGAAAAGATAGAGGAGAGAGCAGCTCTGGTAGTGTTTTATAAGAATCTCCATACACGCCTCTAGCCACGCCCAAAAGTGGGCCTGGCTAGTGATGTAGTTCACCAACCTTTCATTCTCAGATCCATATGCTAGTTACACCCAAAGTGGGCGTGGTTAGGAGCGCGGTGAACCGCCCCATCATTACTACATCCATCCATATGGGCCTCTAGAGGGCCACA
This sequence comes from Mesocricetus auratus, assembly GCF_017639785.1. NCBI lineage: Eukaryota > Metazoa > Chordata > Mammalia > Rodentia > Cricetidae > Mesocricetus > Mesocricetus auratus. The sequence goes on from NW_024429268.1 coordinate 3,951,069, forward strand.
TGGCTAATGGCGGAGTCCGAAGTCTCCTCCTAAGGGGGGCGGGGTGTAATTGACTATCAATCCTTCAAGAAATTTGGGCTGGAGTCTAGGAGTCCCTGGTGCCTTTAAGTGGCTCTCTCCTTGCTCTGAATGTGAGCTCTAAATCCAGCAGTCATTGAAGCTGCAGTCTTCCTTCCCTCTGCCTCCTCCAGGTCTGCACCTGAGCTCCTGGCTCCTACGCCCGCAGACCTGGACCCTGGCCCTGTTCCTCCAGAGCACATTTTGGATGACTTTCCAGGTGCGCTACCACTTCCAGAAAGTTTGAGGTGGCGCGGGGGAAGGGAGGGGAGGTTGGGGGTGAAAATTAAGGCGAAGAAGACAGCCGGAAGAGAAAGTCCTTGCTCTGTAGAGGTGGCAGTGAGGACAGCCTTTCGGAGTCCTGAGCCAGGGATCCCTGGGCATTGCGTCCACCGTCTGCCGCCGTTCGGCAGTTGTCTCCTTATTCCCGCCGCCTTCTTATGCTGAGAGCCCCTATTTGGCGTATTTTCCTAGAGCTCCCCATGCTGCTGACTTCCGACCAGACTCTGACCCCCTCTCAGCACAGCGAGGGTGTTCAGAGGGTAGCAGTGACCCCACCACTCTTCAGCCCCCCGCCGCTTCGAAGGACCAACCTTCCTCTTCCTGTTGATCCTGTCCAAACCCCTCAAGTGATGCCTCCACTGAGGGATGTCCCTGGAAGTGACGGCATACACAAGGACAGCTCCTGTGGGTCTTGGGGCACCAGGTATGGGATCTAAGTTCAGAGGCAACCTTAGGGAGAAGGGAAGGGCTGAGCGGGTTGAAGAGTGGCTTATGTGATGGGGAGTAAAAGGACGCGTGTGTCTTGGGTAGGAATGATCTAGTGTTTTGTAACAATAGAAGAAAAACAAGGGGAAGCAACGAGCAGGGCTGGGGGCGGGGGCCTGAGGGGTAGAAGTTGATGTCCAAGGTTTGATGTTGGCCAAGGGGGAATGAGGTCACTGTCGCGCCTCACTTAAATACTCCTCTGTCCTGCACAGCATCACCTCACCACCCACCTGCTCAAGTCTGGAAGACCTGGGGCCTCAGGATTACCCTGCAAGCAGCCAGTTGGGTTCATTCCAGTTCTCCCAGACTCCACAGACTCGTCTCTTCCCACCCTTTCTGTCTCAGTTTCCTTACCCGCCCCCCTTCCCGTTCCCCATCCCAAGCTTTCTACCACCGCAAGAGTCCCTCTTTTCCTTTCCTTTTGGCTTCAGTGGGGACTCGTCGCAGGATTATTGCCCAGGGCCCCCACCAGGTCAGATCTTGCTACAGCCACATGTTGGAAATATGGGTGAGTTGGGGCTGGAAAGGGTGATTTCCCCCACTTTGGTTTGAAGTTGAGAAAGACACATAGTCTCCTTACCTGGAAGGGAGACTGAGGCAGGCCACAGGTGGTGAGCAAACCTCATGCTTAACCCCTGCTTGTAGCTATTCTGAAACTTGACCTAGCATTGGAGCACTAGTTTCAATATTGCTTGAAGGGATATGGGGACCATTGGAAATAATGAACAAGAGGGCCTGGTACAGAATTGGTTATCAGCCATTTTGCTGGACTACCTAGACATCTGAAACCCCAAAGCCCTCCATCTCATGAGTGAAAGAGTTCCATGGGGGGAATAAAAGATGTCCAGGTGCTTCCACGCCTACATGATCCAGCACTCGACCTCTATCCATGGTCTACTAAATTCACAAGAGCCTGTCTGATCCCAGAGGAGAGGCGGGTATTAATATTTCACTCAGGCTGCACTGAGGACCTAAGCCATGATCCTGAGGGAGAAGGAAGAGACTCGCAATTCAGTGGTGTTCGATGCCCTTCGTCCTTTCCAATAATCCCCATGTTCTTTGACTCCACAGGTCCAGGACCCTGGGGTGGCCATTGTTTGCCAGAACCCCCCTTCCCAGGTCCACTCTGCCCGCAGACTCTGGGGCAACCCCTGGGGATAGAGGGCTACTTTCCAGACCTGCTTCCAGCTCCGTGTGCTGAGACCATGAGCAAACAGCCTTCGTTTGGATTCAATGGGCTTCCTAAAGGCCCTAGACCAGAGACAGTGTCCTCACTAAGCAAAATGCCAGGGGAGCAGATTGCCTCTTCCCTTGAGCAGCCCTTTCCAGAGGAGGTAAAAGACAAAACGAAGAATAGCCATGCCTCTGCGACTAAAGAGTGAAGAGGTCTTGTGAGGGGGGCTGTGGGGAAGAACAGCATTGAGGCACTCTTGCAAAGAGAACAGGATTGAAAGATTTTGAAAGGCTGTGGACTTGGCCCCAGGTCTTCCCAAGCCAGGCTTTAAGAAGGAAGAGAGCCGATATCATTTTTCCCTTTACCCATTAGGAGTTCTGAAGAGAATCGGGCCATGCTGCTTGTAAATGTTACATCAGTTTCTGTGGTTTTAGTTCCTCCCTAGACATTTGAGTTGGTGTCCTTTGTATGCAATAAAACAGTAACTACTGGGTGTTTTTCTGTGAATGAAAAGCTGTGTTTCTGACTACTTGTCTGGGTGTTTGTTAGATGCAACCCTCAAGAGGGGTCCCCATTGGGTGTCACCATATGGGCCCTGGCGTTTTTCATGGGCCCGTTTCTCCACTGGAGGATGATTTGGGCACCTTGTGTACTTCCTTTAGTTCTGACACTAAAATAGTCTTTTCCCAAACCCAGAACTGAAAGTGAGTCTGGAGCCCTCTCAATGTTGGGCCTTGTAGGAAAAGTATCACAGGAGAAATGTGATTGGCACGGAAGCTATTGGATGAAGCTTTATGAATTTGTTACTGTGAATCCTAACTTATTTTTACCAAAATTATTTTTTTGTGAATGGTGGGTTAAGAGGAAGAAAGAATGAGGTATGGTTGATATCTAAAATAGCATAGCAAGTGGGCAATTCTTGGCTAGGATGATGTCATAGTACTTCTAACTTATGACAACATAGACTTTACTGGATTGGGATGAAGGTTCCAAGGGTCTTTCTATTTCCTAGGTCATAGCTGGGAAGGGAACCAAAAGAATGTGACTTTAGGTACCTGGGAGAAGAACACCTATGCTGAAATCACCGCCATTTCTTACTTAGACACAGACTGAGGTTTTGTAGGTTAGTGTGTTCATGGCTACTGTTTGGGGTTGCAAGCTAATCTAGGCAGCTATGGCAATGGTTCGAGGTATGGAAGAGGAGGGAAAACAGCAGGTGGACAAGTGAGAAATCTTTTTTCAATGACTAGACAGTGGGTCAGGAGCTCAGGAGGGAATGGACACAGCATGAGAAACATGCCCATGTGTGCATGCCTGCCCTCCAGACCATTGCAGACAACTTCAAATCTGCATTCTTCTCTAGTACAGTGGCTAGCCAAACTGGACCAATGACAAGTTCCACAATGAAAGAAGAAATATTAGATGTACCAGTCCTGTGTATGAGTGCTTGCTTTTGGTATAAGATGGTGGATGTGCAGTGAGTTTGTATGAGAAGGCAAACAGTAGTGGAGAGATGGATCCAATGGGACCAGAAAGAAGAGTAGAGACTAGAGACGGTAGGAAATAACAAAACATGGAGTGATAGATTTCATTCTGTGACTATTCTCTTTTATCCTAAAGTAAGGTTTCTCAAAGAAGAAAAGTAAAGTTCAGATACAGAAACAGCAGGGTGAAGGATCCTGAAGGTCCATGGACCAAGAGAAAATAGCTGGGAGAAGCAGGGAGAGATTCCTCGTGGAAAGAAGTCAAAACTGTGAAAATATTGCAGAGAAAGGTCGGGGGTCTTGTCTTGAGAGTGAGGCAATAGGGAAAGGAGTTCTAAATATCCGTACTCTTACTCGGGGAGGAGAGGCTTCAAGGAATTGGAAGAGGAGTCTAGGGATCAGATGAGTGCAACTTCGTCACTCAGAGGATGCCGAAAACCACCAGAGAAAATGCGCATGATGGGCAGAAATGAACGGACTAGGACAGTTTGACCTGTATGTGGTAGGAAAGTATCTAAGGAGAACAAAAGAACGCGAGGGAAGGATATGTGTGAATACCGGTCAAGTGAGTAGAAAAAAGAGGGCATGTAAGAAAAGGAGAGGGGAGATACGAGGAACGCAGGGAGTGTAGGTGAGAGAGCACCAGGATAATGAAGTCAGAAAGAAAGGGCCAAGACTGTGGGGGGGGGGGGGTGACCATCAGGGATAAGGAGGCGAGAGCTGTAAGGACCATCGTGAGGTGTGTGGCCATATGGAGACAGACGGTTGTGGTCAAGTCTACAGTGTGGACGGCGGGAGATGTGACACCCCGCCCAAGGAAGAAGCAGGTGGGAAGTCTAACAGGAAAGGATTGCTATGGCTGTAGCAGATGGAAGAGTGCACCCCTGGAACAGGAACAGCCTTTCTAAAGGAAACTAAGGCGCACATGATTTGAATGATGTTCAGAGAAGGCAGAGACCGTTAAAAAAGGGTCAGAACTACTGGAGTAGGAGTTAAGCTGATGGGAAGGGGAGATATGGAAAGGAGCATTTGTCTAAGTCAGCAACAGATCTGTAAAGAGTCTAGGAGTAGGGAAACTTCAGTGATCATGTTAAGATTGTTTGTATCTGCTGTTCTTCAGAGCTGAGTGACTATTAAAGCAGCTGATACTCCGAAAGCTTTTAGGGAAGCGCATGACAGATTTTAGTCTTCTATCCTTTTTGCAAGTCTTTTCAGCTATGACTCAATCTCCCTGTAAGTTGAAGCTATATTTAGCATCCACCTCTTGTAGCCCACAATACTTCCAAATTAGGATTTGCTATGATTGTTTGATAAATTGTTTTCCCAAAAAGAACACTGTCATAATAGATTGTTTACATATCTACCAAAATAGTTTCTTAGTTCAGTGGCACCATTTGGAAGTGGAAAAGAAATATCTTTGTTACACAATCACCTTCTCTATTGATCTTTGAGGTAGCCCTTCAAATTCACAGCTGTAGATTCAATCATCTGCAATACAAAAATACTTGGAAGAAAATTGTGTGTGTGCTAAGCATGTGTAGATATTTTTCTTGTCATTTAGTACAACTATTATATATTTGGGGTATTATAAATAATCTAGAGATGATCAAGGTGTATGAGAGAATATGTATGGGTTGTGTGCATACACTCTGACATTACAGCTGAGGGACTTGAACATCTGCAGAGTTTTGCATCCAGGAGAATCCTAGAATTAATCCCATATGGACACTGATAGGAATGTGTATAAGGGATTACAAATCAAGTTTGAAAATCAAGACTAGTGTTGTAATTATCATCTCTTTGCCACTCAAGGGTGACAGTACCAGTAGCAGACCCTTAATTTAGGGATTCAAATGTATGGGCTGTAATATGGATGTCTTTTGTTATGTGCACAAGGGAGTCTTTTAAAGGAGACATTTCCACAAATCCTTTGGGTTTACTTTTGGTCTCATAAGGCCTATGAAATGGGCAACCTTGAAACAGATAAATGAGAGGAATGCTTTTTTCCATCAGATATTACATACTCAACTTCTTAAAGAACTCAGACTTGGCGGAGATATAATCTAGTTTAACACCATGTGTGTTTTTCTACAGCTTGGTATCGGTTTGGGGTCCTACCTCTCAGTGACTGTGGTAGCACCCTGTACATGGCAAATGTGTGTGTGTGTGTGTGTGTGTGTGTGAGTGTGCACCTGTGTGATTATGTGCATGTGTGAGTATGCATAGATGTGTGTGGAGTACATGCATGCACATTCATGTGCAAATTTAAAACTGACTTCAAGATGTAGCCTAATGTGCAACTCTTAGACCAAGTGTCAGACAATCCAAACACATATACCTTTACTGAAAGTAAACGTTAAGTGTTGAAAAATGAAAAAAAAAACAAACAAACGAAAGATGGTCTGAAGAAAGGAAATGATAAGCATGCTTTAGATGCCTAGAAACTAGAACGTGAAGAAACTTCATAGGCGGTTTCCACTGCTGTGAGCTACTGAACACCAGAAGCATCCCGCCCTGCCATCCATGACTCTACAATATTTTAACAGTCTGGGTCTTTGTCAGCACCATTTCACAAAAGACTTGAGCACATTTCCTCTCAAGTTCTCGATTCTGGGGGGAAACAAAATCTAGGCTCCCTGGTTAGACTGGAGGTTTGTTTTCCAAGTGAGGCACCACAACGTATAAACTAAAGCTGTGGGCACTGGAGACTGCACACCTTCCCCGGAAGCCCTGTGTTCTCCAGGCATGCTCAGCCCTTGCTTGGCTTGGACTCCAGGTCCCTTGTCCCTCATCAGGTGGATGTGATTTCTGTTATTCTTCTGAGGGATGATGGAGAGGTCGGGTTTGGACCTTACCTCTGCTAAAGCTGTCTGTGGCACTTATTACGTACAGACTGTCATCTCCATTTAATGCTGATGGGGTCTCTCTTAAAAAACATTAGTGTGGTGTTTTGTCCCTGCAGCATGTTTATATTATCCAGCTACAGCCTTTTAATAAAAGATGCTTTAAGTTCAACTCGCTCCCAGTTTGTACTTGGAGAAATAGCGTCTCAAATATAAATAAGCTAAGATTTGTGTCACCTGTTCAGCTTCATTTGGTTAGTTATAGCTCTTTATGATGCTAAGATGTTTTGAAATCCTTACAGAATCTCACCTATTTTACAATTTTTGTTCTACTTGAAAGTTTTGTTCTAATTGAAAATCAGTATATGTTAGATATTTTATATTACAACCATTGGTAAATAAGTAGAACAATAAGGGTGTATAAGACATTTTGTTACTCACCTGGAACATTATTTACTGGTATTTTGTGTTAAGCTAGCCATGAATCCTCAGCAGTACTATCATCCAAAGCCACCCTTTGCTCTTTTCTGTAAAAGATTTTTGGGAGAACCTGTTTCATGACCCAATAAGGTCATATTTTTTGTGGTATAACCAGATTAAGTTATCGTTCCATCAACCTAACTACATAACAAACATTCTACCCTTCAGGGATCCCTGCTGTCTTTTATGCCTACTAAGAACATTGTGGTGTTTGAATGAGTATGCTCCCCATAGACTCATATATTTAAATGTTTGGTTCCCAGTTGGTGAAATTGTTTGGGAAGGATTAGGAGGTGTGACCTTGTTGGAGGAGGCGTCACCAGGTGCGCTGTCAGGTTTCAAAAGCACCTGTCATGTCCAGTTAGTGCTCTCTGCCTTGTGCTTGTGGTTCAAGATGTAAGCTCTCAGCCGCTACTCTAGGACCCTGCCTGCCTGCCTGCCGTCATGCGCCCCTCCATGGTGGTCATGGATTCACCTTCTGAAACTACAAGCTCCAAATAAATGCTTTCTTTTACAAGTTTCCTCGGGCATGAGGTCTTATCACAGCCATAAAAAAGTAAAGAAGACAAGTATTTTAATCAGCATACATAATACTAGGTTTCATTATGGCATTTTGAAACACGATGTTACTTTTCCCTCTCTTCCAATACGGTGAGCCCACTGCTATCCCCATAACTTCCTTTTTTCCCTTGACTCATGTATCCTATCGCCCTCCCCACTTCAACTTCCTGTTCTTCCCTCTTGTGGTTTCTTTCTAGTGTTATATAATTTGTGTCCACTCACACTCACACACACACACACACACGACACACTTATACGTGTATAAACATTGTAAGCTAGGATTTGTAGTGAGAGAAGTGGTTTTAGTCATTTGGAGATTGTATTACCTCGTCTAATATCCACTTTTCTGTAAGTTCCCCTCTGGTTGCATGTCTGGGTAAAACTCCGTTGTGCGTACCTACAGCATTTTCATCCCCAGTCTTCTGTCGCTGGACAGTGCTCTCCTTGTTGTGAACAACGCAGGAATAAGGCATTGGCGTGCGCGTACCTCTGCGGGAAGATCGTCTTTGGGGTATGTGCTGACGGTGGTGGAGTCTCGGTAGCTGTACTTATTTTGTGCCTCTTAGAACCCTCCACACTGGCTTGCACAATGGCTGCACTAGCCTACACTCCCACCAGCAGCGGGTAGGGATTCCGCTTTCCGCACATCCTCACCATCGCTTGTTGTCATTTGATTGCTTGACTTTATATTTTTGTTTTAACTATGAATTACATCTTGAAAATCTCTTATAGAGGTACTTAGGAATTCCACATTAAATTTATTTTTATGACGCGCCAAAAAAAAAAAAAAACGCAGCTCAGTAGAAATTGGCGTGTCTGCCTCTGTCAGGTCTTGAGACCCTCTCCTGTTGCGTACTAGGGAAATGGTGGAATTACTGAAACCAGCTGGCTCAGGGTCCAAGGCCATCTTTTATTCGTTCTACTTTTCTCTTAAACCTTCTAATTTCTAGGTCGCTTTTCTTTCCTTGAGCAAACAGGCTGTAATAAGAACCAAGGCTTTCTTCTGTCATCGGTTGTCATGGTAATTACCGCAGGAGCTCCATTTATCAACCCCATTCTCTGCTAATCTCCTGTGATTAGACCCCCATGTACCCTGCTTTGGAAATTTCTTGCATTTCCTCTAGTGCTTGTCTTTGCTGTGTCTTTACTGTTGTGGTGGTGGTGGTCTGTTTCTCCTGACGAGAGCCAAGTTTCTGCACGCTGCAGAGTTCACTGCTCCCTCACCTAGACTTCTAGGCAAACTCACTCCAGCCTCACTCCCAGTCACCTGCCCTGTCACCCCCAATTGACATTATCTTGTAGCAGTGCAGCTCCTGCTCCCCGGTATCTTGCTGTTACCCAGGGTAGCACCCTCCTTTGCAAATGTTGGAGAAATGAAAGTAAAATAAATGTCAGCCAGCACCACTGTTTAATTCCCCTGAAGTTTTTTTCCCCCCACTAGATGGCAATGCACCACCAGTTTCTTCGCGATCCTAAAAATTCTGGTGGTTCAGTCAGAAGGGCCTTGTAGGGGACCTTTGCTCGGTTCTTTCCCTTAGATGCCCCAGAGCCCCATCCTACCAAAGACTTAGTTCTCAAAATGAGGTGGGTTTCCGTTTGGCTTTTCCGGTAAACAGCAAATTCAGATAAGCAACAAATGCAACAAATGATTTTTTTTTAAGTATAGACAAGCTGTGTTTTGGGGCGTCTGATATGGGATATTTCTATCTTCTCAACCTGGCAGCCTTGTGGCAAGCACTTAGCTACGGATGTGTGTACCCTGTGAAAAGCCCACGATCCAGGAACCACGGAGGCTGCCTTTTTTTCATCTACTTACCCTTCTGAACGGGTCATTGCTAAACATTTGCCGGCTGCCTCTCTGATCCTTCCTCCTCCAGGTTTCATAGTCTTAGATCCCTCCACACAGTCTTCTTGCAATTAGTGTTTTCTTCTGCAAGCTTTAAAGCCTCTTGGTTCCCATCTTTTCTTGTCAGCTACATATCTCACGTCGTTTATGTAACTTTATGACACAGAATAGAATCCAAATGTCTGCTTAAATATCATCTGCATTAATGGGGCATGGGATGGAAACAGGCTTACAAAGGACAAATTGAGCTGTAGTCTTAAATGACTATGATTACTTAAGAATAAATTCGATTCCTCTGAAGGGAAGCTTTTCTCTGCTTACACAGAAGTGGTGCTTGCTTGAGTCCAGAGGGACCCTGAAAGAGATTTTAGTTCTTTTATTTGTGGCTTAGTGTATACTGCTCTGTCATAAATACATTTGGATCTCATAACAAAAGCGCCGAGAAATAAGGGCAGGCATTTGTTCCAGCAGTTAAGAGGGATTTACAGGCACCAAACGTACTCGATGGATACAAAGATGAATAAAATGTCTTCCTAGTCTCACTGGGCAGGCTGACAAGGCAGAGGACCAATCACGACGCAGGGAGCGATGCTGAGCAGGGCCGCGTGGAGCTGGCCAGGAGAACACAGGAGCAGAAGTGCAGCTGTCTGCCTGCCTGGGCAGCTGAGAGAGCTTAGAGCCTAGTTGCAGAGCTGGCTCCTACAGGAAGAGCAAGCTTTGCATGGGGAGGAAGAAAGGGAAGGAAAGGCAGCTGTCTTAGCAGAAGCAAGTTCAGGACCACCGAGGTTGGATGAGGGTGAGGGAGCTCAGAGTGAAGCTGTTGGGAAGCTGAGGCTCGTGACGGGGATAGGCAAAGGACGACGTCAGGGTGTTCAGACTGCACTCTTTGCACAAACACGGGCACGTCTGTCTCCAATCTGCTTTCAAAAGAGACATGGAGAGCGAGACTGGTAGACTTAAGAGATGGGTTATAAAGATTCTGTATGGAATGACTGAACTCGCCTCTGACATGCCTAGGGAAGGCCGGGTGACAGACTGAAGGGGGAGTCGACCCGTGGAATGCTACTGAGGTTAGAATCACTGGAACATGGTAGGAAATTGGCTAAACCGGGAAAAAGCAGAAAAGGGAGTGTGCAACTTTACGAGTAATTAGTGCTATAATGAGGGGGAAAGTGGAGATACGGCCAATTTGCATGCATGAAGACACTTTGTGTTTTGCCGAGTTCCTATGTGAAGAAAAGAGATACGGAACCGCAGTCAGAGAGGTGAGAACCAGACAGCTTGTAGTCTTGTGTGCATGGGATGTAGAGCCGAGTTCGGGGGACCACACGCACTTGTCCATCAGGGCAAGTATGAGAAGCAAAGTCATCCTAGGATGGCCTCGCAGTGCTTGCACTGGAGACATCTTGGAGAAGAGGAAGAGGACAGTGAGCTCGTGCTGACTTCATTGTCTAGTAGTCGTCTTATAGCAGAGGTGGAAGGAGCTGGAAGAGATGTTCGGTTGAAAATGATCCCCTAGGGGCTGGAGGCACGCCTCAGTGATTAGGAGTACCTGCTGCTCTTACGGAGGACCCGGGTTCAATTCCCAGCACAGGCAAGGCAGGTCATAACTGTAACTCCAGTTCCAGGGGACCCGGCACTCACACAGACACACATGCAGGTGAAACACCATGCAAACAAAATAAAATTATTAAAAAAAAAAAAGACCCAGCGCTCAGCGAGGGCTATATAAAGACCCAGCACTCGCTCAGCGAGGGCTGTAGGTCACACGGTAGTAAATGTACAAATAATTTGGATGTAAGTATCCCAATTTACAGAAGAAAAATCACAAGGTTTAAATTATTTCCAGAACTCGCTGGGTGGTAGTGGTACACACCTTTAATCCTAGCACTCGGGAGGCAGAGGCAGGTGCATCTCTGTGAGTTCAAGGCCAGGCTGGTCTACAGAGCGAGTTACCAGGCTATTTCCAGCCAGGGCTATACAAAGAAACCCTGTCTCAAAAAAAAATTATTTCCAAAACTCACATTAGGCAAATCTGCATGCATATCTTTTTGATTTTGTCCTACTCTCCAAATGCAGATACCAAGGTCTTGCTTCACGAATGCCAAGCACTTTAAATCTGAAAGAGCTTTCTTCGGTAAAAGGCTGTCAGTCATTGCCTGCCCTGTTTTTTTTTTTTTTTTTTTTTTTTTTTTGGTTTTTACAAGACAGGGTTTCTCTGTATTGTTTCGGAGGCTATCGGTCCAGCCCAGCCTCGAACTCACAGAGATCCGCCTGCCTCTGCCTCCCGAGTGCTGGGATTAAAGGCGTGCGCCACCAACGCCCGGCTGCCTGTCCTGTTTTGTGCTTATGTTTTATGAGGCTGTGGGGAGCTAAAGTGGCTCTATGGGCAAACCCAGAAATCAGCTCTCAAATGAGATATTAATGGTAATAGCAACAGTGCATTTAGTATTCATTGTATAACTGAGTAATTTCATTTGAAAGCAGCCCTGTAAGCAATACATGTGTGGTAGGAGAAAACCAGAAACTCAGAGGGAAGGAAGTACTCGCCCCAAGTTGTGAAAAGAGAGTTTCAGACGGGATTCCCACGCCATGCAGTGCGCACCTCAATAAGCGAGGGCTACTGAGAATTTAGGGAGGGACCTGTAAAAAAGAGGTCCGCATCAGAACAGAAGCGGAATCGAGCCCCTCGGTGGGACTTGTGTCTGTGTCTCTAAAAAAAAAAGTAAATACTCAAGTGTTGCTGCCTTTGTGTTAAATAGGAAACGAGATTATTTAGACAGAGATGAGGGAGAAGCTAACAGTTGTAATGGAGATAGGAAGGCTGTAAAGTCCCAAACCAGGAAGAGAATCGGCACTCATGAAAAAGGGCACAGGAGAAAGGGAGTGTATGTGTAAGGGGGTAGGGATGGGGAGAGACAGAGGATTTTGAGGGCCCTTGAGGAATGGACCACGTTTGTTTGGGCCCATCCATGGCAAGCCTTTTTAATACAAGGTGAGAGGGGGGTAAGAACATTCTGGCACTATGCAATGTGCTTCCGAAGAAGGATGGGGGAATAAGACTGGGAGTCCACAGAGCAGTGGGGTCCTTCTAGAGTTCAGGAACTAATTAACGCACGCACGCACCCACGCACCCACGCGCGCGCGTTCGCAAATCAAAAACACAAATGTTTGTTTTGGCGCTCGAGACTAAGTATAACAGATTAAAAACAAGACTTTCTGGAACAAGACAAATGGCTCAGTTGGTAAACCGCTTGCTGCAAGAGCGAGCGTTACCTGAGTTTGATCCCAGGGCACCCGCACGGAAAGCTGGGCACAGCGGTGCATGCCAGTAACCCACTGTGATGGCTGTGACAGAGGACTCCCTGGGGCTCACTTGCTAGCCAGTCTAGCCTAGTTAGCGAGTTCGTCCCATGCTCAATGAGAAACTGGCTTAATAGGGTGGAAGGCAACTGGCGAAGCACCTCCTGTTACCCTCTAGGCTCTATGCGCGCGTGCGCGCATGTGCGCGCGTGCACACACACACACACACACACACACGCACGCACGCACGCACGCACGCACGCACGCACACACACACCCGACTGCCCAATGCTTCAAACCACTTCCAGTTTGCTTCCTAATTCTCAAATGGCCCACTGGTTCCCTCCCTTTTGTCAGTCAACCCCGAGAGGAAATCCAGTCTCCTGAATCAAATCCACCATCTTGGCCAAAGATTCCTTTTTATATTCCTCCTCGAAATTTATAGTCGTCTCCCCGCTCCCCCCCCCCCCAGCAAGTTCTCTCTAGCACCTTAAGGCCCTACTGGGCAAAGCTGATAAATTACTCGGGAGACCACCCCTTGCCCCTTGCTGACCCCCGTTTCTAACCCGTTGCACAATCTGGCTCGGCACCATCACGGCACCTGCCTATTAACGAGCCACGCATGCGAGCACCAGCCCCGCCCCGGGGGGGGGGGCTCTCTCAAACATCCTAGCCACCCGTCTTCAGTCTGTTCAGTCTCTCTACCTCCGGGCAAGTCACCTTTAACCTACACGGCAAACTCCGAGGGCCGCTTGCTGAATGAAACCTCAGTGGAAAGCACAGAAATGCCATTAATCGGCTGTGTGACGTTCAGCAAGTCACTTTTCATTTCCAGCTCTACTCAGTTTGTCCACCGACAACCGAGGGTGTTAAAACTACAAAGGTCTTCAGAAGTTTGTTTTTTTTCTTCCCCCTGCACCGACAGTGAACAGTCTCACTCCCATCACAAGCTGATCTCAAGAAAACACCCCTGGAGAGCTAGCTGGATGGGTCCCATCTTTTTATTTTCCTTTTCTCCTAGGACTGCTTACTCCCATGGGTGGCCTGAAGGTTTCCCGGTGACCCTGCTCTACCACAGCTAATGGGGCTGTTGATCTTGGCTACCTTCCCTGAACAGTCCGAACTTTCTCCTTGGTGTTTGGGAGCCCCTCGGCCTGCAAGCAGATTTAGAATTTCCATATTTGTGCACACACAGACTGGCTCCTGCTCCCCACGCCCCCCCGAGTTTCCATTTGCATTGTTCAGGGATAGTTGCCTCTGAAACACTCAGGTAAAGTGCCAGGAAAATCTGCTCATTGGTGCTTCAGCTTGTGGCCAGACTAGGCCCAACCGCTGTTGCAAGTTTTGCCCTCAGGCACATGACTCATTAGCCAAGCAGCAGGGATCAGCAACCTCCTCCCTCACCAGTTGGGAAAAACAGCTTCTGGAGCTTTCCACCCCAAATCTCTGTTTACTGCCCACTGCCCACCCAGAATCGACATTCCCTGATCACCAGCTGTCCTTTCCTTTTGTGGCAATTGCAGACTGGGCGCTCTTACAAGGAACGAGGGAAATTTTTCACTCATAAATGTCATCTTTAAAACGGACAGGTTAGGAAAAAAAAAAATGGGCCAAAGGCTATTGACGCTAGAGAATGTTCTAAATCTAAGCTAGGAGTTCATTTGGATCCTGGGCTGAGTTCGGCCTGTCTCTCTAGCTCATTCGCTTGGGACCTTTGACCTTCCCACACACCTAGGTTCAGAGTGAGAAGATTACTTGAAACTGCTGGCTCCCGTCCTGCAGTCCTACAGCTCCTGAGTCATGTTTACAGCTTGTGTGGCTTTAGGGTCACTGGTCTGTGCTGGTGATAAAGCCAAGTCATCACCACGTAAGATATTGACAGAAAGGTCTCAAAGCCAAGTCCAAACGCGCACAAATGTTTCAGTGGTGTCACAGGGGAGGTGATTATCAAGGAGGAACTACCACACGAAAACAGTGGATTTCTACAAGATCTCCCAGACAATTCACGATGGAAATACCACTAAATACTTAGTTACATAATGAAATACATAAGAAGGGAAAGACCACTAAAAACAAAACAGACTATGTGACTACCTCAAGAGAATACAAGTTACAATCAAGTTTACTCCTGGGGGACACGCATGTGTCACAGGAAGGAAGTCAGTACATGCAACTTATTTAGACTTCCGAAGGCTTTTAAATATCTATCACAAAGGCTAATCTAAAAAGTGGACCATGGGTGGAGCTGAGTAGCAGAATGATTGCCCATCGACCAATGCTCTAGACTTGATCCTCGGAACTGAAAAAGGGGGGGAAAACAATCCCCACTGCTGACGTTACCAAGTCATCCTAAATAACTAAGGCAGTAAGCAATACGAAATAAAAATCTTAAGCTCATAGTTAACCTTCAGTGAAAGTGGGTGGCAAACGTAAAACTTTTAACGAGCAGCTTAGTATACAACAAGAGTCAGTGAAAACTGACCCAATTCGGTACACATTTACTTGATCCCAAGCTCCTAGGCCCATTACAGTTCAGATCTGTGAGCAGGCCTATGGAAGACGATGTCTCTCAAGCATCGCTTAACTTAGAAAAGCAATAGAGAGCCGAGTGTCACTGACGTTTCAAATGTGGTTGTTTCACACTTCCTCGTAAGCAACTGCTGGGTTTCTAAGCCACTGACATCAGCAAACTCTGATGTAAATTCTTGAAATCTGGAGGTGACAATCACTGGGAGGGTCTGTATATACACCATTTCCTCAAATTCAAAGTCTGCAGAAAGTGTAGTAATTCACCCAAAGAAAGATTACTCACATCCAGTTCTTCTTTCTTTTTTTAACCAAAGATTTAAGTTAAGGACCATCTGGTATGTAAAAGCCAAATGTCTTTTGGTTTTCCAAGATTAGATGGGAATAATCCAATCTATGTATCTATCTATCTATCCATCTATCTATCTATCTATCTATCTATCTATACACACACACATATGTATATGTATATATATATATCTCATAACTAAAGAACTGTATTAAGAACTTAAAATAGGCAGCTGGGTGGTGCTGGCACATTCCTTTAATTCCAGCAAACAGAGGCAGAGACAGATGGATTTCTGAGTTCGAGGCCAGCCTGGTCTACCGAGCTAGTTCTAGGACAGCTAGGGCTGTTGTTACACAAAGAAACCCAGTGGGGGTGGGGGAGGGGAAGATGGCAGAAAGGATATTATGTATTGTCATATGAGGGTGCTAACCAAGAAAAATAATGATGGTGACATTCTTCAACCGAGAAGGCAATGTTAAGGGAGACAGACAGTGATCTACTCGGACAGGGCTTTGCAGCAGGTTGACTGGGTGCCGCATCTTATGCTTAAGGGTTTGGAGCGATTGACTCCAGGCAGCGTGATAACTGGATCCTGGAACTCTTTCCACTGACTTCCACGAAGAGGAAGGAACACCTAGGCTGACAGCTAACTTCATAGTGAGTCAAATCACAACGGAGAGCCACAAACTGTCTGAAGAGCATTTTCCAAATCCACCCAAATTAGCCTCTTTGTGCCTGTGGCTACGGTAAGATATTTGACCAGGCTCTCACCACCCACCAGCGCCTTCTAATACCTTCTACGAGCTCTGAGGCAACAACAAGCAGAGCCGCCCGCTGCACAAGCCTCCTAGGCTTTTTCAAAAGAAGCCAGTAGCTGATACTGTCTCTGCAGCAGTTTGGTCTTTCATGACACATCGGATAGGCTGGAGTTCTCAAGAAATTCTGCGCTGTGAATCTTGCCCAGTGAGTGCTGAGTGGTCTGGAAAGAAAACACTCAGAGAAGTGCCACGTTTATTAGAGTGAGAGAATGCCACCCTCACATTGCCACCAGGAAACAAAGACCTCAGGGGCGCAGGCACTGAGGAGATCTCCAGATCGGAAGACACCCTAGAGGTCAGCAGGCTCACCTGCCGCCTGACGTGCTAATCCCCACTGAAGCCCGCTCTCCAGTGGGGCCGAGGTCCGTCCACCTGGGGACCTCACGTCCACGGACCTTGCACCCAGCCAGCTCTGAATCTCTGCACTGGGGCAGCGGAAGACGTGCAGGCACCATCGGGTAGCACGCGCGTGGACGCAGGCCCAACAGCAGTCCCTTTTCCTACGAAGAAAGGATCCCGGAATCCAGTGTGAAGTCACTTAATATCCCCTACCGTGCACACAACGCGGTGAAGTATAGAGCGGGGGGGGGCTGAGCTAGTCCGGTGGGCTTCCAGGAGGCCACATTCCTTGGCTCACAGGAGGCCGCCTCTGCAGCAGGTTTCTGGGGCCGGGCGTTTCCAGGAATGTCTGTTGGTGAGCTCAGGAGATCCTTCAGCATGAACAGTTAGACTTGCTGTTCTACCAGCTGCAGTTTGGCAGTCTTGACTCGATGGGCCTCCTTAAGGTTCTGCGCGCGGACCTCTGGGTTTGAAATGAACTCCACTTGCTGGACGGGGAACCAGCCCTGCTCTCCATCTGAGAGTCTCACACCCTCCAGCCAGCCTGCAGCACACGGCCCAGAGGAAAGAAGAATTAGCTGCTAAGGGCTCCTGCTAGCATCTTGGGCCTCCCTGCTGACAATCAATCTATATCCCAAGGTTGAATGAGCTAGGTCCCTCCAGCACGAAAAACCAGCCTTGCAGGGTAGGGCATGGCTGCCTTAGGTCGGCTGACGTTTACAGCCCAACATTCTGGAACCTTCTTGGCTGCTATCAGTTAAAATTTGTCTATCAAAGTATTTATTTATTCATAACCTAATCCCCGGTATCTCAAAATTTTCTCTTACTTGGGAATGAAAGTGCTGCAAATACAATTAATAAATTTATATCAATCAGCCGGGAGTTGGTGGCGCACGCCTTTAATCCCAGCACTCGGGAGGCAGAGGCAGGCGGATCTCTCTGTGAGTTCGAGGCCAGCCTGGTCTACAAGAGCGCGTTCCAGGACAGCCTCCAAAGCCACAGGGAAACCCTGTCTCGAAAAACCAAATAATAATAATAATAATAATAATAATAATAATAATAATAATAGTTATATCAAGGCCACCCTGGAGTCAGTCAACCAGTCAGAATCAGCCTCCATACAGAAAGGGTGATTTACATGCACCCAGAGAGAAGAGACCCCAACGATACGTGTGTGCGGAGATTGGAGTTACGCAGCCACAAGCCACTCTGGAGCTGCCAGACTGGGACAACGTAAGGAAGGACTGTTCTCAAAAGCTCCAGGGGAGCCTGCTGACACCTTGATCAGGGACTGCTCACCACCAAGGAAGGCGAGAGAGTAAGTGACCCTTGTTGTCAGTGGCTGTGGGTGCTTTGTCGTGGCAGCCCCAGGAAGCCGCTGCACCTCTCCTCTGCTGCCTCCGCTGCCTCCGCTGCCCACCTCCGGCTCTTAACCGCTACCTCCTCCGCTGCCCTCCTCCTGCTCTTACCGTCGCTGCTCTGCTGAGTCACCATCACCACATCCGCCTTCTCCAGCGCCAGCTCATCGTTCTCTCGGGGCTTGTAGGCTCGGAGGCACTGAACCTGTGGGGAATCTTTGAAAGAGGAGAGTGAAGAGACGTTAGGAGCAGCGACGAAGGACCATGGACAGGAGCTGTGGGGGAAATGTGGAAGGACCTGAGGTTCAGAAGGTCAAGTGTGGAACTATAGACAAACGAAGCCACTGGCCCACACCTTCAATCCCACCACTCAAGGAGGCAGAGGCAGGCGGATCTCTACGAGTTTGAGTATAGCCTGGTCTACATAGCAAGTCTAGGTCAGCCAGGGCTACAGAGTGAGAACCTGTCTTCAAACAAACAAACACAAACAAAAAGCCAGGGGAGGGGAGATGACCAAAAAAAAAAAAAAAAAACCAAACTCAATACAAACAAAAGAGGCAGTTAGAAACATATTCATCATCTACCAGGGATCAAACAAGCCAATAAAGAAATATAGATATTAGTATGGGATCTAATTTTTAAAAATTCTACCTCTCTGGAGAAGATGACTAGAAAATACCTTGTGACCACATTTAGTTACTCATTGTGACAAGCACTTGAGGTTCGGGTGAAGACCCAGCTGCCCTTTTGACCTTCAACAGCGTTTGAACTCCTTAGAACTGACTGTTGGAGAGGAACCATGTATCCCTTATGGCAGAGAGGAAGCATCTCTCCTACAGGTTGGAGGCATTATCGTGACAGACGTGGCTTTACGGCTGTGAAAGTTAATGGTTTACTAAAATTTGACGATACATTCCATAAGTCTTACCTAATTGGTCACAAGGACATCAGGGCAGACATAGTGGTTGATAATAAAGGCTATTATTGTGATCAAAGATGGCACAAGTTAATTTTGGCTCTCAATCTGTGACATTGCATCTTCACAATCACAAATTTCAAGTCAAACGGTCAGTAGGATCTTCAGCACAGAACTCAGAACTTAAAGTTGACAGCTTTCCAACAAGATTCAAAATTGAAGTCTGTGAATCCTGCATCATTTTCTTCATTGTGCCAGTAATGGGACCCCCCCCTTTAAAAACAGCCTCAAACACTAGACTTTCTTAGTACCCTTGTTTCCTCTTGCCTTAGTTTCCTCATGTGTAATTGATCAAGATTTGTTTGTTTGGTTGTTTTTCGTGGCAGCGTTTCTCTGTGTAGTTTTGACTCTCCTGGAACTCACTTTGTTGACCAGGCTGGCCTCAAAATCACAGCGATCTGCCTGCCTCTGCCTCCCAAGTGCTGGGACTAAAGACATCCACAACCACCACCCAGTGACCAAGATGACCATTGATCAAAATGATTCATGAGGAAACGCTAGACGTTTGCTTATGAGCCAGGCAGCATTTCCACCAACTGCAATTAAGTACAAGAGAACACAGTTCACAGTACGCCTGCCCTAGAAGCAATCTTAGATGGGTTTGTCTTTATACTTTACTTTGCTGTACTGATTTTGCAGAAAATAAATGGGATGCTACGTTATTAATAGCGCACCGTTCTAAAGCTCAGCATCGTCTCCCGTCCACAGGAAATGCTGCCCTCTTTACCTACCATAAATGAAGCTAACCAGTGGACTGCACAGCTAGCAAACAGCACTGAGTTCAGTTGGGCTCTCCTAGATCCTATTCCAAGGTTCATTACACTCACCCACAAAAGGCCCAGTGTTCCTTTGACATGCTGTGGGCTCTAGCTGCCCTGTGTGCTTGAGATAAACAGCCCCAGCTGCCTGGCTGAAGCGACATCAGAACTGTGTTGGCCTTTTCTTGTCATCTGCATTTCAGCTACACTGTTTCCCTCTTACATCTTCAACTGGTAAAACTAAGTCAAAATCACAGCAGATAAGACTTAAAGGAGTATATATTTTACAAAGAACAAACATTTGCCTAAGTGAATGCATAAGGAAAGGTACTGTCACAGGGATTGACAGTTTTTAAGAAGATACATCACAAGAATTGAAGCCTCGACTACCAGCAGTCCACCGTGAAATTCTGAGGGAAAGCAACACACAGAAGCACCCCGGCACGCTCAAACTTTCACCCAGAGGAGACCACAGACTGACACTGCCATTTGTTACACCCTTACTCACCATAGCATTCAAGCAAGTCCAGCTCCTCTCTGGGCATGGCCAAGGCTGAGATCCACCGGAGCTTTTCACTTCTGAAAAAGCCAAAACAAGACAGTCTTAACCTTCAGTGACAGACTGGGGACATAGGCTGAGGGCCAGTGGTGGGGGAGGCAGTGGCTACCAGGACTTGTCTAATCCACTGACTCCTAAAGCCAATGGGATCCTGCCCGGTTGGAAACCCAGTATGATCTTGCACTGTGTGTTAGTGTACCCTGCTTATCCTTCCTTTCTCTCTTTAAGTCTATCTTCCACAAAGACTCATAAGGTGTGAACTGTCCACCATTTATGCATGAACACTTTTCCGTTTAGGCGTGGCCACTCTGCACGATGGTTGGTCCTCACTTACCTCCCTTCAACTAAATGTCTAAGATGAAAATAACTGCCCAATAAGTGAGCCAAGGAGCCATACCCATTCCATTGCTCTTGCTGCCGTTGCGGTATAATGTGATCTTAGCCTAATTTGTGATCATCTGAAGGTTTTTAAAAATATTATCTTATCCTCTGCTTCCAAACGTACCTAGGCTATTCAGAATGACACTTTTACTTTTCCCAAAAGATGCTGCCCAAAGCTCTAAAAAAAAGAACACAAAGCTACACCCGATGAGTTGCCTCAGGTGAAATCCCAAGTACGAACCCAAGTACTATCTTCTCTCTTCCACGAATGGAGACAGGGACCATTGATCCCAGTAGAAATGCCTTGTAAGGGACCAAGCTCCACATCAGGTGGAGTCTACCATGAAAGTGTTTAACAATTTTATAGACACGTTTTTCCTGTGTCTCATATAGCACCAGGGAAGTCACCGGGTGTCCTTTAGTTTGCCATATTGTGTCCACATTCTAGAGTTATCGTCTTAACTCTCAAAAACGATATATAGATGTGATGGTATTCATTTGTTATGCTCACCGGGAAGGTTACAACTCATACTTCTTTTTTTTTTTTTTTTTAGTTTTTACGAGACAGGGTTTCTCTGTATTGTTTTGGAGGCTATCGGTCCAGCCTGGCCTCAAACTCACAGAGATCCACCTGCCTCTGCCTCCAGAGTGCTGGGATTAAAGGCATGCGCCACCACTGCCCAGCCAACTCATACTTCTTAATACTACAGTTTTTTGCTCAATGGAGGATAAAGCTGGGAGACTGAGGAAAAGCAGAAAGCATACATGGCGGCTTGTTTTTTATTCAAATAAGTGCCTGACAGCCTAGGCTCTGAACTGCACAGATGAGCTGGGTCTCTCATAGACACAGCAATCCGGCTCTCTGCTCATTCCATGCCAACTCATCTCTCTCGGGACGTCTCACAGGCCTGGTGACTTTTAACTACAGACTGTACAGCAGATGTTAAGAAGGTTCATCCCACACTGAATCTCCTTCAAGTTGTTGCCTGGCTCTAGGGCCTTGGGTCTCTATCAACGAACCCTACTCCGGAAGTGCCAAGGCCATGGGTCTGGGTGTGTTTCTGTCCAGGGACGCCCACCCCCAGCTCCTGTGCCCAGCCCCGTCTCACTGAGTGTCAGTGCGGAAGAGGAATTCAGCTTGTGTGCCCTGGGTGTTCTGCAGCAGGAACAGACGGAAGAGATTCTTGTGAGGCCCATGCAGCTTCATTTCACATTTCTCTCCACGGACGGAGGAGAATGGAGCATGGTCAAACACCAGGAACCGGCTGCCCCTGCAGGATACGTCTTTTAAGGCTCATTCTGTAGTTTTTGTACTTTGTCTGCCCTCGCACTCATAGTCTTAGAATCAAACCTACAGACTCTTCATATAAAACCCATACAAGGGCTCAACCTGCTCTCAATACAACAACCCCAGTCTCAACCAACCGTTTACCGAAACAGTGCTATCCACTACTTTAAAGAGTTGAAGACATAAGAACCAGTGTTAGCTTTCTAATGTCCTAATGACCAGAGTTTAAGCTCTGAAACTAGACAAGTGGCCGGATTGGCTAATATGCTGGGCATGACCCAGGGAAGCTACAGGTAAACTTATTTAAGAAGATGGTGTTTCTTTGCGGTGGTTTACTCATGTCTATAACATGGGACAGGTCTATGATTTCATGATGTAATTTGGTAGCATTAACCCTCCCGGCTCCTCTAAGCTATGACTCATGAGTCAGACTGGGAACGGTCTAACTGAGAAGGGATCTGTTAGAAGCCGGTCATCTGGTGTCCCGCTAGCCCTATCCCATTCTATCATGCGCCCTGGCCTCCCATCCCAGCCACTGACTCTCGGGGTCGGGACAGCAACAGACAGTCATTGAAGAGATGCAGGTGGACTGGGCGAGTGGTCAGTTTCCTCCTCAGGCCCGGGGAGGCGCTGAACTCAAGGGCCATCAGCTCCCCACTCTTCACCAGCCATCGAGATTGGGAAATGAGCGGGAAAATCTAAGATCAAAGGGAAAAAAAAGGAGAGAGAGAGAAAAGGCAGGTCGTGAGCTTCCTCTCGGTCCAGCCCAACCTATGGAATACCAATTCCAGATCTTCCCCCTTGCTCTTAACCAAACCAGATCCTGCGTCTCTTGGAACCCTCTAACTACACTGCACTAGTGTGTGAATCCCGAGTTTCCATGGCCAAAGGAAGGTGACTCTAACAAGTGATGGTCCAGGAGCAGAAGTCTGGGAGCCCAAGGAGAACTCGTTAACGAGCAGGAGGGTACAACACCACATCTTATAAGCGAAAGGATCGGGCAGGTTCGCTATCTGCTCCTTTCCCTGATGATGGTCAGAGCCAAGACGAGCAGACAGAATGAGGCGTGGAGCTAAGGATAAGATCCAGGTGGGGTCTGCTGGGAACTGGGGCCTGGGCAGAAACTCCCAGCAGAACTTAGAGAAGGACTTCTTCCCTGCTGGGGAAGTAAAGGTGGTATCTGTAACACACCAGACTTTCAGTGTTGAAGATCAAATTCTCTATTTGTTTGGACAAGAGACTTGGAGTTTTCTTGGCATGCTGCTTTTGGTTAGGTTAAAGGTGATCTGATAAAATGAGTGAGTCAGGCACTTCACCCCTAAATTCTTACACAGCCTTACGCTGGGAAATTCCTTCTGCCCGTTTAGTGAGTGCTCCTCCGGGAACTATTGCCCCCCCTTCTGATTATCCTGACAGTTTCCTTATGCACAGGCACCTCTGCTTTTACACCAAAGGCAATAAAACCCACACATAGTTCTACGCCTCCACCTAACAGCACGGGTTGTAAACCGAAGTGATCATTTGCGCATCCCAGAAATGGAGAGGGGCAGGCAGAACCGGGGGGCTAGGGCTGACGTAAGCAAGGCGACTGGGTGGGAGGAAGGCCTATCGGACGCGCTAAAGGGATTCGTAGGCAGGGAGGTGCGCCAGGGACAGCTCACTTTGCACTCAAACTCAATCTTCTGGCTCAGGTAGATGAGCTCCTCCGTCCTCCGCATCCTCTGTACGTTGCTGTTGCAGTCTCGGATCAGCTGATAATGGAGCAGGGGAAGGGAGGGGAAGATTGCTGTGTTAGGGTCCTGAGTTTGAATCCCCCCTAAAGCCATCTGGGACGATGCCTGCAGACCTCGGTCTTTTCTACCAGGCTGGGGTTGGACGAGACAGCACCAAAGTCATGCTTTAGGTTGCTGGAATACTTTACAAGATTTGAGAGACTATATTGGGATGAGGGACTGTGGTGTTGGGAACAGAGCTGCCTGACACGGAGTGTGAGAGAAACAAGTTCAGTGCATACACGGAGATGGCCGGGCTGTCCCGTTAATCAGGACCTGTCTCGCACTTTCTTCAGGCATGGTACCAGGGGAAGGGGGAAGACTCGCCCCTGAATGAGCATTAAAATAGGTTGTTGGATGTGATGGCTGCCTACCTTCTCCAGGGCGTGGTGTGCCTTTGTGGCCTCTGCCTCTTCCGAGGAGCCAGGCTGGGTTCGCTTCAGAATGTTCTGTAGAACAAATAGTG
Source organism: Mesocricetus auratus (assembly GCF_017639785.1). Taxonomy (NCBI): domain Eukaryota; kingdom Metazoa; phylum Chordata; class Mammalia; order Rodentia; family Cricetidae; genus Mesocricetus; species Mesocricetus auratus. Next base: position 3,975,115 of record NW_024429268.1, read on the forward strand.
GGCAAGAGCCAGATGGGAGGAAGGATGGATAAACAGGAAGAGATAAGTGTGTGTGTGTGTGTGTGGGGGGGTATTTAATGCAGAAGCCAGGGGCACAGTTCCAAAAGCAAAGATTTCTGAGAAAGAAAGATGTGGGCAGTTAGGGAAACCCCTCACATCCTCCACATGGTGTGGAGGCTTCGCACAAGAATGAATGATCTTTGCCTACAAGCTTTCCAAGATCATGTCCTCTTTGAGTCAAGGAGACCGGACTGAAAAAGTATCTGCTGTACCTGGAGCAGCAACTTCAGACGGGTGATACGCTGGAAGGGCAGTATCAGAAAGGACTTGAGAGACAGGCGTTGGCAGATGGGGTCGCTCTCTAGCTTCTCCAAGACCTCTCGGAAGCTGCTGTTGCTACTCCTAGATGAACAGCAAGACCCAGGTGAGGAGGGGGGTGAGGGGTAAAGGGGGCTTACGGAAGGCACGGGGAATGGAGGTTCAGTGTAGGATCTGGGATTGGGAAGAACGATAAGACCCTACGTGCAGGGCCCAGATATGACTGCAGAGAGGACCTGCTCAGGAGTGGGCTGAGACTTTCAGCTGACGTGGTAGACAAAAGAACAAGTACTCTGGGGGGGAGAGCACTCTGGGCTAGGGACTGAGTCAAGGTCACAGCTAAGTCCACTAAGGAGATGGATAGGGGCCATTCTCACATTAGGCTTTGGAAGGTGCGTTCCTGGTAGGTCTGGTTGGTGACGTAAGGCAGGTAGACTCGGCGGAAGTCTGGGGCATGATTCAAAACAACATCACACACTTGGAAGGAGAAGATGTTGTTCTCGAAGTTTTCTTCTAGGTCGGAAAGGAACCTGCACAGTATTTAAGCAGTCTCATGAGGCCTCAGCTAAGCATGTTTCAGTCCTGTACATTCTGAACGTGCAACTTCTGCTTCCTTGAATCACCAACTTCTGACTCTCCTTAGCTATGCCCTTGCTATGCAGTTCATCTTCCCCAGGGCTGTTACTAGTTTATTCTTGATTAATTTAAACAGAATTCTAGCATTCTGTTTCTTTTTCTTCTCTTCTGGTATCCAATCTTCCAGTGATTTTTTTTAATACCTGTGTCCACTGCAGTGCATGCCCAGAATGTATGCAAAACCTCAATCCAGAAAGCACTTCTCACTCAACAGTTAGTAGACCTGTGAACCCTCACACCCTCTCTTCTTCTTAGTTTTTCCTATCCCCCCCCCCCCTTTCCTTGGAGGGAACCCAGGCCCACTATTATCCAGACTCTGACAAAGAGAAGGTTTCTAAGAGAGGGAAAAGAAGCTGAAGATTCAATAGCTGAAAACGGTGAGGCTGGGAGAACGGAGATTGGAAGAAGTCTCACATGGAGCTGACATCTCGCACGTCCTGGAGACGGGAGAAGAGCCACTGGTGATCCTGGGTGGACAGGGCGGCCCGGAGTTGGGCTGAATGCTGGAAGTGATCCACCGCTATGTTTAGACTGCGAAGGTAAGACGCCTCTGACACAATCAGCTCAAATTTGGCCTGGAGGGTTGGACAAGTGGGAGACAATGAATAGGTTTGTGAACTCTCCGGTAGACACCAGTGGTTGAACAACGTTTTAGGGGGGGAACATTGAATGAAGTACATCTTTTTATCACTCAAAGTCACAAAATTTAGCTTAGTCAGGGATATGGAGAGTATTTGAGTACATCAGAGTCAACCTACGAGCTGAACAATATGTGTGATCCTCTATGTGTTCAAGAAACGTAAATATATATTTGTAGACACATACAAATAACTCTATAATTTCACAGATATGTTAATTTACCAAACCACAGTATCAATTTTACCAACAAAATATACTGTGCTATGCCTCACAACAAGGTGGTTAGTACTTTAAATAAGTACAGTGAATTTTATTCTTAGAAAAGAAACAAGTAAGCTGAGCGTTCCTGGAATTTTTACTAAACAAACAAGAAAAGAAAAGAGAAATAAAGGCAGAGGAACAAATAGGAATGGGAATGAGGATTGAGGTCTGGTGGTTACGTAAACAACACAGCACAACATTAGCTTAAAGAGATATGAAAGGAAAGACATTCTGAGTACAGGGATTAACTTGCAAGTTTTTAATTTTTTGTTATTATTGTTGGTTTTAATGAGAGTGTCTTTTAGCAAACCGTGGAAGAGACTAGAAGAGGCAGGAGCAATGCTGGGAAACGGTAACACGTCTAGACGGGAGATGAAGGCCTGTCAGTCATAGGCATGGGGAGAAGTAGACTGATCTAAGCGTCAAGCAGGCAGGCTGGGGAGGCTTTGCCTATTTTCTACAATGGGGCATGTACGAGGAGCCAAAGCCAACGCCTTGCTTTCTCGTTGGGCTGTGGGTGGGATGACGGACTTGCTGACGAACCCACAGCGCTCTGAAGTAGGAAACGACTTGTCTGAGGAGAAGTGGAATTGGAAAGACAAAGGGTATGTGAGAGAAGGTTTCGTTTAAACTGGAAACCAAGCACTTAAGAATGTGTATGGAGGGGGCTGGAGAGATGGCTCAGAGGTTAAGAGCACTAGGCTGCTCTCCCAGAGGTCCTGAGTTTGATCCCCAGCACCCACATGGTGGCTCACAAGCATCTATAATGAGATCTGGTTCCCTCTTCTGGCAAGAACACTGTATACATAATAAATAAAATAAACATTAAAAAAAAAAGAATGTGTATGGAGGCTCCAGCAGGGGGCGCAATGACCCAGACATGACCAATGGATCCCTTTCACGCCTCAACATGGGGCTTCAGTATGACCACTTGGACAGAAGAGAAAGATAGACATCCCTTGCTGATGACTGAGATAGTCAACCGCACAGGAACTTTCTAAGCAGCCCCAGACTGTGACACTGCACATTTATTCTCCCCATAACGTTCAAAGACCATATGGCTTAAGTGGGCTCAGTTAAACTTCTGAAACTTAGGATTTGTGTTATTTTGTCCTTCTATATAGATACAGTGACCAACCCCTACATATACACACTCCAGAAAACACAACTGTCGAGACAAATGAAGTCTGTGAAGGAACACTGCAGCCTCCCAAGATGCTATTTCATGATATGAACACGTATGTATAAGGCAGTGATACAGAGGTCCCTATTCCATGATATGAACATGTATGTATAAGGCAGTGATACAGAGGTCCCTCATCTCACAAAGTCAAGAGGGATGAGGGCTGGAATCCAGACCCTTGCGACTTCTTAGCTTACTGAAGACTTAGGGAGGACTAGCTAGAGTCCATTTGGTCTTCCCATTATTTGATGGGAAGAAATACACACAGGATAGGTTAGTGATTTTTCTCAACACGTGTTATAAAACTTGCAGCGAGATTACACAGCTCATCCGAGGTTATTCCACTAGTATATGAAGCCAGGCCTGCATCATCAAAATTCAAATAGTAATATTTTCTGACTTATTATTCTATAGTAACCATTTATCTATTTTTTTTCCTCCCAGTAACTCCTTGTGTCTGTCTTACCAATGAGAAACAATGGTTTAGAGAATTGTGATTTGGCCAAAGTCAAGCAACATTATATTAACGAAGGCTTCACGTCTAGATCATTGGTTGTGGAGCCTAATTAACTCAGGTATTACTCTATCCCGCTGTGAAGAAAGGCTTTCCCTCCTGCTTCAGACGCATCTGAAAGCGGAAACTGTTTACGGAAAACTTAACTAATGGCGACAGTTTAGAACCAGATAAGCACTGTCTCCCGAAGTCTTGATACTGGGAGGGATGACCAAGCAGGAACACATTAAAGCGTTAGGAGAAATCAAATCTTCAGAGGAGCCAGCACAAAAGCCTGAGTGTGTGGCTTGCCCGAAACCCTTGCTTGTGCAAGCGGAAAGGAAACGACAGCTCGTCACAAAGCAGCAGTGATGGCCTTGCTGTCGCATCCCTCACCGCGGACTCAGGGGTACAGTTACTCCTGTGCGAGCCCAAGCCAGCACAGATAGGTAAACGGCATACGCGTGAACGTGGGAAGTAGGGGAAAGAGCTCAGGTCGTGAGAGCCGTTCACACACTCTCAGCATGGGCGGTGAGCAAACAGGTCGCTGCACACAGGCGAGTGTGGGCTGGGGACAGTCTGCTCTTGATGGCAGAGGTGAGGAGGAGATAAAGCATCAGCAAATACGATTTTGTCCTCCCTCCTCTCCCCTGCCCTGGGTGGGTACCTCTTGCAGTTTTTGATCTTCATGGGTCATGGAGAGCAGCGCTGCGCTGTTGCGAACCACGGGGATTTCCTGCCAGAGAGAGCCACTGGAGGCTATGGAGAGGCGCTGGAGGTAGGAGTCTGAAGGCACCCCTGCCTTTCGGCGCTGCCGGGGGGAAGAGAATCCAGGTGCCTCGGCCAGGCTGTCCAGCCGCTGCTGGCTCTGAATCTCCTTGTTCAGAGCAACATCACTGTACTCCTGATAAAGTAGCTGGGCTACGGGTGAGGGTTCATGGGAGAAGGAGAAAATCCTGAGAGAATGAAGTTGAGGAGTGGATGCCCACAGCAGAAACGGCCCTCGGCGGCTGACCTCTGGCAACCCTGTCTTCTGGACGCCACCACTTTATTGCTGGCCGTCAACGAGTCCCTGTCCCACTTTAGGGGGGGGGGGAGAGCACACCCGAGCCTAGAGATCTGTGCCAAGGTACTCACAGGAGTTGATGAGCTTGGAGCAACGCCTTGAAAAGCCTCCCATCCCTTCCTTTGGCTTCTTCTCCCTGTGGAGTAGGCAGGCTCTGGGGTGCTTGTTGACCAAGAGACAGAAGACCCCCAAGTGACTTTAGATGAAGAAACCTCTAACCCTCCGGGCACATGACAGGAAGTCATGACCGAAGGAACAGCGGCTTCAACCTGTCTCCATCATGGCTCTTTCCATTCATTCAACCCTTCTTCCTATCTCAAAGTCCAGAGAAGATCCCGAGGACTTAGGAGAACTTATAGAAACTCAGTGAGGCGTGTCAACCAATAATCCCATATGACATGTGGAAGGAGACTGGTTTCTTGTCATATGCCTGAGGACAGCTGACCCACACACAGTACGCACAACTGGGCATGTCCAGACATCTCCCTTCCCAGCAGTCCTGGAGCCTTTCTTTCCCTTTCCTTACTTTTTTTTTTAAAGATTTATTTATTATGTATACAGTGTTTTGCCTGCATATCAGGAGAGGATGCCAGATCTCATTACAGATGGTTGTGAGCCACCATGCGGTTGCTGGGAATTGAACTCAGGACCTCTGGAAGAGCAGTCAGTGCTCTTAACCGCTGAGCCATCTCTCCAGCCCCCCTTTCCTTAGTTTCTGAAGACAGAGGCACCAGAAATCACTCTGGGTCCCGGTATCGTCACGCCCTGAAGTCCTACTAAGGAAATCTTTGTGTCACAAATATAAAGACTGTACAGCCGAATTTGTGAGGAGCCAGGACAACTCACCGGAAAACAACAGAATCCGAGGAGCTAGGAGGTCTTCCCATGCCTGGATTTCTTAAGTCTGGAAAAGGGAAATGGGTGACACACAGGGACAAGGGAAAGGATGAGCAGGGATCACGGATGAACTGAAGATGGTTCTACTAGAGTCTGGGGGAGAGGACAACAGTAAAAGCCAGAAGCATTCCAGGAACCCAGGAACCCCCGTGTCTCTGACCCTTGTGTCAGGACAGAAGACTGCTATCAGCTATGCCTCCAACCTTCCTACAACATGGGAAACGCACAAAGAAAGGGAGCCCCGAAACTTCTTCAAGGCAGAAAGCAAGAAGGGGTAACCACGGAGGGAGTTGGGCAACGCCAGGAAGAGGTGGACTTTGGGGAAGTGAGAGATGGAAGGGCAGAGAGGGGGTAAGGACAATCTGACACCACCATGGGGCCATGACAATCCGACAGCATCAAGGGGCCATGGGTTTCTGAGCTGAAGGCAATCGTGCAGGAGAGTGCGGCCGCAGACAGAGACCCCGGAGAAGAGAAGAACTAGAAGAGAAGCTCCGCCCAACCACGATCTTCCTGCAGTCTCCACTCCCCACTTACCCGAAGAGCCCTCGGGCAAGAGAGAAGGTCTCCTCAGGCCTTGCCGGTTCCAGCCCTTGTGTTTGCTTGATGCCTGGCCCACAGCCAGCTCACCGACACGCTCTGATCTCCCTGGGTTCTGCCTATGGGGCCAGCTGGATGTCTTCTCCAGTTGGCGGTGCATGAGTTTCTCTGACTTTCTCGGTGCTAAAGCTGACCTCTGTGTGTCATTACAACCCTCCTGAGGGGCTGATCTTCTAAGCGATCCTCTCGCTGAGGGCTCAGATTCCTCGGTGAGCCCTGACTCATCCTTACCACCGGCAGGTCTCTGAAGTTCCGGGATCCAGGGAGTGGTGGGGGAAGAGGGACTTAGAAGGTTTGTCATGTTGCTGAAAGCTAGGCCAGGGGATACCTCACTATTACTCCTACCGGTGGCGGCCAAAGACTCTGCTGCTCTTCCTGTGGCCGGGGGCCAGGACGTCCGTCCAGAGAGAGTGGAGACTGTCCAGTCTTGGCCAGTGGGTCTTGGTTTGGCTTGACCCCCGGAACGTATAACTCCCCCCTGGACACTCCTGCTTCTCCCCTTGGATTTTGGGGGCAGCGGGGGTGGTTCAGAGAGAGGGACTGGGGGCAGAGGCCTGTATACCCTTGGTATACTAGAGGGAGCGATGGAAGAATTGTGCTCAGGCACATCGGGAGTTGGGGGTAACGGTTTGTTGTATCTCAGCCTTGAGACGGAGGCCTGAGTATGGCGGGGACTTTCTGGGGTGGATGGCAGAGGGCGGTACTGCCTTGCTACAACAGACTCAGGAACCAGGGGAGATGGGCCTTTAGGAGGTGCATGTAGCCCCAAACCTAGGGCCAATGGAGGAGGATGACTGTGTCGCTTCAGTGTGGGGGCTCCTGCATGAGGATGGCCATCTCTCTCGACTACAGAACTGTAGCTATGTCTCTTTTCTGGGGGAGGAGGGGGGGAAGCTTCATGTGTCCTCGTATCCACGGAGACGGTGGGCGGAGAAGACACATTCACCCGAGAACCCTCCAAGGCCGAGTGCTGTGGGGAGCCCCACAGCCGACCACCGCCAGGATCGCTCGGCCTGTCTGGATCTGGAGGGAATTCCTCATAGTCCCGCCTCACAGCAAGGACGGCAGCAGAGGATTCTGAGAAGAGGATGCCATCCCGGCTTCTCCTGTTTCTCCTTGGGATCGGAGAGCCGTAGGTGGCAGGTTTGGGCGGCCTCTGCGGTAAATCCAAATGAGAGAAAGAGAAAGACATCCCTGCAGAGTCCGGAGTCTGCTCTGTCCTGTGGGAGCCCGGAAACGAGTTACTTCTTAGATGTTGGATAGCTCCGGGGTAGCTTGTGAGAGGGCCGTGAGGGTTGCCCTTGCCAAAGGTGGCACGTGGGTCCTTGGTAGTTTTTGCAGGTACCGGAGGAGCCTCAGATGTCCCACAGTGAGGTGATGTGTCGGTTGAGAGAGAGGATGCTAGGGCGTACGTCCCAGGAAGGACAACTGGAGCGCTCGCTGGTGACAAGGTAGCAGTAATGGGTAAGACTTCAGCAGGACTGGAAGGAGCTGAATTGGGTGTCCTTGGAGGAGCCACAGACACATTAGCAGAGACAACCTCAGTCCCCCGGATGGACACGGTCCCTTGCCTCACCCTGAATCCTTCTTGCTGGCTGTTGTGAGTCCTATCATCCAGGGGTTCTTCAGTAGCAAGAGAGTCAGGTGGAGAAATGGGCTGGAGAGGCCATCCTGTTGGCTCCGGTGCGGGAGTCAGAACTTGGGGGATCAGTTCCTTGGGAACAGGCTCCCCCTGAACCCCAGGAATATCAGTCACGGGGCAAGAGATGCCCGGAAACAATGTACCTGAAAAGAGAACCTCAGGAGCCGTTGGAGGACAAGGCTTGTCCCCTTCTGTTCTCCTCCCTTCCGCTGCGGCCTGCCCACGGCTTCCCCACCTCCATTGCCCCAAGTCACCCGAGTCTGCAACCTCCTCCTGGTCCTCTACCGGCACCGCTTTCCCGCTTTCGTCGTGATCTTCCCGCTCTCCACTTAGGCCCTCCGATTTCACCACTAACCTGTGATTCTCTGCATCCTGAGCGCCCACCCTCCTCTCTCCCATCTCCCTTAATCGGCCGCCCCGCCTCTCCTCTTCTGGATCTCTCTGACCCTGCAGGCTCCCATCCCTGTCCTCTTGACCCCGCTCCCTGCAACCCAGACCCTCCAATTCCCCGTCGAGCACCCGACTTTCCCTTTGCCCTCCAAGCGTTATATGGTTTTGGACCTGTTCCTGTCTCTGTGCTTCCTCGTTGCCATTAACCCCCTCTCCCTCCTCTTCCCGCTGCCCTGGAAGCCCATCAGAACAAATGTTTTCCCTCGGAGCTCCTCCCTCCTGAGTTTCTACTTCCTGTCCTTCCTGCTCCTCCAGTCCCTGGGCCTCCTGAGGCTGGAGGAGTCCTTGCTTCTGCTTTCCTTGCCCGTCCTCGTCCTCCAGCTGCTTGAGCAGCCCACTTCCAGGGCCCTCAGACTTCTCAGCCTCACCAGGGTGCTGTAGGCGGGGAGGCCACAACCCTCTAGGGTCAGCGGTGCCGGGAGAGCTTTCTTCTCCTTTGGCTTTGCTAACTGCCAATGCCAAAGACATGAATTCGGGCTGCAATTCTATCTCCACTCTGCTGTCTACTTTGCCGGACATGTCTAGCCATTCTTCCTGAACGGCACAGGTCAAGAGCTCAGGGACAGCTATTGTGCTTGACGGTCTGTCTTTAAGGCTCTGGGATACCGGCTCCAGCCGACCTAGAGTGTCACATGCCTCAGCTGCAAGGATTTCCTGGTTGGTCTCCACATCTGAAGAAACTTCCTTTAAGAAAAATCCCATACTGTCAGGTGTGTGGTCACTCATGCCCCTTGACTCGTCTGGGTGGTTCACCAAGGGTCTGCGTCCATCTGCCCACTTGTAGGACGGGTCTCGGCCTTCTTGTGCTTCAGGCTCCAAGGCAGGGATCTGACTGCTCCTCATGATAGCTTCAGGGACAGCCTTAACTTCTTCTATGGCAGGCACGGGTGCGGATGCTCCATGGTCAGGCTCGTCAGCCTCCATCAGGGCTGAATCCTAAAGAAGAATACAAAACAGTTTCCAATGCCTCACCTGTGTCTGTGTACATGGGGAGAGATCATGAAGAAGATGAATGGGAAACGTCTTCAGTTCAATTCAGGATCATTCTTCAAGACAGGTACTCAATGAAATGAGCACTAGCCCTCATGTGTGTTGCTTAATTTTATTTTTAAGTTAAACTAAGCTATAATTTCTTTTTTAAATTTATTTTTATTTATATATAAATCTGTATGTACACACAGTGACCACAGAGTCCAGAAGAGGGCAACAGATCACCCGGAAATAGGGTTATGGGTGCTTGTGAGTCTTAATATGGGTGCTAGGAATTGAACTAGTGTTCCTAACTATTAACTCATCTCTGTAGTTCCCAAGAGACTTACAGGGGCTGGGGAGATGGTTCAGTCGGTAAGTGTAATAAAGATTTATCTAGAGGGAATGGGAAGGTGGCTCAGTTGGCATACACACGTAAGGACGTACACGTAAAAATACCAGGAGTAGTAATGTGTTCTATTACTACTAACGAGTAGGGGTGACAGTCTAGTCAATCAATGAGTACCAGTTCAGTGAGCATTTGTCTCAAAAGATAAGGTGGAGAGCCTTCAAGGGATGTGTCTAGCATGAACTTCTAGCCTCTACAACAGAACACAACAGACACACACACACACACACACCACACACACACACACACACATACACACTCACACACAATTTACCTAGTGACCCTTTAAAGTGTAGGACAACCAGCCACGACCAAGACAAAGCTCCGGGTGGATCTTGTAGTCTCGTGGGAAAAACTCATTACAATAGATTCAATTAGCATTGAAGACCATTGTCAGAGAGTTCCAGGAACTGCCAGTGGTCATTGCCCTCTAAGTTCTATTATGCCATTGTCTATTCCTCCCTCTCAACTCTCTGGACTCTCGGGGTGACTCAGCCTGGAATAACTACCAGACATGATGGCTGACACACCCTACATCTCAAACAGCCACAGAGAAGCAGTGTCAGGAGTGGAACCATCCTCCTGAGCTGCTGACACAGGATTAAAGTAGGTCAAGCTATTATAGCCAATGTACAACGGACAGGTCCTTGGCACAAAGTCTGGATTTTACTCATCTATTTTTGTAATGTCTAACAGTGCTTTTTAGCTAATGAGCAACTTTGTTTTTAATTATAGAGACAGCCGCTGTTAAACGGAAAGATAGCCCCACTTACTCTATTCTACGCGGTCCGTAAAGCTGTGCTACCTTCATTATGACGCTGTCTTCTCCCTAACACCAGGTTAGCTCCCCTCCTTAGCCCCAACACTGTGACCTTCTTCCCTGTTTCCCCCTTCCAAAAGAACACCTCCTATCCTAGTTTGCAAAAAGCTAAGAAAACAATGGAGAGATGCTGGTTCCATTTATTGCGATTCAAGAACAGCCTGCGTGGCTGCTCGGTCTTCCATCTTTTAGTGACCTTGTCATGGACTACCTCTTTAACCACTCTAACAGTACCTACGCAGCCCCAGGCATCCTTCGTCTTCGGGAGTATATAAAACAAGTTCTGCCCATGTGCTATCTTTACAGCCTCACCCCCACTCTCTCTACCCCGTTTCAACAGGTGACATTCTGCCAGTATCCCGTGTCACTGCTTTTGGCGGTGGCTGTGTGGATTCTCATTCTTGGCATTGATGCCAGTGTGCTGTCAGGGCTTAGGTTTTTTTGGGGGTTTCTAATTCCTCAAATGGGCCAAACTACATTTGTATTTCAAGTCATTAACAGTGATAACTCCCTTGCATTTATACCGTTTCAGTTGTATAATTATGCGATCTGATTTAACCTTAATTTCGGCCAGTGAATGACCAGGTGTGCGAGGCATGCTTTCTTCAGTTGCCTACACAGTAGGCCCACGGTAAGTGCTCCGTAAATATCTTAAACATAAAGAATAAGTCTCTTGTTTCCCTCCTGGCCAGGCGTTCCCATAGCATGCTCATACATCTTCATACCTGGGGCACAGCCCTGCCCCAACCTCCACACAAAAACACCACTTACAGTTTACATTCCTTGGTATCTTCTGACCAGCTCTGAGATTGAACACCAAGAATTCAGCAAGGACCATATATACCCTGTGTAATCTAGTCTTCGCCGTCCTTTTCCAGCACCCGCCTCTACCTTCAGCTCTCAAACCCCTTTCTCGCAGCTATAGGCCTTCATGTGTGGTGCTCCTCTGCTGGTGTTTGTCCCAGAGAGTTCTACCACACACTGAGCTGTGTCAGGATCTCCATGAGGGCACACCCTCTACCATGCTTACTGTGCCGTCCCCTCGACTTAAAAGTTCTACGGTTCTTGGGAGAGACGTACAGTCAAAAGGGCATGCTTCGATTTTTCAAGTTCTGGAGTTTTGACTCTTTGCTAGCTTTTACGTCAACTGCAGAAATATTTAATATATTTGACTACCCTTTTTCTTATCTATAAGAGATGAGAAAAACTGCTTCCTTCACAGTTCTAATGAAGATTAACTAATACTATGCAACAACAACAACAAAAAAGCTCGCTGGTGTCTTGAAAAGTGATAGAAACTGCAGGTGTTATTGCTCTGAGACATGGAATATGTGTAGAAAAGAAACAGGCCGAGTGTTGGTGGCGCACGCCTTTAATCCTAGCACTTGGGAGGCAGACGCAGGTGGATCTCTGTGAGTTTGAGGCCAGCCTGGTCCACAAGAGCTAGTTCCAGGACAGCCTCCAAAGCCACAGAGAAACCTTGTCTCAAAAAAAAAAAAAAAAAAAAAAAAAAAGAAAGAAAGAAAAGAAAAGAAACAGAAGATTGTAAGCTGCGGGGGCCTTTCTAGAAACACAAGACCTTGCTCCATTTGCAGATAGCAAAACTCAAGCTCAAAGACTCCGTTTCCTAAGCAAATGACCCAAGTAAACCAAAACAAAAAAAGCACTCAGTCGTTCAGCCACAACACAAGTGAGGACCCTATGGACCTTGGGACCCTCAATGCACCCCTGCTATGCAACTTTCTCATAGACTCCAGGTTTAATGTGGGGAAACCACCCATGAAACTGCCTTTTGTTGTCATAGAGTGGCTACGTACACACACACACACACACAGTGACTTACCTACCCTTGCAGTCTCTATGCAATAGAATCTGACATAACCAAACAGGCAGGTCCCTAGGCACCCACCTTGCAGATGTCTATGTGACAAATTCCTGGTCACCTCATAGATACAGATGTTATCTATATAGGACAAGTAGATATGATTGACATAAATGCAATTCAGTTAAAGGATTTTTATGTCCTTTTCCAGTTAACTGGCAGAGTCTGAGTTGCTCTATCTGGCCCTTAAGTATGAAACATACAAATGATATGTAATGTGACCTTAATTCTCTCTGCCACATGTTAAATAACACATTCGTTCACCGACAGCTTCTGAAACTTGCTCCTACCTGCCCCAGAAAACTATGTGACAAACACTGTTATCTCTCCTCACCAGCATCTGTATTGTCTGGATCCCTATCTCCCAATATCATCATATGGTAAAAAAGGGACTCACTGGATTTATAAATGAGTTCCTGCCATAGCCACTAAGGCTATGCGTATATTTTCAATTCTGATCTAAGGACACAATGAATGCCTGTCTCTACAATCTTACAACAATGTCTTCCAGAAACAGGGCAGTTGCCAGGCGGGTGCTGGTGGCACATGCCTTTAAACCCACCACTCCAGAGACAGAGGTAGGCGAAGCTCTGTGAGTTCAAGGCCAGCCTGGTTGACGGAGCAAGTTCCAGGACAGCCAGAACTATACAGAGAAACCTTGTCTTGAGATCCCCTTGGGGCCCCCCAAAAGGAAGAAAAGATATATGGTAGCCACCTGTTTATTTACCACTCATGCGAAAGGTAGCGCATAGCCTAGTTCCGATAGTTAATTATATCTCCATGATCCTACACAAACAGGCATGACCCGGCTAGAATGTGGAGAAAACTAAAGGAAGTCTGTGAAACATGGTCTTACTCACATGAAGGAATTAGACTAAGAATGGATTTTTTTTTAACTATCCATTCCGTTAAGAGTTGAAATGTCCTCATATCCTTCTCATCTGGGGTGACTAATCACTATTTATCTGCACACAGGCAGACAGGGCACAGCATCACAGGAAACTGGCTTCTCTCCAGATCAGAGACATTTCGCATCTTCAAGACACCACGCCGTGTAACTTTTTAGGAGGCAAAGCCCCAAGTCACCCCATTAACAGTACGGAACACAGAAGACCTCCCCAGTCTCCTCCAGACACTCCCTCAACACCTTAGCTCTTGCCCGTTTCTAACCACCAGGTATAAAATGATTTCGAAGATACCCTTACTTCTTGGGATGGCTTGTGTATTTATGGTGGCATAAACACTTCTGCCTTACAGGAGGAAAACACATCTCCTGCCTTCAATCCAAAAGACACTCTCTTATTTTCATTTAGCCCATGCAATCACCCCACAGATACGCAACTTGATTCAGTGTTTGAAATGACTGCCCTCAGTAGTCCAAAGACACCAAAATAAGGGTACAATGACACCACTACCGAGACCTGTCCAACCAACTTGGTGGAGAATGGAATAAACATCTTTTACTCTCTCATGTACTAAACATCATCAACTGCCTCAGAGGACAGATGGTCTCATATAGGAATATTCTAAGCGAGGATGTTTACGTCCTCAGGCCCACCTGTGGCGTGGGGCCATCCACTCGGGTAAGGTGTGACTTGATTATCCTGGGTGACACTGTTCCTTTGTGTACTTTATAGGCACTCTGAGTGGCCAGCTTACTCTCCACACAGAGAGTAGGGAGTCCCGTTCACAACCAAGGCTGTCAATCACCTGTTTGTTTCTATACCATTTTGTTCAAAACACCACGAGAGAGCCCATGTGAGCCCACACCAGAGTAAGTGACGATTCCAGACACCACAAATGATGTCTTCTTGTCTATCCCGAAGACAGACGAGTGCATAAAGTGACCACAGACAACCTCAGACAAATCACATTATGGGCAGCCATAGGGCGCCCCGATAGGTGAAAACTTTGGCTGTATCTGTAATTTCTGTATTCTTTTGAAAAGAGGGACATCATTGCATTCCTTCTGAGTTCTTTCCTCTTTTAACACAATCTTAGAATTTACACCTCGGTCCCCTGCCCAGCTCCCCCCCCCCCCATGTCCTTTCAATGCTCAGTCTTAAGTCAGGTCTGGTTAACAAATAATGACTGTTTTGATAGGGCCCGGAGCTTCCAAACCCCAGGTGTAGATAAAGCAGGAAGTCTGGGAAGAGGCCACATTGGGGGTTGTTTCTCTGGGGCTTGGTGCTTTTAAGCAGGGAGCACTGTAGGGGAGGAAGGAAGCAGAAAGGAAAACCACCCTCTCGCCCTCCTCCGTTTGGTGTGCCCTCCCCCCCCCCCGCAGTCTGACCCATGGCTGGCCAGAGTTCACAGCTAGGCCGACAGGAGGACAAGACGGTCCTGGGAACCCAAGATCCAGGAAGCGGGGAGGGGAGCTGAGGCTTGAAAACTGAGGCTCCAGGATTAACTCTCTCGGGCCAGTTCTGCCGAAAGGCGTTTGTAAAAGATGCTCGGAACTAGGGCTCCGAAAATGGGCTCCTGCATCCGCAATCTGGCTGGCTGCTCTAAACAGCTCTTGTACGCTTTTCTAAGAACCTTGTTGTACCGAGGCCAACGAGAAGCTCCCTATATAGGCAGGTAAATAGGGGAGAGGGGACTCAGAGCAAGGATCCCTGTTACAAATTTCAGAGCCTTGGTTAACAGGGGGACAGAGGTGTACACACGCACGCACACACACACACACACACACACACGCACGCACACACACACACACACACACACACACACACACACACACACACACACGTATGCATGGAAATGCCGCCGAGATAACGAAGCAAGGCCCAGGCCTGGGTTACCTCCGGGGGAAAAAAGGAAAAGAAAGAAAGAAAAGGAGACAATAACACTTCCCAGGTAAGGGGCAGTCGAGAAACTGAAACTTAAAAATCCCTTATGCTCGCAGTTAGCTTTCCCCCAGGCCCCCGACTTTGTGGGTGGGGGGAAAAAGAAAAGTTGTGATTATTAAGCCGGGAACATCGCGGGGCAGGGTGCCCATTCCCAAGGCGCAGACCTGGCTGGAAAAGCCAACTTTTTCCAACAGGCCATTCCTCCTGGCTCCCTCCCTCTCCTCCACCAGGTACTCAGCCCCTCGCTCGGAGCCCGGCCCACTGGCCCAGCCCCCCGTTTCCGGAGCCTGCGCCCCGGGGACCTGGCAAGGGACTGGTCCCCGGGGAGGCCTAGTTCCCTCTTCTTTCCCGCCCCTGCCTTCCTACGGCCGGGCGTGCGCCACGGCCCACTCGGAGCCCGAGGCTCCAGGAGAGGGAGAGAGAGAGGAGGGACACCCACCTGGTCGGAGTCACATGCTGCCCCGGGCCGGCCCGAGAGTCCCCTCCAGGTCCCGGCGCCCGGGCGCCCGCCGCGGTCCCCAGCCAGGCCAGGCCGTCCCGGCGCCCCACCCGCGGCCCGCCCCTGCCGCCGGACGGGAGGGAGGGACCGGCTTCTCCCAAGGAAGTTTCAGGTGAGGAAACAGGGACACACCTTCCCGGGGGAGGGGCAGCTCCGGGAAGTGCGGGGCTCTGCACTTAGGGCGGACCCACCGCCCCCGCCGCCGCCGCAGCCGGGCCGTCCGGGGCCGGAGCCCCGGCCGCCGCCACTTAGGGAGACGCATGGAGACCCCGGGCGTGCGACTCCCCGGTGTCCCGTGGGTCCCCGCACGGCCCCCTGCGCGTCTCTTCCTCCGAGGGTCCTCTTCAGGTCTCCAACCGAGCCTCCTCGGACCCGGCTGACTTTTCCTGCCCCCCCCCCGGAGTGTCTCTGGCTGGCTGATGTCTCGGGAAATCCTGAGACCTGTGGCTGTCCGCGTGCGTCTTTACCTTCAGGGTGTAGTGCAGGTTTTCTCTTCCCTGGCGTTGGGCATAAGATAAAGGGCGTCTCTGGCTCAAGTTCTCCTGTCTCTTGTCTCTGTGACTCTCTGTCTCTGCTTGTCCCTCTCGCTTCCTCCTGTGGTCGTCCCTCCTTTCATTTGGGTGCCGTGAAATATGCTTATTTCTGTAGATAATCCAGTTTGCGTCCATATTCTTAGGTTCATTTCAAGATCCTGTGTCCCGGTTTCTATGACCCTTCTCTGTTCTTTCCAGTATTCTGAGAGTGTATGTGTTTGTTTATGGTTAATTCTTAAGCCTGTGTCTTTGGTCTGTTCACACACGCACGCACACGCACACACATCTCTCTTCTCCTCTCCTCTCCTCTTTCTCTCTCCCTTACCTAAGGACACAACTTTGGGTGTTCTAAGCATAGGCTGTCTCCCCAACCCATTCATTCCATAGTAATGTGTGTCCAGGAGAATATTAACAGGTTCTCTGATTGTTTTGCTTTTTCAGGAATGCTGTAGCCCACAGTGCCAAACAGCTTGGTAAGTAGACTGTTCTCTGGTTCCTGTGCTCATCAGCTTCTCCACTGACCTGGCAGAAAAGGCTGAGCAGTTGTATGGAAAGCCCTGTGGAATAAAAGTTGACTGAGCAAGAATGGCCTCCTCTCTGATCATCCTCAAGCAATGTTGTGTTCAAGAAATGTCCTAGTTCCTTCCGTCGTGCTCCTTTGAAGGATTAAATTTTAAACAGTTCAGCTAGCTTTGACACACTCAATTGTCATGAAATATACAGGAAGTAACAGGAAATGCCAAGACTAGGATTCAACCATATAAGGGCAGGCCAGCATGCTTCATAAACCCAGCACAGGCATAAGAACAAGGAGTGAAACGAATCAGAAAATTAAAGCTGGCTGAAATGTTTACACTTCTAGACTGGGAGAGAGAACTCCAGCCATCAGAAGGTCCTGATCTCTCATTGGCGAACAGGTTTTGTCAACTTCTGATGTAGACGATCTTTCGACAGCTTCCGAGATGCTTCTCACTTGTAGCCAATATGGACAGGGATGGGGGCATTCATTTTGCTGCCCTTGGCTCTCCTCAGTATCAGAGAAAAACGTTCCCCGTTTTTCTCTCCATCTGAGTCTCACAGCGGGAACCTCCTTGTGTTTATTGATTCTGAGCTAGCGATATTTTTGTTCTGTAAGTCTCTACCTTTCTTTCTCTGCTCTCCGGCTCCTGTCCCAAGCTAAGCAGGGGAATGAATGTTGGCCTGGCTCTCCCACTGGTAGTAGGATGCAGAGAAGTTGAATTGACATCTTAGGGAGTTTTCTTGAGCCTCTGTCTTCAGAGTATCCCTGAACATAAGGCCTGTTTAGCTCTCCTCACCTTGCAAACTGAGTGCCATTATTTAATTTACATTTTTCTTTTACCTTTCTTGGTGCCTGGACTTTGGAGTGAGGGTTGTTATCCTGTCCTGAGATAAAGAGACGTTGTTTGGGCTCATATTTCCTCTAAAACTCTTAGATAAAAGGGGGGAATGGTCCATGGAAAGAGGATGGTATACAGGTTCATTAGGTCGGATGTAGACGTGAATATTTGAATGTTACCTCTGCCACTTACTTAGCAAGAAAACGCGGGGATGTTAACTTTCTGGTGCTTTACTTCAATGTTTTTGTAAGTTTTTTTTTTTTCCTGCAAGACATTCACAGTAACACCTGACTGGGTTGCTGTGGCAACTCAAGAAGGGATATAGGGAAATCATTTACGCAAAGCATGCTATAAGGCATGCTATATAGGAAGATGCGGGATATGGGTTATTTTCCTTTTCTAATTTCTAAGAGGACCTGACAGTTATGCATGTGAAATGGAATTGAATTTATGGTGACAACTAGATAAGATGGATTTGGAATAAAGTTATTTTTAAATGGGAGCTGTATTTGGTGCAGAGGAATAAACACAGGCTCTGGAGTTTGAGGTCACTTCAGTCAGAGAAAGTGCCTCTGAAATCCAGCTAGGAGCAAGGAGAGGAACAAAGAACTTCCTTGTGTAGTTCCAGATATTAAAGATAAATTGTTTTGCAGTAGGAATGCATTAGCCTTAACCCTAGAGCTACCATCGTCTTGAAGACATTCACCTGGTGTTCCCTGTCCCCAGCTGGGCAACTCCAATTCCTGCCGATCCTATGCCGGCTCCTGGAGTGCTGCTCACACACTCCTGGGTCTGCTTTTTTGCCTGCTTGTATACCCTACCTTTAAACACTTTGGACTGGAGTTTGAGTGAACTTCTTTTCTTTTCCTTTTTTGGTTTTTATGAGACAGGGTTTCTCTGTATTGTTTTGGAGGCTGTCGGTCCAGCCCGGCCTCGAACTCACAGAGATCCTCCTGCCTCTGCCTCCCGAGTGCTGGGATTAAAGGCGTGCGCCACCACCGCCCGGCGAACTTCTTTTCTTAATTTGGGTGACTATGGTCTCTTCATTTCCATCCTTTAAATCCATCCTAACTTGACCACTATGGTTCTTAGCTATTTTGTTAATAATTTGATGAACGTATTTTTTTTTCTTTTCTCATTTTGGTTTCCACTTGACTTGTTTTCTCAACCTCCCCACACTGGCACTTACTCAACTTAGTGCTATGCAAGGCATATGCACTAATTAACACCTTCATTTTTTCCCATCATCCTTTGTTCTGTAAGTATCCACAGGCACCAGGCCTCTGTTTCCAAGGAGCTTCCCAACACGTCAAAGTAACAGACAACAGACAATGATGGCCGACTATGAGTGCATCGAGGGGGGCAAACTTCACTGCATGGGCAGCAGAGGGGACATCATAGGTGATTACATTTTATCAGAGGTGTTATAGAGAGTGAGTCTTTGTTTGTAAAAGAAGATACAGCCAAGGCAGACGAACACTGGAAATAGGAAGCCTGAGTATCTCCTCATCAGGGACGTGTGAATAGTGCAGGTTTAGCTAGAGGAATGGTGAAGTAACGGAGAGTGTTTGGGAATGGTGGTCAGGCAACCACATCCAGGAAGGCCTGTGGCCACGCATTCCATCAAGCTTAGGTCATGATGTGATGAGATCAGAAGTCAAGAAAAAAAAAGCCACTCTAGTTGGAGAGGGGAGGATAGATGGGAGTGGAGAATGAAATGGAGATACAGGGGAAGCCCACTGAATGGTGTGGTTGATAATGTGCTGCAAGTTACAGTCTGCGGGTCAAGTAGATGACACCCTGAGCCAATGCTGGAGGAAGGGCAAGCAGGAGATGAAATGGAATTCAGGGTCAGGATGACTCTTCTTGAAAGTAGACAATAAATTCAGAACTGGAACGTTGACTATGGGAAAAATGCAATAGCTCGCTCACATGCAAGCTGACCGGGTAGAATGAAGACCTCTGAGTAAATCCATACACTTATAGCCAGTTAATGTTTTATAAAAGTTGTCAGAAACAACTTTTGGGGGGGGGAAAGAGCCCCTTCAACATATGATGCTGGGCAAACTGGATATCCACATACAGAAGAATAAAAGTAGATCTCATCCCTATACAAAAATGAGTTCAACACTGATTAAAGACCTCAGTGTAGACCTGAAACAGAATCTTCTAGAAGAAAATAAAGAGGAAGAAAAGGGAGATATAGTTAGTGGATTCCAGCAAATGACTCTGATAACTTGGGAAATCATCCTGAGAATTTACAAATGGGATTACGAGAAAAAAACTTAACACCAAAAAGGAAACAACCACCAAATCAAAAGAGAGCTATAGAATCGGAAAGATTCATGGCCAACTATATGTCAGGCAAGGAATTAATATCTAGAATATGTAAAGAACTGTAAAGATTAAACCCTAAATACCAAATCATCCAATTAGTAAATGGGTTTAGCTAAACGGGACATTCTCAGAGGAAGGATTACAAGTAGCTGACAAATATTTGAAAAAGTATTGGACATCCTTTACCCTCAGGGAAAAATGCTAGTGAAAACTGCTTTGAGATGCCATGTGACTCCAGGGACAGTCATCAAGAAAAGGGACAACAGCAACGCTGGGCAAGGATATAGGAAAAGTGGAACTGTCATACTTGTTGGGACAGCTGCTCCGGATATCAGCATGGAGGCTTCTTATAAAACAGCCCAGCTGTACTTCCAAACACACGCCTGCAGGTCTGAAAGGCAATACACCACAGAGGTATTTACATACCCATGTTTTCTGCCGCACCAGTCACAATCGCTAAAAAATAGAGCTAGCCTACATGTCCATCAAGAAATCCATGGATAGACACTGGAGAGAGATGGCTGTCTTTAGGAGCGCTGGAGGCTCTTCCAGAGGGCCTGGGTTTAATTATAGAAGTCCAGTTCCAGGGGATTCAGGGCCTTCTAGCCTCCAAATGTTCTAGGCATGCAAGTGTTCCTTAGACCTACATGTGAATTTTTTTTCAAAACTTAAAAAAAGAATGACTGGATAGAGAAAATGTATAAATACACACTAGAATTTTATTCAGTAATAAAGAAAAATGAAAGGATGGCATTTGAAGGAAAATGGATGAAACATGTTAAACAAGATAAGCCAGACTCAGAAAGACAAAGACTACTACATATTTTCTCTCATATGCAGAATACAGATTTAAATTTGTGTATGTAGAGGGAAGAGGTCTTTTAAAAACATAATAATTTATCGCTGGGTGTTGGCGGTGCACACATTTAATCCCAACACTCAGGAGGCAGAGGCAGGTGGATCTCTGTGAGTTCGAGACCAGCCTGGTCTACAAGAGCTAGTTGCAGGACAGCCTCCAAAGCCACAGAGAAACCCTGTCTTGAAAAACCAAATAACAATAATAATAATAATAATTTATCTTTATTTTATGTGCATTGGTATTTTGCCTGCATATATGTCTGTGTGAGAGTATCAGATCTTGGGAGTTACAGACGCCTGTTAGCTGTGATGTAGGTGCTAGGAATTGAACCTGGGTTCTCTGGAACAGCAGTTGGTACCCTTAACCACTGATCATCTCAAGAAAGGAAGGGGTCAAACGGGTAATGGAACGGAATATGAACTTTCTGGCCCAGCAGGTCCCTCTGCCCTTCTCAGCCCCAAAGAAACACACAGGTGCTGTATTAGTTATAAAGCTGTTGGCTGCTGTCTCGGGTTTCTTACTGGCTGGCTCTGTCTTATTAACGCACAACTATTAATCTATGTGTTTCCATGAGGTCTTATCTTACCCGGGGAAATATGGGACCTGAAGTTCCTTTGCCCACCACATGTTGACTGCTCAGCATCTCCCCAGAGAGAAAGAGGGATTTCCTGTTTGTCCCTGCTCATATCCTGATTCACTTCCTGTCTGGCCAATCAGCCAATCAATCATCAGTGTTTTATTCATCAACCAATAAGAGAAACATGTACACAGAAGAGCACTCCCCATCAATGGAACAGGTGTAGCTTGAAAGGAGAAGAGAGGGCAGTTTTGGTGGAGAAGGGAGGATCGGCCAGAGAGCCCAGGGATTAGGGAGGGCAGAGGTGAAGGGGGACAGAAAAAGAACAGAACATGATGGCATGTATGTATGGAAATAGTACCGTGGAAGCTGGTACTGCATATATTTACTAGAACATAATAAAAACCATTTCTCTCTGGAGTATTAGCTCTTTCTGCCTGTGGGAGATGCCATCTTCAGGATGTGCCTAGACATGGCCAGAATGCTAGAGTCCTTTTGGAGTGACTACCTTCATGATTATGTTCTACTTAGACGAAGATGAACACATCTGCTGACTGCCTTGCATTTTCATTACATGGGCTGGTACTTTGGTTTAGGATTTAGAAGCCACTGATCACAATGATAGATTAACATGCCTTCCCCGGTGCTCAGCTACACTTAACATTTGTGTCACAGAGCCAGAGCTTCAGTATGCCTGATGTATGTAGACACTGCCTGTTGCTTTATTCATTATTGGTCAAAATGGGCAGCACTATGGGAAATTACTGAAGAAAATAGAATGTTTTCCAAGAAACGCATGTGCATATTATCTCAAATGTTTTAACATCCGGCCATTCTTAGTGATTCCAAGTCAGCTATGCAGGTAGAAGTCAGTTATTTTATATATTAGAAAGCTAAATAGATCACCAACCACAACCTCACATACACACTGGAATCATATTAATTTGTGAATTAGTAATAATATCCATAACAACTAGGTGTGCAGAGTGCATCAAAGTATAGTTCACAAGATGCCTGTACCAGAATCACTTTAATGGGGGTCCATGAATATTTTTTAAAGGCTTAAAGCTAGGGATTCAGGACTCAGAGGTTAAGAGCGCTGACTTTGCTCTTCCAGAGGTCCTGAGTTCAATTCCCAGCAACCACATGGTGGCTCACAACCATCTGTAATGAGATCTGGGTGTCCTCTCTGACAATGCAGACATACATGTAGGCAGCACACTGTACACATAATATTTTTTTTAAAAAAGCTTGGAATTCATGGAATTTAAGTATATAGAGAAGGAGGGAGAAAATATGGTGAATTGCATCATCTGTCTTAAGACTGTTAGGAGAATCAGGGAAAAGAGAATTTAAAAAAGGATAAATTTTTTAAAAAGTATGTGTATGTGTGTATGCCTGCATGGGTTTATGTGTACCACGTGCATACAGATACCTGTGGAGGCCAGAGTTATATGTGTTTGTGAGATGTCTGATGTGTGTGTTGGACCCTTCTCCCATAGGGACTGCTGACCAACTTGTGATTAGGAGCAAGCATATCCTATTCCCCTCCTTCCAATTAGGCCTGAATGCAAGTTCCTGTTATCTGCCCATCCTTATTGCTGGAGGGCCCTGGGAACATGAGCTTCTGACCTTGATAGTTTTCCACCGTGCCTGCTGACTGGTATAAAATGCTCCCCTCTTGATACAATAAATGCCATTCTCCTTGCAGGAATGAGCCGCTGTCTTTTGTCTTCATCTCAATCCTCATGCCCTCACCGGAATCCTGGAGAAGTGTTGTAGCCGGAAATCGCTACACGTGTGTGCTGAAAGTTCTTTTTGTTTTGTTTTGTTTGTTTTTCCAGACAGGGTTTTCTCTGTATTTTTTTGGAGGCTGTCCTGAAACTCGCTCTGTAGACCAGGCTGGCCTCGAACTCACAGAGATGCGCCTACCTCTACCTCCCAAGTGCTGGGATTAAAGGCGTGTGCCACCAGCGCCTGGCTGTGTGTGCGCTGAAAGTTAAACCTGGGTCCCCTACAAAAGCAGTGAGCACACTTAAACACTGAGACATCTCCCCAGACTAAGAGAGGCTTTCTTATGCTGAGCCACTAGGGGTGAGGTTTTAATGATATCAAAATCAGACTAATGATGTGTGGCGTGTGTGTTGTGACTGAGTGGGGACACGGAGACACAATACCATCCTTCAAAAACTTGATCATAAGTGTGATCACTTGCTGTCATGCACCACTGACTTGCATGTGTGAAGTGAGTTTTGATGTTATGACGCCATTTGTGATGTTTTATTTAGGGTTTCTCCTGGGATGCTGTGTCTTGGAGTGATAGGTCTAGTATAGGGAGTTGAGTTACATGGAATTGGAAGTTCCATGGCTGGGCTCTCTTCCTACCCTTTAGAGCTGGATTAAACCATGCTGTATTAGTTCAGACATAGGGCATCTGGAGTCTTTCTTTTAAGATATTTTTGGGTTTGTTTGTTTGTTTGATTGGTTGGGTGGTGGTTTTTATTGGTTCATTTTCCAAGATGGGTTCTTTTTCTGCATAGCCCTGGCTATCCTAGAACTCACTTGTAGACAAGGCTGGCCTTGAACTCAGAGATTCACCTGCTTCTGTCTCTACTGGGATTATAGGTGTGCACCACCGCTGTCCAGCTAACTTGTGCGTTCTTGTAGTCTGCTTTTTGGAGAGATTAAAAAGTCTAACATGGTGTCAAAAGTCCAACAGTTATTTGTTCAGATTCTTAAGTGTACCTCTCATTTTAAAGAACCGACTGAAAAATTCAGCAATTGATTTTTTTTATTGTAGGTGTCTATAGGAGGTACTGTTGGGAAAGACAGAAGGGAGAAAGAAGAAGGTGTTTTTATCTTAACAATAAGCAAGGTCTTACTACCTCTACTGACCCTGGGAGATAACCAGTCCACTGGCCCTGATGTCTAATAGAAACATCTGAACAATGGTGCAATATGTACACTTAGATCTTTATGTCCAGGGGTTCCATTTATACTGAACATAAACAAATTTTTTCTCATCAATATTTTCTGAACAATGAAATGTGATAGTTATTTGCCTAATGCTTACATAGTGCTAGGTAGTAGAGGTGATCTTGAGATGGTCTCGAGTGTTTTGAAGGGTATGCATAGATTGTATGCAAAATCAACACTGTTTTATATAAGATTCTTGAGCATCTGCAGATGTTGGTTACCATGAGCAATCCTGGAATCCATCCCCCTCAAATACTAAAGGGGACAACAATGCATTTTTGTGGCAGAGGTTTGTGCAGAGCACCATGAGAGTTTAGAGGAGGTGTAAAGATATTTACCTCTGAGTGAGTTTGCAAACAGAGCTCCAACTGATAGTGTCTTCCTGTGATATTGCTAGGATGGTAAATACATTAATGCCCATACTATCCTGGTCTCTGGAGGCTTGTGGGTCTTGAAATGTGCCCTGTGAAAGATGCACATATGTCTTGGTCTGTTTCCTACTGCTGAGTTCTTTGTTAAGGAAGGATGTAGTGATTTATTATTTATAATTTATCAAGGCTTGACTGAGGATTCAGAAAAGCAAAGTCAGCCTCAAGTTATATAGTTCAGGCAGTAGTGGCTCACACCTTTAATCCCAGTAGCCAGAAGCTAGGAGCTGGTTGTACATACCTTTAATCCTAGGACTCAGGATTAAGAGAAAAACATGTGAGTCCAAGACCACCCAGATCTACACAAGGTTGAATCAGTCTAAAAGAGAATTATAGTTCACACCTTTAATCCCAGGGCTCCTGAGAGGTTTGTAAATAAATCAGTATCAGGATCCAGTAGAGGCATTGGTTCTCCAGACACACTGAGAGAGGCAGCAGTTTGAGGCGTGGTGAAGAGCTCATGCGTGGATCAGCCCTTTCAGCCTGAGCTAGAGGCAAGAGCTAGTGACTGACTGCTTTGCTTTCCCAATCTTCAGCTTGAACCCCAATATCAGTCTCTGGGTCATTTATTTTTCACGTTGAAAAAGGAGGTTTAATTTGGCTTCCAGACATGGAGGCACCTCCAGGTGCCAGCACCAACAAAGAGCCTTATGCTGTTTTGGTAGGGGTTGAGAAGAGGAAGAACACAAGTTAGAGCCTTTGTGAAAAGCAAGAAAGGCATTAATCTGTGCAGAAGCCTGTGTCTTCATGAGTCAAACATCTCTTAGGCCCCAGCTCCTATACTGCCGCACTGATTAAGGATCTTAAGTACAGGGATTCTATCCTGTATTTTCATATTCATAGTGTTGGAAAAGAATCACGTAGCAAGTGAGCCAGTGAATGCTTGTTGAATGAATAACAGCTATGACAAATAGTATATATTAGGATACGTAAAATATTACAACACAAAGACGAGTAGCCTCCTTTGATACTTTTATATACACAAGAGCTTCATGAACATTTCCAACAGTTACAGGAAAACAAAGACCAAGGAGGCAGTCTGCTCCTTTACATAATGGTCTTCTTGGGTGTATTTAGTTCCCCAGGGTACCTCATCCGGCCTTAGCTGGCACCTCTGCCTGAGTTCCTCTAAAACTTCTCTTGAGCATAGATTTTGCTGTTGGCAGCTGACTCCTCCCATGACACACCTCTGGCTCAAACACACGCGTGCGTGCGTGTGTCTGAGGGTGCCTAGCTGCTAGAGTAGTGTTGACTCTGAAAGCCTGACTCATGTCCTCCCAGCTCTGCTGCTTCCTGAAGTACCTGAGGGATTGCTTGTCCTCAGGAGCTTCGCTTTCTCCCAACAGTGGAGCAAACCTTTGTTATCTGTCGCTGAGCCAGCTTTGAAGCACTGAGAGGAACAGGAGAATTGGAAGTCCTAGCTACACTTAGGCCTGGAGTGAGGCTGGGTGCAGACGTGGATATTCTTTGTAACTCTAGACAAACACAGAAACGGCACAGGAAGGAATGCTAGGACGTGAATACGTAATCATCGACTTAAGAGCAACCGTTCTGACTACAAGGTAAAAGCTTTCCCGGCTTAGGTCCTGCCTTCCTTCCCAGTCTTCCTGTGAGGCTGTCTTTTCTCTGACTCTACATGCTCTCTGCTCTGGCTACCTGCTTGCAAAACCATGAGCACCACGCAACAGTTACATTCCTTGATCTTCTGAGGCACTAATGCTGCTCCCAGAACCGTCCTCCCTGCCTTTTTCTGTTTGCCTGGTTCCTTGTTATTTTGCAGGATGAAGTTATGTGTATTTCATCTCTGAAACCTTTTCTGATTTCCTTAAATTTCCTTATGACTAAGACGTGTGATCAGCCGGGCAGTGGTGGCACACACCTTTAATCCCAGCATTTAGGAGGCAGAGGCAGGTGGATCTCTGTGAGTTCAGGCCAGCCTGGTCTACAGAGTGAGTTCCAGGACAGGGTCCAAAGATACACAGAGAAACCCTGTCTCAAAAAACAAACAAAACAAAACAAAACAAAAATAACAATGACAAAAGATATATGACCAACGGAGCGATGCCTTATTAAGGAGGGGGAAGAGAAATCAATACAGAAGAAAGAGGGAGGATAGTAATAACAGTAAATGGGCTTGAAAAAGTCCTAAGGAATTATGCTGTTAACTGTTTACCTAAAATGCCTAGAAATCATGTAAGTTAGTGTATATATATATATATTTATGTAAAATGGCATACACACGGTTTAGTAAAATTTTCTCATCTCAGCTGACAGTGTTCCTCCATGAGCCATAGACTATGTGTGTTGGTTTGAATAGGTATGGACCCCATAGACTCCTGTGTTTATGTGCCTGGCCCTTAGGGGGTGGCACTATTAGGAGATGTGGCCTTGTTGGAGGAAGTGTGTCACTGTGAGGATGGGCTTTGAGGTCTCATATGCTCAAGCTGTGCCCAGTGTGACATGTAGTCTCCTTCTGCCTGCAGATCAAAATGTAGAACCCTTAGCTTCTTCTCTAACACCATATCTGCCTATGTGTTGCCCTGCTTCCCGCCATGATCATAATGGACTAAACCTCTGAAACTGTCAGCCAGCCCCAGTTAAATGTTTTCCTTTATAAGAGTTGGTAGGGTCAGCTTGGTAGTGGTGATGCATGTCTTTAATCCCATCACTCAGGAGGCAGAGGCACAGAAAACTCTGAGCTCGAGAACAGCCTGGTCTACAGAGTGAGTTCCAGGACAGCCAGGCATATACATAGAAACCCTATGCCATAAAAAAAGACAAAAAAAGGAAAGGAAAGAAAATAAGAGGACATGGTCATGGTATCTCTTCACAGCAATAGAAACCGTAAGACACTGGCTAACAAAAATCTCTCTTTTGAGTTGTTGGTCTGGGATGTCCAAGAGACTCCTCAAATATTGCAGGTCATCTTTATTGCCCTTAATATCCCTCCTACCCCCCCCCCACGGGTGTAAAGTAAGCTACTAATACTGAAGGCACCACACATTTCAGATCTAGGGCCCAGAGTACCAGAACTGGAACTGATCTAAATGCCTCCTCCTAGAGTTTTCATGGTATCAGAGACCTCATACAAGCTTCCAAAGGAAGGAAGCAACCAACGGTCCTACCTAGATATAGTGCCCAAAAGCCACAATGACAGCATGCCATGATAATTCAAGGGTGTAACCAACAACTCTCTAACTGGGTCTTAAGACCCACTCAACAAGAGTGAAATCATGCCTGGCCCTGGAAGCCTAACCAGCTACCCAAGGCTTCTCAGGTTTGTGTCTTCAAGGAGGATTTATAACCTCTGTCTAACTAAAGCAGCATAATCCCTATCTGCATTCTAAATATTTATCCTTATACCCACAGAGAAGTACAGTTCTCACTCCCGAATCAGGGGAACTTCTCGTAACACTTAGAGCACACATGGTAAGGATATTCAATAAAGACAACAGTACTTAGCCTCGAATCTCTGAGAGAAAGTCCACGTCTAACCACGTTCAAGGCTGAAGACTACAGAAATCCTGACCAGAAGTGAGTCCTGGGAATTAGTGATGTTGAGGGGGAAAACATGATGAATCTTGACTGACATCTAGCCTTGAGATAGTGTTTCTATTTTTCCAAGACAGAGGGTTGTAAAGATTGTATCTTGACGACAAATTAGGGGAGGTACTAAAGAAACAGCAAGACTAGTACTAGGAAATCCACGACACTCATTTTGAGTCTGAATAGGAAAACAGAATTCAGTAGGAAAGTTGTAATTACCTTCCAGAGATGTGTTGCAAGAATAGCCAACCCTCTGCATCTTCAGGTTTATTTGTCTGTAATGAAGAAACAGAGATTGCTTTGCCTGACATTTCCAGAAAGACATAGTGTAATAAGTATTTGCAAGATAGGAGGGGTGGCACACACTTTTAATCCCAGTACTCAGGAGGTACAAGTGGGCAAATATCTGTGAGTTCAACGTCAGCCTTATCTACACAGTGAGACCCTATCTTAAAAAACAGACTATACCTCCTTGATAATTTGCATTTTACGAATTATAATGCATTTGCGTTTCATTTAACATCACAGGTAATCCGAAGATGATTTAAAGTACACGAAAGGATGTCTTCAGGTTGTATGTAATTAACTAAAGTAGTGCTGTTTTATATAAAGGATTTTAGTCTATGAGGAATTTGGCATCCAGAGGCTCCTGGAATTGATCTCCCCTGGGGACCATCACATGTGTTGTGAACTCACAGTTTCTATTCTTATTTTCCCTATTTTCTTATCTCTTCATAATTTTATCATATGTATATGTAGCTTTGCATACATGTTTATGAGTCATATTCTATTGTGTAGGAGGACATACATATGGAGATGTTGATAGTAACTTAAATTGGTAGAAGGGGAAGGGGAGGGCCCCAGCAGTTTTTATTGTGGAAGTATAAAGCCAAAGGCTATTTTTATACACATATCTCTTTTCCTCCTACTTGGGATAAGCTAGAAGCCTGTCTTTTGAATAAGTTGGGCTCCCTTTCTGTTCCCTCTTTTTGTGGTGTATATAACATAGAACACAGGCTGTTAATTAGATGCTATTTATTTCGCAAATGGAAACAATCTTGGTTTCTGTTCCTACTGCTCTAACCCTGCCTGGCCTTTCTACCAAAGCAAAATTGCTAGCCTATCCCTTATCCCTAGTGCCTGGTGTCTACGCCTGGAGGGTCCTCCTTCTCTGTCACAGCCCCCAGGGATTGCACCTAGTACAAAAGACCTCTTTTGCACCGTAATTCCTGCTCCTCCACTCTTTCCAAAACACACTAGGTTCTTCTACTGCTCCTGAGACTGGGCCCAGAATACCCTGTGCCCTCAGGCCTCTTTGCTCCTTGCTCTCTCCTGTGAGAGTAAATATGTGGAAAGAGGACTGTCACAGGCATCTGTGTCAATGGTGACGATTGTCACAGCACAGAGGAATGAGAGAAGAGCCCGAGACTGAAGACCAGAAAGGATGATGCCATTTTCTTCAGGAGAAACATTCTCCCTTACGATATAATTACTCTTGCCTTGGTGGCTCTCTCAGAGAGAGAGAATTCCAAAGATGCTGATGGAAACCAACTATTAAAAGGCAAATTAAATAACCACAGAGTTAAGGCAAGTTCAGTTCTGGTTGTCTAGAGATGATCAAACAGTCCAAAGAAGGTATGATCTTTAAGATGATATTTCTAGGTTTAGAAAGTGACCAACTGGGGCTATTCTCTTCCGGTTTCCACAACTCCTGCAGATAAAGGAACATATATTTCTGACTGTGGGCATTGCCGGTCCCATTACTACGCATAACTTGGTGCTAGGATGCTTATTGCTGTAGGATACACAATAGATCATTATCACAGGGTCCTTGCCTTAAAAGAACTTGGAACATTTAAACGGAAGTGTCGAAACAGTCTAAAGCAACCCCTGATAAGCCCAAGCAGGGCAAAAACTTTAAAAGCCGCAGAACATCTGCGGGAAGTATGATCGGTGTGGGCTGGGATGGCAAGGAACGGCTTTATTAGAGGTCCCGGGGCTGTGCCGGGTGGAAAGTGTGGGTGCATGTGGGGGTTGTGTTTCCACTGCTTACATTTCCAGGAGCACTCCAGCCGCTCCTCCTCGGTACAGGGTCCCACCCCGCCTCCCGGAGCCCTGACCTGTGAGGGCAGCGACTGGGAAACCAGGGCTCAGAACCCTGGGGTTACAGCAAACGCGAAGCGTCCACGTTAATTCAGGCACGAACCGGGGTGGTAGAAAGCATTTACCTGGTACAGTCTTCACTCTCCGGGCCCAAGTCAACCCCCGTAAGGACATGTTGACCCACTGTGTTTCCGTGCGGGACTCACTGGGACGTACACAGAAAGACGTTCTGCATTACCACCTTCTGACGGAAACGTGGGTTCTGTTCTTGGTGGAAGCTATAGCACCCCCTCGTGGAAGTACTTGCTTCAGAGCGCAAACTGTTTCCTTCGTAGCCCCCTGGAAGTTGCTTGTGGAATGTTCAGGAGAATGTTCTGTGCTTTTAGGACATGCTGTCATCAACAAAAGTCTGAGAAGTGCTTTGAGCTTGCAACTGTTGACTTGGAAATGCAGACTGATTTGTATCCTTTCATGAAGAGCTCCCTCGTTTATTTTTCAGCTGAACAATGGTTCGTTGAACGGGTGTAACACGAAGTACTTACCCAGTCTCCTGTTGATGCTGTCTCCGACAGTGTGATACACAAATAGCGCTTTAGTGAGTATCCTGCACATCTGTTAGTCTACCTCCAAGATACGCTCCTCGAGGTGGAATGTCTACGCCAAATCACGTATACTTTTGGAATTGCGGGAGACATGGGAAGACTATTTCTGTGTAGTTTTAGAACAAGTTTTAGCAATGTATGATGCTCCAGAAGCCATCATTGACTCTGTGTGTGTGTGTGTGTGTGTGTGTGTGTATGCGTGCACGTTTGTGAGTGTGTGCACATGTATGTTTAGGTGCATATGCATGGGTGTTCATATTCATGTGGCCAGAAGTTGACACCATGTGTCTGCAATTACTGCCGACTTACTTTGTGAGACAAGGGCTCTCACTGAGCGTGGAGCTCACCAATTCAGCTAGATATTAAGCACTAAGGCCCCACTAATCTCTTAGTTCAGTTACTGGGGTTACAGGAGTCTGCTTTGGTGATCCACTTTCTTATGGGACTTTAGGGGATCTTACCCAGGTTTTCCTTATTGCTACGAGCCATCTCCCCAGTCCACTAAGTGTACTTAAAAAAAAACAAACAAAGCAAGATCTTCATTTCTTTGCTGATGTGATAGATGAAATATATAAATCAATAAATCAATGCAATTTGCTGTTTTGGATTTTACAGTGTCCCTCTTATAAATCTGCTTGTGTGAACTCACCTTGTTCACGAGGCCTGGCTACCCCAGTCAAGTCTCTTTCTCCAAGGGTAATTTGGGATATTGCCAGCTGGTGATTTATGAACTTAGCTTCTAAAATTAGCCTTCAAAGTGGACTGGCAGGTCAGTGGTGGTGCACTGATTTAATTCCAGCATTCGGGAGGCAGAGGCAGGCAGATTTCTGTGAGTTAGATGCCATCCTGGTCTACAGAATTAGTTTCAGGCCAGCCAAGGCTACACAGAGAAATCTTGCCTCAACAAAACAAAACAACAGTGGATTGAATTTCAAATCTAATTCCAACACATCCACTGATGTTGTTTCTCTGTTTATTTCCAGTCTTGGGTTTACCATGAGTATGAGATACAGATGCTTCTCTCTCTTACATTTCCTGAGCTATGTTTGTTTCATTTGTTTTTCCCCCATAATTAAAAAACTGGATTCTTTGTGAATTCCCCACCATGCACCCCAATCTCACTCATTTCCCAGTCCTTCCTTATCTGCCCACTGCTCTTTTAACTTCTCCCAAAAATCAAATTAAAAAAAATCAAAAGCAAACCATCTCTCTGTGGAAGCTGCAGTATATATATATCACAGTGCGTCACACAGCATATTCTTTTGTGCAAAAGGTTTTACTTATAAGTGTTCTTTGCAGTGGGCTATCGGTCTGGTTGGAGGCATCTGGCTTCTGCTATATCATCACTGCTGGACCCTCACAGAGACTCTTCTCAGACATCCTGCTGTCGCCCTGAGTCATGGAGGTCCTGCTGCTTTGGTTCTGCAGGACCAGCCTCTTCCTGTGCTCTAGGAGCTCATAGGTGGGGTAGATGTTTGGGCGAACTGAACTAATTTTGATTAGCAAATTCCCATTCTTTTTTTTTATATTTTATTTTCCAGTTTAAATTTAGATAAGAAACGAGGTTGCTTCACAAGTCAGTTCCATGTCCCTCTCCCATTCCCTCCCCTCCTCCCATGCCCTCCCCCCACCCCCCCCGTTATCCCCTCATTCCCCCAGGGAGGGTGAGGCCCTCCATGGGGGTGTCCATAGTCTGTCATTTCATATAGGGCAGGGCCTAGACCCTTCCCTAAGAGTTCAGGGTGAGAGTGCACCTCACATTGTTCTATGGGAGTCCAAAGTCCATGTGTATACTTGGGATGGGTACTGATCTGCTGCCCAAGGCTCAATAGATTCCCTAGGCCTCCTCACTGACACCCACATTCAGGGGGTCTTGATCAGTCCCATGCCGGATTCCCAGGCTGATGCCTGGGATTCAAGAGTTAACCTTTGTCTGGTCAGCTGTTTCTGGGGGTTAAACCAGCCCAGTCTTAATCCCTTTGATCATCAGTCCTCCCTCTCTGTTACTGGCTTTCTTGAGTTCAGCTCAGTACTTAACCAAGGGAGTCTGCCTCTTCTTCGATCAGCCACTAAATGAAGTTTCTGTTTCCCAGACTCTCTGGCCATAGGAGTGTAGGCTGGCACTCCCCAGATCTATGTCTAAAATCCATATATGAGAGAGTACATGCCATGTTTCTCTTTTTGTGACTGGGTTACCTCACTCAGGATGGTTTCTTCTAGTGTCATCCATTTGCCTGCGAATCTCATGATTCCATTATTTTTTCTGCTGAATAGTACTCCATTGTGTAGATGTACCACATTTTCTCTAGAGCAAATTCCCATTCTTATTAATGACGTTGCCACAGAGGCCGAGGACTCAGCTCCTCAGCAGCTAAGTAGTACGATATGTGCCTAGCATGCTTTAAGTCCAGGGTTCCATCCCCATCATCGACATCCAAAGTCGCCATTTATAATGTAAGTGCCAAGCCTGTCACTGTCTTTTCAGTTTTTAGCGTCTCGTGTCCTAACTAAAGAAGGATTTTATGCCCAGATGAACACATCCAGATGTAGAATAGTATCCTTCTTCTCTCTATGCTTGTTTCTCTCAGTGCACCATGGGTACTTTCCAGGGTAAGCTAGAAAGGTCGGGTCTTGTTTTGATTATGCCCTTACAGACATTTGCATGGCTAACCAATGACTGATGACATAGTTCTTTATTTGATCAGCACTCTATTGGTAGAACCTAGCGTGTTTTTTGTTTTTGTTTTTTGCTTCTTTCCTCTTTTTGATAATGACCTCCCTGCATCCGGGAAGCCACAGGTTTCAGAAGAGGTGAAGGTTAAAAATAGGTGAAACTATCTGGGGGGACCCCAGCCTTGATTGCTCCCCACCCTCCCCTGGTTTCTAGGACTCTTATCAAAACAGGTCCTCAAGACCTGCTGCTTCAGAGCCTGCTGTTGGGAGCCCAGCACAAATGTGTAGATATAATGCCACTTAATGTTGTCTGTGATTGTGAGGCAAACGCTTTTCTTGCTGGAGAATTTCTGACCCTCTGAAGGCCCAGGGAGATAATTGTGAGGCTTATAATACAATGCTGCGTGGTTACTGGCTTCAAAAACAAAAAAAAGGGGGGGGGGCAAAGCCAGCTATGACTTTGTCAGCGCTACTGACACAGTTCATCAAGTAATCGCCATCGTGTATGTGCAAGCATTTCAGGTTCTGTCAGCCATGGGGATGGTTGACGAGCCAAGACACAGAGCACTGGATGTAAGGTTGATAACTTTATGTATACGATATTTAGTAAAAATGTTTCAATTTTTGTTTGTTTTAATCTATTACCTTAAAATAAATCTTATTTTATATACCACTTGACCTTCCCGGTCCCTCATATCTCTCATATTCTCCTTCCCCCTCCCCACTGACACAGAAAATTGTATGAGTTTATCATATGCAGGGTGATTAATATATATATGTATTACATATGCATATTGTGGGATGGCTAAGTTGAGCTGTTTAGCATTTGAATTACCTCACGTAGGTTTAACCACTCTGTAGTAAGTACTCTCTACCTACTCTCTTTGGATTTTAAAGATGCAATTGTTGCTTCCAACTGTCGCCACCATGTTGTACAATGGGTCATGAGGATAACCCTCCTGTTTCTTAGCATTGACAGAGAATGATTCCACAACTGTAGACTGTCAAGCAGCATTGGGTGTAGGGTTTGTAGGTTTGAAGAATCAGGCTACTTCAGATTCATCCTCGGGTCATGTCACATGCTTGCTCTGTGACTATAGAAAAGGTTTCCACATTCTCCCTGCTTCTGTCTTCTTTTCTAAAACGAATGTGGTGAAATGTAGTAAGTAGACTTAGAGTTATCAGAAAATTAAAGTACTTATTATTTTTTGATTTTATGTGCATTTGTGTATAGCTGAGTGTCTGTGTCTGTGCACCAAGGTTGCGCCAGAGCCTGTGAAGGTCAGAAGACGGTGTCAGATCCTATGGAACTAGAGTTAAA
Source organism: Mesocricetus auratus (assembly GCF_017639785.1). NCBI lineage: Eukaryota > Metazoa > Chordata > Mammalia > Rodentia > Cricetidae > Mesocricetus > Mesocricetus auratus. Next base: position 4,010,041 of record NW_024429268.1, read on the forward strand.
GGCGGGTGAGCCACATGTGGGTGCTGGGAACTGAGCATAGGTCCTCTGGAAGAGCAGCAAGCCCTTGTAATGACAGAGCCATCTCTCCAGTCCCAGCGAGTTTATAAAAGGATGGCAATATGTGTACCTCAATGTGATACGTGGGGCTTAGTTAGCTCTTAATTAATGCCACTTATTATTTTTATATGACAGCCCGACATAATTTTAAAATCCTTTCCCTGACATACACCTAAAGGGAAGGAAATTCACTCATCACGTCATAAAGGCACTTGGCTCTCAGATTCATCGCACCCTGTTTATAGTAGGAAAGACGCGGGAATAATATAAATAACCATCAATGGGCAAATGAATAAAAATTGGATCCACGTTTACAATGGAATATTACATAGCATTAAAACAATGAGGGGACCCTACCCCTTTCTACAATACAAATGAGTCTAGAATATCTTAAAGCACATAAAGTAAAAAACTAATATTTCTTAAAGTAATATACAAGAATACACACACACACACACACACACACACACACTGTGTGTCTCAGTGGTATGATCTGAAGAGTAAAGACAAATTTAATATGTAGAGACAGAGACTAAAACGGTGGTAGTCAGGGTCAAGGTGGGGGAGGGAAGAGGGCGACCTGAGCCAAAGGAATCAAGCAGCACATCCGTAGGGTGAATTGATGGACAGCGGGACTATCGCCAACGATGTCGTATAACGGACATTTCTTGAAATAAAGTCATAGCCTTGTGCTAGGTAATGGGCGTGTAAGTTGGCTCCACCATAGTAACCCTTTTAATATTAATGTGTATCTTTTTTTTCTTTTTTTGGTTTTACGAGACAGGGTTTCTCTGTTTTGGAGGCTGTCGGTCCAGCCTGGCCTCGAACTCACAGAGATCCGCCTGCCTCTGCCTCCCGAGTGCTGGGATTAAAGGCGTGCGCCACCAACACCCGGCTTAATGTGTATCTTAACTAAGCTATATACCCTAAATATGCAGACAGAAACAGAAACCTGGAATTAATTTTTTTTAAAGAAAGCAGACATAAGAATGAACCACAGCTCTTCAAAGTGTAACAAGAAATCAAGGGTTCTAAGTCCTTTTCCTGTTAGGTTGGAGACACACTACTTCTCCCTTCTTCATCTGCGGACTCCAACACGCAGGACCATGCTCTACACTCAAGCACTGACAGCCTCGATGCAGGTTGTCTGCACGCCACAAATGCTGCAGGTGCCCATGTCAGGTTTCGGGCGAGCCCTCTCCTGTACACATCCTCACCCCATCCTTGGTAGTAGTTATTGTCCCCACCCTCGCAGCAGCTTTTAGGGGCAACACCTTAGTACTTCTCCCCAAGTCACTCTCTCCTAGCCTTCCCAAACTACAGATTTAGCCATTGGCACAGTCTTAGGGACACGTCATCAGATTCGTGTGTGCCCTGCAAATCTTTAGACAGCAAGGGATGAGTTTCTGCCCTAATTTGTTTCATTTCTGCTTTGTGATGTTAGATTAATGGCACGATCTCAATTATCAATGTCCTACCATATAAGACCACGCTAAACAGCAAACCTAATGAGCAGTAACTTATCTAATCTTGCAGGAATGAAAGGAATCAATGTTACACTTAGGCTAGAGATAATGCGTGGTAGGCTAGGCATGCTCCATTTACTTGTTCATTTAATCACACATGCGCTTTAAAGTAATGTTTGCATTCTTTGAGAATTTCATATAATGAGATAGATCTGCCTCCTGCTCTCCTAAGTCCTCTCAGATTCACCCTCACAGAATTTTGAGTTTTCTTCCATCTCTTTCACCCTTCCTTTTCCTCCTCCTCTCTTTTGAAAACCCAGAGAACTCTTTTTTTTAAAAAATTAGCCATAGACACTTTTGTTTCTATCATCGTATAAAAGAAATATTTCTTACATTTGCACTAAGGAATAGTGTGCTGAAATGAAAAACCAATCAGGCAGCAAAACCCAAATCTCCCACATTTCTTCTCAAATACTGGACTCTAGGCTAGTTTCTTGATCTGCAAAATTAGCAAGGTTGGACTAGGTTCAAAATACAGATGCTCACGAGGGCCAAGCAGACCGCACACTGACAATTGGGCAGAGATAGGTCTTGGCAAAGTCAATAGTGTATCAGAGTTCAATTTGTCTCTCTCGACCACTTCTTAGGTGTGGTTGGCTTACCCGAGATCATGCCTTTAAAGAGAACTGATTCTTCCTCTTCGAGCAGCTGCCAAATGCCAGTATCTCCTCAGTTAGTGGTGGGATTTCATGCCCACCTACTCCCCACCGTGCTGGAATTTTGTCTGGCTTGAGCTTGCTCAGGTCTTCTGTATAATGTCACAATGTTTTGAGTCCCTATTTTCAGTTGCCCCATTTTGCTGGAAGACACTGTTTCCTGGAAGCTGTCTATGAGGTCTATTCTTACAGTCTTCCCTGAGATCCCCGAGCTTTGGGAGGAAGAGTGTGACAGGTATGTTTCACTGGAGGCTGAGCAATGCAGTCACTTATTCTGTGAGAATTTAGTCGGTGGGTTTTAAGTGTCTATTAGGAACAGGGCAGTTGGCAGCCATTCAGAATATGGGTATGCATAGATCATCTGCAGAAGTTTTATGCAGAGTTCATCTAAGACTAGAGTGCCTGGTCTTGAATTATGTTGCCTGCTGTAAAATACTGTGACTTTAGATAAATTGTTTCCTCAGTACTTTTTTGTAAGGATAGTATTGGTACCAATTCTAGGTATTTGATAACAAGCACCATGGTAAACATTTCATTCAGTGTTTACCACAGAGAAAAATCTCAATTATGACCAACCATAATTTATTTTTTTGTACTATATCATACAGTTTGAAGAATTTATGGACAGCAGATTTTATAAGAAAGCTCAGCACTGAAAAATTTAGATATTAGGTCAATAGATAGAAGGTTCTTTATTCCTGTTTTTTATTGTTTACATGCATGTATTTGTGTGTGCATGTGTGTGTGTTATGGATGCATGTGTAGATGCTTGAATGTGAATGGATGCGTATGTACACATGTATGTAGAGGTCAGAAGTGAGCACTGGGTGTCTTTCTCTATTGCTATCCAACTTACATGTTGGCGCAAGGTCTCTCACCTGAATTCAGAGCTCACTGATTTGGTTGGCTTAGCCAGGCATCTTGCAGGAAGGATCCACAGTTTCCACCTCCTTGAGTGCTGGGATAATGGGAGTGTTGCCATCCCCCCCTGACTTTAGATTGAACCAAGTGACCGACTGACCGACCGACCAATCAGCCAACCAACCCAACCAACCAACCAACCAACCAACCAACCAACCAACCAACAAACCAAACAAAAACACCGGTGCTGGGTGTGTGAACATCATCTCTCACATGTATGTGGCAAACAGTTTATCAGCTGAGGCAGCTGGCAAACTCTACTCGAGGCTTTTGAAGGGTTTTCACTACATGCTGGTTATGTCTCAATGCTGGAAGAAACCAATGAGCTAACTTTTTTTTTTGTCTTCCTCTCTGTGGATATCTGCACATGAATAAGGAATGTATTGTGAATCCCAGGTGAAGAACTAGGAAGGATTGAAACTCAGAAGTCTTTTACCTTGGGAGGAATCCTCCTCCCCCCCCCCCCGCCCCCGTTTTCCTAGTGGTTAGGCTGGGAAAGGTTCTAAGGGAGAGGAATTCCCCAGGGGACATCCCCAGGGGACTTACTGTGGGGCAATGAGTCTGGGTGCGCCTCTGGCTCCTGACTGGGCTGTTTCTCTGAGGCTGTATGACTTCTGCATAGTTCATGGGGACATGCCAAAACCACACGGGCACAGAATAAAACAATCTTTCCATATGGACACTGCTTCTGCGAAAAGGACAGCTGTGGTTCAGGCTCAGAAGGCATAGCCACCTTGGCAGGTTTAAGATGACTTCTCACATAATGGTAATAGCAGTACTACCTATGTGTGCATGGTGTGTTATCTCACTCAGTGTTGTCTGCTTCTTTCTCATTTGATTGAAACAGGTCCCCTTCTTGCATTGTGCCTATAAGATTAAAATTGAAAAAATTTTATGCAATGTATTTTGATCATGTTTTCACTCTCCCGTAGTTCCAGATCCTCCCTGCCCACCTGCCTTTGGTTTTTTTTTTCTTCTATCTTTCAAAAACAAGGAAATATAAGAAACAAAAACAAAATGCCAGGAAATGTACACTAAGAATCCCTACAAAAATAAAAATCAAACAAAAGACCACCAATAAGACAAAAACAAACTCCCCAAACAAAACAAAATGAAACAAAAAAGTCTACAGAATACCACTGAGTTAATTTTGTGTTGGCCAGTTACTCCTGGGCATGGAGCCTGCCCTGGTTGGTAAACCCAGTGAAACTCCATTGGATAAAACTGACTCTCTCTCTCTTCTGGAGGGTATAATTGCAGGCAGCTGCTTGGTTAGGGGTGGAACCCTGTATCCATACCCACTGGCCCTCTCAGTGCTGGAACTCCCTATGGCTTAAACTTGTGCAGGCCCACTTTCTGCTCTGTGAGTTCCTATGTGCAACAGCTCTGTTGTGTCTGGAAGACATTGTTTTCTTCCACTCATCCATCCCCATTGGCTCTTACAATCTTTTGCCTTCTTCCCCATAGATCCCTGAGCCCCCGGGGAGGGGTTTGATGGATATATCCCATTTAGGGCTGAGTGCAGAGCAGCTCTGAAGATATGTAACTTATGGGGTAGTGACTCAGACTCAGACGGTTTTATGGGACTTTTCCAGAAAGCCCACAGCAAATGACTGGCAGACCTGCTGACACTCGGGTCTCCAGCTCTAAATCTCCGGTGCTAACGGGCCCGGTAACCATTGTGACTTCTTGGTACCCAGGGCAACCCTAGGAGAGAACACGGATGCTCTGGGTACAGTTTCATTGTCTAGAATATTGTCTTCTCTTGTTGGGACAAGGGGAGCTTCTCTCCCTCTTCTCCCTCCCAGTGCCGCAGCTGCATGCAGCGTCTGGCGTGGAACAAAGCTCCCGTTTAGAGACTGTGTTTGGAGATACGGGAATTACAAACCATATTCCCAGTTTGGATGAATTATAGGAAGACTTAATGAATACTTTCCAATAAGCAAATCATCAGTTTAAACTCTGGTGTCATTGTCTCGTGTTTCATTATCCTGTCATTCAGCACAGCCTGTATGGTCTTAGAGATGACTGTTGTTCTGCCTCCCAGTTAAAATCAGGCCGGATTCTTTAGCAAGTCTGTTTCTTTCTAGAGCCCAGGGGCCATTTACACCTAGAGATAAAAGATATCCTTATATCCTCTTGTCTCCTTTTTCTTCTGATACGTCATTCCCTTCTCTGCCCTTTCATTTTCATGATCAAAATATAATCTTGAATTGCAACTAAGCATCTCCTTATTTATCTATAGATGGGGGTCTATGTTTTAAAAACCAAATAAAATAATATTTATGATATCAAAATATTCCTGATTGCCCAAATCAAATTTTCTTTCTGCTAAAAAAATGTATGAACTCTAGTACTGCTTTTGGTATCTATCTACTGGGGCTGGGGAGATGGCTTAGAAGTAAAAGGCACTTACGGCTCTGGCAGAGGTACTAGCACCCAGGTTGGCATGTAAACACACACACACACACACACACACACACACACACACACACACACACAGCCACTCACACACTCACTTTCACTCACACACTCCTTTAGCGAGTGTTTGATGAGCCACTGTTCCAACTATTTGCCAGTGTTAGCTTTTCCAATTCTCATAATAAGTTTCCAAATTAGGGACTAACACGAACTGCTTTTATATATGAGAACAAGCACACGTAGAGAGTACACCTTGTAAACAATGCCTCGAGCTAATTGTCCTCATCCAGGGTCAAATTTAGGCGCTAAAATAATAAAAGGAACCATGCAACCAGCATGTAATTGGACTTGGGATATGTTTTCTCTAGTAGTTTCTCTCTTGTTTTTTTTTTTTTTGTTTGTTTGTTTGTTGTTGTTTTTCAGGATAGGGTTTCTTTGTGTAGCTCTGGATGTCCTCTGTGTGTGTGTGTGTGTGGGTGGGTGTGGGTGTGTATACATGTGCACGATATGTGAACAGTGTACTTGAAAATAGATATGTCTTGGTTCTGGGTCTTATCATGATGCTCCATTTTAAATAATCTCTTCTGCCATAGAGAACGTCATTCATCTCTGTGTTTTGATTTTTCTCTGCTTCTCCAAAACTCTGAATTCCTTGGCAATCAAATTTAAGGACCAGTACAAGGAAGGAGCCTTCATCTATCATCTCTTGGACTCATCATGGCCTGTATTAAACCGAGAAGTCCATATTCATTTATATATTCTACATTCAGTTAGGATAGACTTATTCTTAATTTGATCATCCTGATAAGAATGTGCTACACTATCCTATTAAATAAAGAACACTTGGAATTGGATTAGATATGAGGGCAGTACTTACTATTTTTCTCCTTGTGCTCTCATAATGGGATGACGGTAAAAAGAAGTGGATTGTCCCTATAAAGCACATAGCAACATGCAATGGAAGGTACAGAATATTTTTTAAAAATCTTTTAAATTCATTTTTACATACCTACCACAGTTCTCCCCTCCCCCATCTCCCACCCAGCCCCCCCCATCCACTCCTCAGAAAGGGTAAGACCTCCCATGGGGAGTCAACAAAGTCTGGCACATTTAGTTGAGACAGGACCACTCCCCCACGTACGCATCAAGGTAGAGCAAGGCGTCCCACCATATGGATTGGGCTTCAAAAAGCCAGCTCATGCACTAGGGATAGATCCTGGTCCCGCTGCCAGTGGCCCCACAAGAAGACCAGCTTACAAAATGTGACCCACATGCAGAGAGCCTGTGCAGTCCCATGAAGGCTCCCCAACTGTCAGTCTAGAGTCCATGATAAGTCCATAAGACCTGTCTCTGTGGATTTCCCCATCATGATCTTGGACGACCCCCCTGCCCATATAATCCTTTCTCCCTGTCTTAGACTGGACTCCTGCCACTTGGACTGGTGCTTGGATGTGGATCACTGTATTTGTTTCCATCAGTTCCTGGGTGTAGGGTCTATGATGACAGTTAGGGTAGTCACCAATCTGATTACAGGAGAAGGCCAGTTTAGGCACCCTCCAATACTCCAGTGTCTCCAATACTGATAGGGGTCTTAGTCGGGGTCATTCTTGTAGATTCTGGGAATTCTCCTAGCGTCAGATTTCTCACTATCCCTGTAATGGCTCCATCTATCAGAATATCTCTTTCCTTCCTCTCCCACTTTATCCTTCCCTCATCCCCCATCCCCTTCCTTTAACCCCCCACTTTACCCAGGAAATCTCATCTATTTCTCCTTCCCAGGATGATGCACGTGTCCCTCTTAGGGTCCTCCTTGTTACCTAACTTCTCTGGAGCTATGGATTGTAGTCTGGCGATCCTTTGCTTTACATATAGTATCCACTTATGAGCGAGTACATATTGTGTTTGTCTTTGTGGGTCTGGGTTACCTCACTGAGAATGATTTTTTTTCTAGTTCCATCCATTTGCCTGCAAATTTCATTGTGTCATTTTTTCCCCAGCTATGTAATACTCCATTGTGTAGATGTGCCACATTGTTTTTCATCCATTCTTTGGTTGAGGGGCATCTAGATTGTTTCCAGGTTCTGGCTATTGTGAATAATGGTGCTATGAACACACTTGAACAAGTGTCCTTGTGGTAAGATTGAGGATCTTTTGGGTATATGCCCAAGAGTGGTAATGCTCGGTCCTGAGGTAGACTGATTCCCATTTTTCTGAGAAACTGCCATACTGATTTCCAAAGTGCGAACTGTACAAGTTTGCACTCCCACCAGCAGTTGACAAGTGTTCCCCTTAGTCCACATCCTCTACAACATAGGCTGGTACAGCATATTTAATAATAATTCTAGCTGTTACTATTTTTATTAAGACAATTTATTCATCTAATTACCTCTGATTGGGTCTTTCCATCTTTATCTTATGTAGTCATCAGATTTCTCTGGAGAAGTAAAGCTAATAAAAATATATTATTGTAAGAAAGGGTTTATTAAATTGACTGAGACAGTCAAAGGCCGGATTGTATCCCAGTGGCTCTTTGTGAGCTGGAGATAATGTGATGAGTTGGTAGCTACTCAGACCAAGAAGCTAAAGCCTCAGAACAATATATTGATAATGTAGACCTGGCCAAGCCAGTTGGAGGCCAAAGGCATGAGGCCCCCCCCCCCCAGAGAACTGCTGTTGACCCACTTCCTGCTTTCAAAGGCAGAAAAAAAAACCGGAACCATAGCCCAGTGAATCATCTCCACTTCGGCATAGGTGCTTATCAACCACAACAATGTGGTAGAGGAAAATGTCTACTGTACCAATCATGCGAGCTTCGTCTACATTTTTCAGTGATTGTTCTCTGTACCCTTATTATTTAATTCACATGCAACTATTTAATTCATGTCACTGAAAATAATTGACTAACAAAGATGAGAGTGCATTCAGACAAATGAATGTCAACATTAGTGATCAATTGTCAACAGGGTTGTATAAGTCACCACTGGTCCTGGGAGTCTTGATGCCTTTGCCATTCCAGAGACAGATATGCATCAGAGGAACCTGGTGATGGAAACTTACCAGCATCAATGAGGAAAGCGGCTGTGACGAAACAGACAGCCAATCTCAGAAAAAGTGATTGTTTAAAAAAAATTGCACTGAAGGATATTAATTGTAAATAACTAATTGTTTCATAACATCGAAATGACCAAAGTATGCCATTAAATAAGTACCAATTGTGTTAGGCTGTGCTTGGACTGGATCTGGAATATCTGTTGCTTATACCTTGCCTGCTCTAATTGTATCAAATCGCAGTCATTCCTCCCAAGTGAAAAGGAATAAACTTTCTAAAGTTTGATAAAAATAATTATGCGAGTTCCAAGAAAGTGATTAACCGTTGAACATTTGGAAGACAATTAATTTTCACTCTTTTTTAATTTCATTCTACGTGGTACTGAAACCATCTTACCTGACGCAAATGAATCTAATTTGCCAACGAAATGACAGAAATGAAAAAGTGAAGGGAGAAACTAAAGAATACACTCATAACCAGTTCCAAGCTGCAACACCTGACCTTCTTCTACACTTGAGACTACATATCTCATATGCATGTTCAAGTTGCATGTTTAAAAACATGGACACCTGATGACTAATAGTTGATGCAACAACTCCACGGCTCCTAACCAAATAGGTAAGACTAGAATAAATTTTTATGCCTGAACAAACTTGTAAGGACTAGATCGAGCCTACGTTTAAGGAGTAAAACTTGAGTGAGATGGACTGATGAAATCAGTTTTAATATTTGGGGAGTGAGTCATGCACTGTTACTAGAACAACATTTATTAGACCTTTTGTTCAGTTGGTTTACGTCCATGAAGTAATAAATACTTGGTACAATTAACATACTTGGTGAAGCCTCTGCTTCTACCAAGGGCTATTTCTTGTCCCTGCTTCAATGTCCCCCCTTCTTATGGTCTTTATCTAACTGGATATTTCTCGCTCTCCTCTTTTTTTTTGATGGCCTCCCCATTTTCTGTTTTCCCCACATCTTTCTCCTATAATATCTCATTCATAGTCTTTATTGACTTCCCAGAATGCATCTATACAGTTTGTCTAGAGACTGTCAATTATTGCAATATTTGTGTGGTCACATAGAGGGCCTCAATTACTTAGGAAGTCTCCATTCAGATTAACTGTCTTAAACAACCTTAAAAATACTATCTTATAATTCATAATAGCAATACTCTTTGACATCTCACTTATCTGGAATATACCTGGAATACTGATGCATTTCTTCTCAATTCGGTGAGGCCAGTCAGGACTGCATGCACCTCAAAATTAATTTCTTCAGAATCTGCACTTAAAAGATGTTGTTGAGCCGGGCGGTGGTGGCACATGCCTTTAATCCCAGCACTCGGGAGGCAGAGGCAGGCGGATCTTTGTGAGTTCGAGGCCGGGCTGGACCGATAGCCTCCAAAACAATACAGAGAAACCCTGTCTCGAAAAACCAAAAAAAAAAAAAAAAAGATGTTGTTGAATCAAACTAAATTGAGAGAAACTCTATGTATTTTTTTCTAAAATCAGGAGCAAGACAAGGTTGTCCACTCTCTGCATACCTCTTCAATATTGTACTTGAAGTTCTAGCTAGAGCAATAAGACAACACAAGGAGATCAAGGGGATACAAATTAGAAAAGAAGAAAGTCAAACTTTCACTATTTGCAGACAATATGATGGTTTACATAAGTGACCTGAAAGATTCTACCAGGGAACTCCTACAACTGATACACACCTTCAGCAAAGTGGCAGGATACAAGATTAACTAAAAAAATCCTTAGCCATCAGGGAAATGCAAATCAAAACAACTCTGAAATACCATCTTGTACCTGTCATACTGGTTAAAATAAAAAACACTGACAGTTTATGCTGGAGAGGATGTGGAGAGAGGGGAACACTCCTCCACTGTTGGTAGGAGTGCAAACTCATACACCCACTTTGGAAATCAGTATGATGGTACCTCAGAAAAGTGGGAATCTACCACAAGATCTAGCAATTCCAGTCTTAGGCATATACCCAAAGGATGCACATTCATACAACAAGGACATATGTTCAACTATGTTCATATCAGCATTATTTGCAGTAGTCAGAATCTGGAAGCAACCCTGATGCCCCTCAACCGAAGAGTGGATAAAGGAAATGTGGTACATTTACACAGTGGAGTACTATTCAGCGTACTCCAACAACAACAACAACAACAAAACCCAATGAAATCTTGAAATTCGCAGGCAAATGGATGGAACTAGAAGGAACAATCCTGAATGAGGTAACCCAGTCACAAAAAAATGAACATGGTACAAACTCACTCATATATGGATTTTAGACATAGAGCAAAGGATTACCAGCCTACAATCCACACTATCAGGGAACCTAGGAAAAGAGGAGGATCTCAGCTAACTGGGAGCATGCGGTGAGGGGAGAGGGAGTTAGGAGAAAGAGAAGGGAAGAAGAGGAAGGGAAAGGAGGACATGAGGGAGCAGGAAGATTGAGACAAGGGAGGAACAGAGGAGAACAAGAAAAGAGATACCACAATAGAGGAAGCCATTATAGGTTTGAAGAGAAATCTGGCACTAGGGAAATGTCCAGAGATCTACAAGGATGACTCCAACTAAGAATCTAAGCAATAGTGGAGAGGCTACCTTAAATGTCCTTCCCCTATAATGAGATTGATGACTACCTTATATGCCATCCTAGAGCCTTCATCCAGTAGCTGATGGAAGCAGAGGCAGACACCCACAGCTAAACACTGAACTGAACTCCTGGAACCAGTTGCAGAGAGGGAGGAGTGATGAGCAAAGGGGTCAAGACCAGGCTGGTGAAACCCACAGAAACATCTGACCTGAACAAGGAGGAGCTCATGGACCCCAGACAGATAGCTGGGAAACCAGCACAGGACTGTTCCAGATCCCCTGAATGAGGATGTCAGTTTGGGGGTCTGGGCAGTCTATGGGGCCTCTGGTAGTGGGTCAGTATTTATCCCCTGTATATGAATGGACTTAGGGAGCCCATTCCACATAAGGGGATACTTTCTCAGTGTAGACACACAGGGGAGAGTCTAGGCCCTGCTCCAAATGACAAGACAGACTTTGAAGATTCCCTTATGGAAGGTCTCACCCCCCACCCGCCAGCAGAAACGGGTTGGGATAGGGAGTTTGTGGGGGGCAGGGGAGGAGGGGAGGGAGAGAGAACTGGGATTGACATGTAAAACAAGCTTATCTGTAATTTAAATAAATACAAAAAAGACACTGAGGGCAGGTCTGAGTAGTTCAGGTGTTAAAAACCTTTGCTGCTTGTACAGAGGATCTGGGTTTGTTCTCAGCGCCTCAGTTAAGAAACAGCTGTGTAACTCGTTTTAAGGGCTCTACTGCCATCTTCTGGCCTCCTAGGGTACTTACTATATTTATGTGATGCCCTTAAACAAGCAAAACACTCATACACATAAAATACAAACAAATAAAACAGTCTACAAATGGGAAAAAAGATGTCCTTACTTTGAAGAAATATATATGACCTAAGACAATGAAACTGTGATTACATTATGCCTAAAACATGGTAGTTTATTACGTACTACCTGACTGGATGTTAATTTGATTAAACACGAAGAAATAAAACACCGGGGAAGCTATCCACATTCTTTCCTGAGCCAAATCCTCAAGCAAAGGAAGCACTGGGACACTTCACAGCATGGGAAAGAAAAAGAATGGACTTAGGGTAAAGCGTATAATCACTGGCTGTACGATCCTGAATGCATTTCTTTGCCTTTTCAAGCTTCCGTTTCCTGTATGTATTTTTAGGGAAACACACACAGCACTCATTTTATTTGGTACGCCGAGGACCAAATGTAACATCTATCCCACAATGAGCACATTCATGGGTGCAGTGAGGACTTAGAAACCTCTGCCCATCATCACCCTTTAGCACAGTTTATATGGGCCTCATATATATGGTCTTTCTACAATTCATGTCAGTCCGTGAACATCATACAGTTCTTTGGCCACCATCCTGTAAAAGCCGATTCTTGATTCTAATAATGTAAGTTAGCGAGTTAGATTTTTATTTCAATAATGCGTTCTTTATTTTTTGAACTTCAATAGTCATACGTTTATTGATGTCTTGTTGTATATCCTGTCTACTACCTAAAATGAAAGTTACCAAATTTTATATGGGCAGTTACTGTCTTTTTTTTTAAAAGTTGTGTTTATTATGCGTAGTGTTCTGTCCTGCGTGTACACCTGCAGGCCAGAAGAGGGCGCCAGATCTCATTACAGATGGCTGTGTGCCACCATGTGGATGCTGGGAATTGAACTCAGGACCTCTGGAAGAGTGCTCTTAACTGCTGAGCCATCTCTCCAGCCTGTATGGTCGGTGGTCGGTTATTAATCCAAGTGTATTATACCTGTAGATCAACCAACCAAGGCTAAAAAACTTATTCAGAATAAAGATTACCTTTATACTGAACATATGTAGATCCTTTCTTCATCCACCCTTCTGTCTTCCCCTCCTCTCCTTCCCCATCCTACCTTCCTTCTCTTCTTCCCTTCCTCCTTTTCTTCACCCTTCTCCACTTCCTTCCTCCTCCCTGACTCCTTCATCTTCTTCCTTAGAAAAGAAAGGTAGAAACCATCTTCTCTCCCACCTCCTGCTCCATGTCTGGGTCTCTCCATATTGCCTAAACTGATCTCAAACTCCTGGTTCAAAAAATTCTCTCCACCTCAGCCTCCCAAATGACAGGGATCACAGAAGTGTGTCTCTGAGCTAACCGTATAACTTGTTCCTATCGTTTCCTAAATATCTCTCTATCTGTCTGTCTGTCTGTCTGTCTATCTATCTATCTATCTATCTATCTATCTATCTATCTATCTATCTATCTATCCTGTATGCCTTAATAATTGCACATATTATTTACAACATATCAGGTATTATGAGTGTCTAGCAATTGTTTAAAATACATGGGAGGAAATATAGAGGTTACATGCAAGTAAACAACCATTTTATAATGGTGTATTTGAGCATCCATGGATTTTGATGTTTTTAGACAGTTCTGGAATCTAACTATGTGTATTTCAAGAAATGTAGTACACACTGTGGGGTAGTGGTGTCCCTCACATTTAATCCCAGCACTGGGGAGACAGAGGGAGGTGGATCTCTGAGTTCAAGGCCATCCTGGTTTAGAAAAGCAAGTTCCAGGACAGCTAGAGCTACACAGAGAAGTCTTGTATCGAAAAAAGCAGAAAGAGAAAAGAAGTGCTCACTTAGATTATTGTGAACACTGTGTTTAAACAGGTGACCAATAACTTTCCCCATATATTTCAGTACACACTGGTGAGAAATGAAATTCCTCGCCAATCCCGGTGGTGTAAGTGTGTTAACAAAGACTAAAAGCTACATGTTGTCTGGGAGGAATTAGTGCTAACCTAAAGCCAGACAACTTCGTTGGTTTCCATATCAGGATGGCAGGACCTCAATAGGAAGAAGGCTGGATGCTGACACAGGCCTTGTCTCCTTTCAGCCTCTGTGGCTCTGCCGAGCCCTGGCATCTGTTCCTGCCTGAAATGCAGCAGCATCCTCAGAAAAGGAGGCTTTATTCTCTGAGGGCTCAGACTAGTTGACAGCTACTGAGGGCTTAGTGGTAGGGCTGGACTACGAGATACGACACATACCCACTTTTGTAAGGAAAGGAAAAAACCCCACAATTATCTATTTCAATTTCTGCTCTCATCCCCACAAGGACACACAGCTACTAGACACAGACAGGGTTTTATTTCAAGGTGTAGAGAAATTATGGATGCTGCTTAGGGATGCTTAGGAAAGATCTGGAGAGCACAAAGAGGGGCCAGGATGTTTCAGAGGTGTGTTGGGAGAAATATCTTCCCTCAGAGAGTATCTTTGAGGCACAAACCACCCATGTCGGTCACCTGTCAGAAATCCTGGATGGCCTTCACTCTGAAAGGCAAAGGATGATGAATTCAGAGACTATTCTTTTCTGGGAAGATGGTAGCCTCTACAAGGTGAATCCCCTTACAGTTACTATCCTCTCAAGGAAAATGGAGATACCTGCTGCTAAAGGTATTTTAATTTTCAGTTGTAGTTATTTTTGACATTGGATATGAGAGAGTTTGAAAGTCCACATCTGGGCTAATGCATTTATTACACTATGCTTTTATTCTTCTGGGGTCATAGGATAACCCTGATGGAAATTCACATGAGATTTGAAGAACATGCTTATCTCTGCATTCATGACAAGAAACACATCATTTTAGGGAATCTCAAAATATTCTTTTTTTATTGTTTGTTTGTTTTGTTTTTTGAGACCAGGTTTTTCTGTGTAACAGCCCTGGATGTCCTGGAACTCACTCTGTAGATCAGGCTGGACTTGAACTCAGAGAGATCTGCCTGTCTCTGACTCATGAGTGCTGGAATTAAAGGCACACACCACCAATGTCTGACTTCAAAAATAACTCTTAATCATATCTAAAATATAGTGTATAGAAGGCATTTATAAACACTTTATCTCCTTTCATAGGAGATGCTGGATGAGTATAAGAACATAAGAGTATGAAATCCACTTTGGTTTTCTTCAGTCCCTAATAAATCTGAACATGGGGTTCTGTAGGGAACAAAGCAGGTGCTCTGCCACTAATGGAGGTAAAACTCCTGTGATATTATTTGAAAGCTGCAATTTTGGGGCCTAAATTTTTCACTGGATATAAATAAGTTATGGAAGGTTTTTCTAGAGGGGACATAAAATGTTTGTATCAAATTAAAGTAAGGATAAAATGTCATAACAAATGAAAATTTAGGAATGCATCATCTAAATTATGTGTTTTCTATTACATAAGCCAATGAGGCAATGCCAGCTTATAAAAGCTATCAGAGGAAACTATAAAATTATAAAACAGAGACATGTAAAAAGGACTAAAACAGAAAACAAACAGATCTTAACAGACACTATTATGTTTCCAATTGATTACAAGTCAGTATGTGGAAATTCATATACTACCTTGAAAGATTCATTTATCTTCAGTTGTGTAAGTAAGTCTGTATTTGGGGATGTGCACTTGAGTGCAGGCACCCACTTAAGCCAACATGAAGCCACTCCCAGCCCTCTGCTATTTAACAGAGGTCACATTTTCACCAAGGATGTATAAGAAGAAGAAAAACATGAGTGTTGCAGAAGGCTGAGATATGGATATGAGATTAGAATCTTGAGTTGTAGCTGGACAGAGAGAAACCCACGTCACAACTTGGACTTGCCATTGCACACTGAAGTCGGGGAGTCGTGTGAAGTGATCCTTTAACTCCTGAGACCAGATTCTATCCCCTGGTGGAAGGTGTCAGAATCAATCAAAGGACATCCATCCAGCTGGTACCCACTAAGGATCAGATTGCTTGACCTATGGGAGAAGCCATCACATGCTCAGCATCCATGGTTAAATGCTGCCTGAGTATAAGGTCATAAAAGTATGAAATCCACCTTGGTATTCTCCAGTCCCAATAACTCTGAACATGGAGTTATGTAGGGAACAAAGCAGATTATGCACACTAGAATTTTTTTTCTGATCTCATAATACTAAAAACAAGACAAAAAGCAAATCGGGATAACAAGAAGAACCAAATGAATGAATGAAATGACTACCAACAAACTGCAGTGAATCCTAAATCAAACTGAGCCATGGCCATCAAAGTTCATCAAGAAGGCAAAGAAAATGAAGCTTCCCTGTGGTCTGATAAGAACACAAACTTGCACTCACCGGCTTTCCATTTTCCCTGTAAACTACAGATTTAACAGTGTTCCCTGCTCCACAGCCAGTCAAGAAGATAAGAGAGATTATTAAAAATTTGAATGCCTCCCCATTGCTTTCAGATCTGCCAAACCAGAACCTATATTTTTTTGCAAGTTCCCCAGGTGAACTGAAGGTGCAAAGCCTCATTCAGTGAGAAACGCTGGACTCTAGCTCCTAGCGAAGAGTGAGCAATATAGTTCTACAAAGCAGCGACGGAATATCAGGTCCTCATGCCAGAGATACCATGGGGCCACTGTCACGTGTCTCGAGAACTGACTTCACCCGCAGAGTACCATGCCAATGGCCCCTACTATTGTCAACCTCATCTTCTAGAAAGCCAAGGAATGCAATGTTACTAATCCTGCAGATTCGGAGGAGCTTGTGATCCTATATCATCAGACACAGATAAGAACGGACAGCGAACATTCCTGGAGTTAGGAAATAACTGGGATAAAGATGAGAAGAAACTACTGAGGCTTGTGGTCCAAACATCACACCAACTGAGAACGAGTTTCTTTCCACAGTGCCCTCCTGAGAGCACCCTGGACCTCAGCATTCCTCAGGGGGTTCAGCGTGGGGATGAAAAAATTGTAAAGCTGTAAAAAAGATCTTCTGCTGCTCTTCGGGGTGCTGCGGACTTGGGGGCCATGTACATGACGATAGTGCTGTCAAAGAAGAGGGCAACCACACAGAGGTGGGAGGAGCAGGTGGAGAAGGCCTTTCTGCGGCCCGGCCCCTACTGGATCCTCAGGATGGCCACCGGATGCGTGCATAGGAGACCAGCACCAAGCATAAGGGCCCCACTAAGATGAACACACAGGCTGCAAAGATGACGACTTTGTTGAGCGTGGTGTCAGCACAGGCCAGCTTGAGGACAGACAGGATTTCACAGAAGAAGTGATTGATTTCACGGGGCCCACAGAAGGGCAGCCTCAGGATGAGGCTCATATGAACCATGCCAAGGAGGGAGCCGCATGCCCAGGATGTGATAACCAGAGCAGCACAGTCTCTCCAGCTCATGATGGCGGAGTAGCGGAGTGGGGTGGCAGATGGCCACAAACCTATCATAGGACATCACCACCAGGAGGAGACATTCTGCGTGTGCAAAAGCCAAGAAGAGAAAGGTCTGCGTCATGCATCCAGCAAAGGAGATGGGCTTCATCTCATCCAAGAGGTTCACCAGTGTCTGTGGCACCGTGTTGCAGGCATAGGCCATATCCACAATGGCCAGGCGGGAAAGGAAGAAGTACATGGGGGTGTGGAGTCTGGAGTCCAGGCAGATTATCCCAAGGATGGTCCCATTCCCCAACAGGGTGAACACATAGAAGAGAGAGAAAAGTAGAAAAAGGACCACATGAATCCTTGGGCCAAGACAGAATCCCAGCAGGGTGAACTCTGTGCCCAGTGTCTGATTTCCCTCCATTTTACTATAAAGAATGCAGAGAACTGAGACTCAGTTCTTTTAAAGCATGATTTTTAGCAATGATCGCTTACATTTTAACAACATGGAAAAACTATCAGAAAACGTAAACAAGAACACATTCATTTCATTAATAGATTAATGATGTGTTTTTAAAAAGTTGAATACAGCACTAAATTTTTGATCTGCCATCCCAACTTTTAGAAGAGAAATACATCACCAGTGGTTACTTCCTTGGAACCATTGCCACTGAAGCAGCCAAGAACTAGCAAGCCATAAACATAACATAAACACAAAATAATCACAAAGCATAGGTTGTCTCAGCGTGTCTCATGTGAAAGGCTATAAAGGAGTCACTGAGGTTGTGACTGAAGCCACACTATCATGGATGAACACAAAACAAGTAGTGAAAAGGGTTTAAAAATGAGAATAATGCCAGAAAATGAATTTGATAGATGTTATTTTGTTACTTTAAGTGTATAAGTCATAGCTAAAATCTAGTTGGAGCTTACATAACCACTCAAAACCATAAAACAATATTTAAAAAAATGATTGGACTGTATGTCGAACAAGTGGACACTAAATGGGTAGGAAAATCCAGGGCCTTTGTGAAATACAAGGTGATGTTTAGATGCATACATAGAATTTGGAATTTGTGGTCTGGAGAGATGACACAATGGTTAAGAGCACTCATCCAAAGGTCCTGAGTTCAATTCCCAGCAACCACATGGTGGCTCACTACCATTGATAATGAGATCTGGTGCTCTCTTCTGGCCTGCAGGCCTACATGTAGACAGAATACTATATACGTAATAAATAAGTAACTCTCAAAAATTAAATACTGTGAAGAATAAAAAAGAATTTGGAATTAGTCCTGAGGAAGGAGGTGGTGGAAATTATATCTAATGACAATGATATACGATGCTGTGTGCCTGTGTATTTGGTTGTGTGTATCTATCCCAAATTATAGTCTTGAAAATAGACAGTAGCCAATGTTTCATGATTTGGTGGCTAGCCAAGTGGGGCATTCAGAATTATCCATCAATTACAGAAAAATAGGGCAATTTTGTTTCACCAAATGTATTACCACCCAGATTAAGTGTGTATGCTCCTACAAGCATATAAGGATTTGGAAGGAGGCTTGTTAAGCACCGGTATAAATGCCCTTGCAGGCAAATTTCCCATGTACTATCTACTCTCGCCTCTCTAGGTTTCTCTGAATAACATTAGCATAGAATAAAAACAAGGAAGTAGTCAGCTGGTTTTGATGTTAATCTAGTCCCTCATATTTGTAACACACACTATATCTGAAATCCAAAGCACAAGAATTTGCAGTTTAAACTGAAGAAAAAAACATTGGCTGATCTTGGCCTCAGTAATTATACATGTAGCAAGTTTCCCATAAATAGCAAGAGGAAATGACATTGCTTTGGCCCAACCTCTAGTTTAGTTATCATCAGAACCGAGGGAGAAAGATGTTGAAGAGTGCTTCCGCGGGAAACTGTTATGACAGGCAGTCTTCCATTCTGAGAAAGGCACTCGTAAACCAGGCTCGAGAATAAGATAAAGGTGGAAATAAGATGACATGGGCAAAAGCAGGACTGGAGAGTTTGGTCAGGGGCCGTCTGAAAGCCTGATGGTTCGTGTATTCTCCTGGAGGTGCGGAGGGCGGATGCAAGAAATCCAAGAACTCTCGCGTGCACAGTCTTGAGATGTGCTGTGTGGAGACAGAGCGCAGTAAAAAGTAGGGGGGAATGTGTTCAGAGCGCAGGGTTTGGGCAAGAGGGGCAGCACATGACAGTGCACAGGAAATGGCTTCTGGGGAAGGGACAAGGGCACCGGCTGGAGGAAACACTCTAGCTACCTGACTACTCCTCAGCAACCTTAGTGGAAATGATCTCTGATTAGCCTCCTTACTCTCTTCATCAACTTTCAGGTAATAGCTCCTTTTCTAGAGCAGGTATCTCTGCAAAGATGGGATATATAATCAGCAAAATTCTTTGAGACTTACATTTCAAATTTCAAGTAAAAAAGATTTCAGTGCCTTGTTCTCTTGTGATTTGGCGGAGTATGATTGTGTTCTTAAGGGAAATTTCTGCAGTTGGATCTAAAATGTGGGGTCCAGACGCTGGACCAATGAAAGCCCTTTAAATAAGACCTTGGGGAAAACACACTCTGGGGGACGGCAATAGATGACACATTTATTTTTTTTTATAAGCAAATTTGGCCAAATCACTTGACAGAAAAAAATCACCCAAGTAACATATATTTAAAACTGTATACAGTGATTTAATAGTAGGACATAAATAAATTTGTCTGTAGTTGACAAACTATCTGAATTAAATACATGAGGCACAGAAAAACACTGGATGGTGATTTTTTTTCAGAAACATCTTTGATACGTAAGGACCCTTTTGCTGCAGTATCCTACCATTTGGTATGAAGCTGAGGAGCAGATTTGCCTTTTTTTCTATATACAGCAGTTGATATATATTTGTTTAATGGCAAATAAATGAATAAATGCAAATAAACCAATAAACCAATACCTATTGTTGTCTTTTTTTTTAAAAAAAATTGAGACAGGGATTCTCTGTGTAGCTTTGGCTATCCTGGAACTCGCTCTGTAGAGCAGGTTGGCCTCAAACTCAGAGATCTGCCTGGCCCTGCCTCCAGAGTGCTGGGATTAAAGGTATGTGCCACCACTGCCCGGCACTATCGTTGTCTTAAGTGGTCTCGTTTCTTTCAGAATAAAGTGTCCTCTAATTATTCTAAGTTCATTCCTTCTCCCACAAGAAATGAGTCCTGCAAGCCAGAAAAAGTCCTTTGCTGTGATCCATAATGAAGTAAGATTTTTAAAATGGGATAAGATCACTGGAAGGGTTCACAAAGTGTCAAACGCTTGAATTTAGTATATGTTAATATTTATAATCTTTTTCATTTGACAGCTATGCAATGTATCTAGTGTTAATTAAAACAACCAAGTAGAAGCCAAGCATTAAATTTCCAGGGTCCACAGGACTTTACATTGAAATGTGCTCCGTTTCCAGTGTAAATTGAAAGAATTATTATGATGATATGCATTCATCTGTGTATGTGTGACCTCAGAAATTAAAAGTTGTCGAACTATGATGGTTAATAAATGATCTTGCTACTCTAAAGTTCTAAAGGAAATATCTCAGAAGGAAAGCATGTCTATATGTAAAGAATATATCAGAACTTGATATGTATCATGTTTTTAAAAAGTAAATCCTAAATTTGATAAACTATCCATTCATTTTCCATAGTAGCAGGCCTGAGTAAAGCAGCACTCATAAAATCATCTCATTTTTCCTCAGTTGCTCATCTCAAATGAAGGTGGTTTACTTGTAACTGCCAAGGAAGAATTCCCTTTCTTTCTTTTATGAGACAGAGACTTTGATGAGACAAATGGTGTTTCTAGGTGCAGAGACTGTCATGGGCCAGGAATAACTGAAGATCAGTTTTGCAGGATTCACTGATCTTTGATTCTTTGTTAATTATCTAGTTCATGCCTAGGAATGTACTCAGCACTGTAGGAATGCAAAGTATGATGTATGGTGATAAATTGTTTATGAGTTATTAAAGTCACTGGAGATCAAAATAGCAAAACAGCTATGATAGTTAGCCACAGAAGTCAGACACACACCTTTAATCCCAGGACTCAGGAGAGACAAAGGCAGATAGGTCTCTCAAAGTTCAAGGCCATGACATTAAATCATATTCTAAAAGAGCAAAAGAGCTCATGGCTTTAATCCCAGCACCGAGAGGTATAAAATACAGGTGCATGGTCTTCAGTAGTGAGTGTCAGGATTATTCTCCAGCCACACTGGAGTCTGATGGAAGTCTGAGGCTTGGTGAGAGCTCATGAACACAGGATCGGCCCTTTCCGCCTTAGGTAGAGGTAAGGCTAGTAACTGGCTGCTTTGCTTCTCTGATCTCCAGCTTGAAGCTTGAACCCCAATGTCTGTCTCTGGGCCTTTTTTTCTTTTTAAAATTGTTTTTGATTTCATTTTACTTTCCAACCACAGTTCTCCTTCCCACCTCTCCTCCTGTCCCCCTCGCCGACTCTCACCCCCATCACCCACCTCCTAGCTCACCTCCAGTCCACTTATCACAGGTAAGGGCTCCCATGAGGAGTCGACATAGTGTGGCACAATAGTTTGGGGTAAGGTCAGGCCCTTCTCCAATGCTTTAAGGCAGAGCATGGCATCCCACAGTGGGGGAGTGGGCTCCAACAAGCTAGCTCACGTGCCAGGATTATATCATGGTCACACTTCCACTGAGCATGCACTGATGATTCTAGCATTATAAAGATGATATAAAAAAATCTTGTGCTTCAGAGCCAAGAGGTAAAAATATGTAAACATTCTATATAAAAACCCACTAAGCACTCTCTTCTTTGTTGAATCACTGACATCTTGGTCATCTCCCATACTCTTCCTATCCATACCTCAAAATTCATCCACTAGGCTTAAGAAAATACACTGCATGCTTATTTACTGATTAGTTCCAGGTACCTGTATGTGTCTTTAAAGTTAAGTGAGAGATAGGTACAAGATATAAGCTTAAGAGGTGAGTGTGGGCTCTGATCGGGGCCCAACTCCCGCCAACCCCCCCCCTTGGATTTTCCTGGGCCTGCTCTGAGTATAGAGTGGGCCCATCCCGGAAGGATGGACCACCCTGAGTCTGGCCACACCTTACTATGCCCTCTGCCCTCCACCCTCTATCCTCCACTTGAGTCTTGACCCCCCTACACCCTCCAATTGAGTGAGGAGAACACCAGGAGAGGTCGGACAGTCCAGAGTTGCAGACCCTGAAGTCTTGGCCCACCAACACCACCAGGAGACGAGAGGAGAGGGAGAGACCCCATATGCACCCACTCGAAGAAGGGATGGGAAGACAACAGTATAAGAACACACTCAACAACAGAAAGACCAATATGACGCCACCAGAGTCTAGGGACTCCACATCAGCAAGACCTGAAAAGCCCAACTCAGATGAAGATGAAGTGAAGGATCTTAAAAATGATTTTATGAAGATGATAGAGACCCTTAAAGAGGAAAGGAGGAAATCCCTTAAATAAAGAGAAGAAAAAACAAAGGAAAAAATAAATGAAATGGAAGGAAAGACAAACCAAAACATTCAAGAAATAAATAAATCTTTTTTTAAATTTATTTTTCAGTTTAAATTTAGATAAGAAACAAGGTTGCTTCACAAGTCAGTTCCAGGTACCTCTTCCTTTCCCTCCCCTCCTCCCGTGCCCTCCCCCCCAACCCCCCATTATCCCCTCATTTCCCCAGGGAGGGTGAGGCCCTCCATGGGGGTGTCCATAGTCTGTCATTTCATCCAGGACAGGGCCTAGACCCTCCCCCAAGAGTTCAGGGTGAGAGTGCATCTCACATTGTTGGATGCGAGTCCAAAGTCCGTGTGTATACTTGGGATGGGTACTGATCCACTGCCCAAGGCTCAATAGATTCCCTAGGCCTCCTCACTGACACCCAGATTCAGGGGGTCTTGATCAGTCCCATGCTGGATTCCCAGGCTGATGCCTGGGATTCAAGAATTAACCTTTGTCAGGTCAGCTGTTTCTGGGGGTTAAACCAGCCCAGTCTTAATCCCTTTGGTCATCAGTCCTCTCTCTCTGTTACTGGCTTTCTTGAGTTCAGCTCAGTGCTTAGCCATGGGAGTCTGCCACTTCTTCCATCAGCCACTGAATGCAGTTTCTGTTTCCCAGACTCTCTGGCCATGGGATTGTAGGCTGGCACTTCCCAGATCTATGTCTAAAATCCATATATGCGAGAGTACATGCTATGTTTCTCTTTTTGTGACTGGGTTACCTCTCTCAGGATGGTTTCTTCTAGTATCATCCATTTGCCTGCAAATCTCAGGATTCCATTGTTTTTTTTCTGTTGAATAGTACTCCATTGTGTAAATATACCACATTTTCTCTATCCACTCTTTGGTTCAGGGACATCTAGGTTGCTTCCAAGTTCTGGCTATTACAAATAATGCTGCTATGAACATAGTGGAACAGACATCCTTGTTGTATGAATGGGCATCTTTTGGATATATGCCTAAGAGTGGAGTTGCTGGGTCTTGTGGTAGGTTTATTCCCATTTTTCTGAGGAATCTCCATACTGATTTCCAAAGTGGCTGAACCAGTTGGTACTCCCACCAGCAATGGAGGAGTGTCCCCCTTTCACCACATCCTCTCCAGCATAAATTGTTCTTGGCGTTTTTGATTTTAGCCATTCTGACAGGAGTGAGATGGTATCTCAGAGTTGTTTTGATTTGCATTTCCCAGATGGCTAAGGATGTTGAGCACTTTCTCAAGTGCCTCTCAGCCATTTTAGACTCCTCTATTGACAGAAACTCAACGTGATTCCTCTAAAATCAGGAAGAAAACAAGGCTGTCCACTCTCTCCATACCTTTTCAACATGGTACTTGAAGTTCTAGCCATTGCCATACGACAACAAAGGGGGATCAAGGGGATACAAATTGGGAAGGAAGAGGTCAAACTTTCATTGTTTGCAGATGATATGATAGTTTACATCAATGACCCAAAGAACTCTACCAGGGAACTCCTACAGCTGATTAACACCTTCAGCAAAGTGGCAGGCTACAAGATCAACTCAAGAAAATCAGTAGCCCTACTATATACAGATGATAAAAGGGCTGAAAAAGAAATCAGAGAAACATCACCCTTTACAATTGCTACAAACAACATAAAATAAATAAATCTCTTAAAGAATCTAAAGAAAGACAAGAAAAAACAACCGAACAAGTGAAACAATACAAAGAAATAATGAAACAAAGAATCAGTTTTATGAGAAAATTAACAAGATAGACAAACCTTTATCCAAACTAACCAAAAGGTGGAGAGAGAGTATGCTAATTAACAAGCCTACTTAGCTTGCCAATTGGTGTCATCCCTTTAGATTATTAGAGGTCACACTGGTGCCTTTTCTGTCTTCTAACCTATGATTCCCTCTTCCCCCTATTCTACCCCCCTCAACCTTCCTGTTCCCCCATGACCTACTCTCTCTTCCTCTTCTCCCCCTCTCTTCTTCCCAGCTCCCACTCCCCCCACCCCTCGCCGTGTTCCCAATCTGTTCAGAGGATCTTGCCTCATTCCTCTTCTCTTGGGTACTATGCATATCTTTTAGGTTCTTTCCTGTTTCCCAGACTCTCTGTCAGTGGAAGTGCAGACTGGCACTATCCTGATCCATGTCTAAAATCCATTTATGAGTGAGTACATACCATGTTTGTCTTTTTGCGACTGGGTTACCTCACTCAGGATGGTTTCTTCCAGTGCTATCCATTTACCTGTGAATTTCAAGATTCCATTTTTTTTCTGCTGAGTAATACTCCATTGTGTAAATGTACCACATTTTCTCTATCCACTCTTCAGTTGAGAGGCATTTAGGTTGCTTCCAGGTTCTGGCTATTACAAATAATGCTGCTATGAACATAGTGGAGCAGATGCTCTTGTTGTATGAATTTGTCTCATTTGGATATATACCTAAGAGTGGAATTGCTGGGTCTTGGATCCTTTGGTGTTTTGGAGACTTGCTTCTTGAGTTCCTTGTAAATTTTGGAGATTAGCCCTCTGTCAGATGTGGGGTTAGTGAATATCTTTTCCCATTCTGTGGATTGCCTTTTTGTCTTGCTGACTGTGTCCTTTGCCTTACAGAAGCTTCTTAGTTTCAGGAGGTCCCATTTGTTAATTGTTGATCTCAGTGTTTGTGCCACTGGTGTTATGTTCAGGAAGTGGTCTCCTGTACCAACTCGTTGAAGAGTATCTCCCACTTTCTCTTCTAAAAGTTTCAGTGTGGCTGGATTTATTTTGAGATCTTTGATCTATTTGGACTTAAGGTTTGTACAAGGCGATAAACATGGATCTATCTGCAGTCTTCTGCATACCAGTACCCAGTTATGCCAGAACTATTTGTTGAAGATGCTTTCTTTTTTCCATTGTATAGTTTTAGCTTCTTTGTCAAAAATCAAGTGTTCATATGTGTGTGGGTTAAAATCAGGGTTTACAATTCGGTTCCATTGGTCTACTATTTTTGTGCCAATGCCAAGCTGTTTTCAGGACTATAGCTCTATAATAGAGCTTGAAGTAAGGATTGTGATGCCTCCTGAAGTTCCTCTATTGTATAGGGTTGTTTTGGCTATCCTGGGCCTTTTGTTTTTCCATATAAAGTTGATTATTGTTCTTTCCAGGTCCTTGAAGAATTGTGATGGAATTTTGATAGGGATTGCATTGAATCTGTAGACTGCTTTTGGCAAGATTGCCATTTTTATTATGTTGATCCTACCAATCCAAGAGCATGGGAGATCTTTCCATTTTCTGGTATCCTCTTTGGTTCCTTTTTTTAGAGACTCAAAGTTCTTGATATACAAGTCTTTCACTTCCTTGGTTAACATTATTCTCAGATATTTGATACTGTTTATGGCTATTGTAAAGGGTGATGTTTCTCTGATTTCTTTCTCAGTCACTTCATCATCTGTATATAACAGGGCCACTGATTTTTTTGAGTTTACCTTGTATCCTGCCACATTGCTGAAGGTGTTTATCAGCTCTAGGAGTTCCCTTGGGGAGTTTTTCAGGTCACTTATGTAAACTATCATATCATCTGCAAATAGTGAAAGTTTGACTTCTTCTTTTCCTATTTGTATCCCCTTTATCTCCTTTTGTTGTCTTATTGCTGTAGCTAGAACATCAAGTACAATATTGAAGAGATATGGAGAGAGTGGACAGCCTTATGTTGTTCCTGATTTCAGAGGAATTGGGTTGAGTTTCTCTATATGTAGTTTGATGTTAGCTGTTGGTTTACTGTATATTGCTTTTATTATGATCAAGTATGTTCCTATTATCCCTGATCTCTCTAGGACCTTTATCATGAAGGGGTGCTGGATTTTGTCAAAGGCTTTTCCAGCATCTAGTGAGATGATCATGTGGTTTTTCTTTCGCAGTTTGTTTATATGGTGGATTACATTGATAGATTTTCTAATGTTGAACAATCCCTGCATTCCTGGGATGAAGCTTACTTGATCATGGTGGATGATTTTTCTGATGTGTTCTTGAATCCGATTTGCTAGTATTTTATTGAGTTCATGAGGGAAATTGGTCTATAATTCTCTTTCTTAGTTATGTCTTTGTGTGGCTTGGCTACCAAGGTAATTGTAGCCTCATAAAAAGAGTTTGGCAGTGAGCCTCCCACTTCTATTGTGTGGAATACTTTGAGGAGTATTGGAATTAGCTCTTTGAATTTCTGGTAGAATTCTGCACTGAAGCCATCTGGGCCTGGGCTTTTTTTGGTTGGGAGACTTATGATGACTGTTTCTATCAGAGTTGTAGGTCTGTTTAGATTGTTTATCTGTTCTTGATTTAGTATTGGCAAGTGATATTTATCCAGGAAATTGTCCATTTCCTTTGAATTTTCAAATTTTGTGGAGTACAGATTTTCAAAGTATACCCTGATGATTCTCTGGATTTCCTCAGTGTCTGTTGTTTTGTCCCTCTTTTCATTTCTGTTTTTGTTAGCATACTCTCTCTCTTGTTTTTTTGGTTAGTTTGGACAGAGGTTTGTTTATTTTGTTGATTTTCTCAAAGAACCAACTCTTTGTTCCATTGATTCTTCGCAATTTTTTCCTGGTTTCTACTTGATTGATTTCAGCCCTCAATTTGATTATTTCCTGGTCCAACTCTTTGTTCATTGATTCTTCGCAATTTTTTCCTGGTTTCTACTTGATTGATTTCAGCCCTCAATTTGATTATTTCCTGGTGTCTGCTCCTCCTGGGTGAGTTTGCTCCTTTTTGTCCTAGAGCACTCAGCTGTGCTATTAATTCTCTAGTGAAAGACCCTGGCCCAGTCTAAACAGGCAGCTGAGGCTTATGGAAAATTCCGTTTCCCCCACAGTTGAATAGTCATTGCTATCAGAAGGGAGCTCTGCCCAGGGACACAGGCTGGGTGTCTGCTGCGACCAGATGGCCAGCCCAGCAAGATTGGGCAAGCACAGAGACCTATTGTTCCTCAGATAGGGCCAAGGCCGAGACTTGAGTTCCAAGCAAAACCTCAATTGCCCTCGTTCTGAGCCCCAGCCTCATTTAAATTGCCCAATCAGGGTCCTGTTACTAGGCTTCTCGCTTCTGTACTGCGCTTTTTGCTATAAAAGAACCCCTGAGTCCCCAGCTCGGGGCTCTCAGTTCCCGAGACTGAGACGCCCCGGGTACCCGTGTATTATCAATAAAGCCTCTTGCTGTTGCATCCAAGCTCGTGGTCTCGTTGTTCCTTGGGTTCGGGTCTCCCTTCCGTGAAAGTATCCCTCTTGGAGTCTGTCACTAGTGTGACTGTTCTCCAGTTTCTTCATGTGGGCACTTAGTGCTATGAACTTTCCTCTCTGTGCTGCTTTTAGAGTGTCCCATATATTTGGATATGTTTTGTCTTCATTCTCATTGAATTCCAGGAAGTCTTTAATTTCTTTTTTTATTTCTTCCTTTACCCAGGGATGGTGCAATTGTGCATCGTTCAATTTCCATGTGTTTGTAGGGATTCTGTGATTTGTGTTATTGTTGAATTCTAATGTTAATGCATGGTGGTCTGATAAGATACAGGGGGTTATTCCGATTTTTTTTGTATCTGTGGAGGTTTGCTATGTTTCCTATTATGTGGTCAATTTTAGAGAAGGTTCCATGTGGCACTGAGAAGAAGGTGTATCCCTTTGTATTTGGGTGGAATGTTCTATAGATGTCTGTTAAACCCAGTTGGGTCAAAACTTCTATTAGTTCTTTTGTTTCTTTGTTAAGTTTCTGTCTGGAGGTCCTGTTTAGGGTGAGAGCAGAGTGTTGAAGTCTCTTACTTCTAGTGTGTGAGATTTTATATGCGATTTGAGCTTTAGCTGATCAGTCATTTCCCACTGAGCACATAGCTGTCTGGGGTTCTTTGGAAACCTAGTAATAGAGGTTGCTTTTCACCTCCAGCATCTCCAAGAAACAAATGTAGTTATTCCCTTGTTCCGTGGCCATGGTCCCTCCTGCTCTGCCTGGAGCTTAGCTGAGTCCAGACTACAAGACTTTCTCTGCCCAAACTGGGAAGGCGCTGGTCAAACCAGGACTGCTGTTCACCCAGGAGTAGGATTCTGTTGCGGGGCCAGGTTGTGGAGTGGTGGGATGTACCCAGGAAGCAGAAGGAAAGAAACCCCATCACTCGGGTCCCAAGTTCAGATAATTTAAGAAAGTCAAAGCAGGAAAGTGAGACATGACTCAGGACCCCAACTGATTTTGGAGAGCAGGGTGCTCCAGTGCAGTAACACATAACAGTAGCATTTGCAGGGAAACCAGTCTTGACTTCCACAAACCTTCTATAATACATCTTTAAAATTTGAGGTAATAGTGGTATTACATTGAGTGAGGTGGGGCCTTTGAACCAACAGAAGGCATTTCTCCTTTGAGCTATTGAAGTATTTATCTAACTAATCTTTATCAATAAAAACTCTGGAGTTGGATATCTGGGTAAGAACCTCAGTGATAAGAGAAGTGGCTGTGGAGTGACCAGTGACCTCTCTCCTTCTTGATCCAAAAGAGCCTAGACTCTCCTAAGCCCCTCCCTACTATTTCCTGTGTCTCTCTATATGTCCTTTGTCCTCCAAAACCTCTATGGCTAATTTTGGTCAGGTTGTAATTAGCTCTGCCCTCTGATTCTAAGAAAACTTTATTGCCAGTCTCAAGGAGTGTCATCACAGTGAGATCAGAATAACCCACAACAAGCTTCAGAACATCTTCTAGTCTCTTAATTTTGCCAATCAATAGAGATCAACTCTACAATAGTAATGATATACATGGGTTCATGTTCCCACCCGAGGCCAACATTCAAAACTGCATCTGCAGGTATATTTTATAAATACTCCATACACAGGAAGGAATAGCTGCTGAAGGTTTTGGAGCTTCCACTGGGTCTCCACAGAGAAGGTAAGTTCAGCAGCCTTAACACCTACAGGCTAATCCTCATGTGTCTGAGCCACAGACAGAAGCCCAAGCAGCATTAGCCACAGCTGTCTGTACATTAGGGAAAAGGCACCCTGAAGGAAGCACAATAGAGCTGTCTTGAGTGCGGGCCTTCACTGCTCTTGGGACACACAGGAAATGACATGTTTGGAGCAGATAAATGGATGCCTTTCCTATAGCAAGTTCGTGTTCATAGCTTTTTTTCCCCCCATTGAATTACAGGCATTTTCTGGTTGGTTCCTGAAAGCCCTGTGTTTTATAGGTGTAAATATCATCTGTCCCAGGTCCTGCCCATCCAGTCCTCTACAGCTCCTTTTCTTCCTCTCAGTCAGAGCCTGTGGCTGTTTGCAACTCTTTCTTGGTCAGTGTTCACTACAGAATTCTGGTGCTGGCCTTCAAAGCAAAGATATATTCTGCTGCAAAGGAGCTGTCTACAGTGTGGAACCCAAACCAGCAGTCACAGGGAAAAAGCAGCACAAATCTCTTCTGTGAGAGCTCAAACTGTAGCTCTATGCCATGGAAACAGTCCTTGCCCCTAACCATGCTGTTGTGTTTCTTTGACAATGTGTCCTTACAAGTTTAACTTAAGATTTCTAGACAAATCCCATGAGAACTGATGATTTATCCCCCTCGTGATACACACATGCCTGTGAAATAATAAAGAAACATAGGATCTGAGATATGGTGTAGTGGTTAAGAAGGCTTGCTGCTCTTCCAGAAGACCTGAAGACTGTCCCAGGAACTCCAGTACTTGCTTCTAGCCTCCTGTAACTGCACGTTACTCACACATATATGCATCACACACACATCACAATACACACACACACACTCTCTCTCTCTCTCTCTCTCTCTCTCTCTCTCTCTCTCTCTCTCTCTCTCTCTCTCTCAGACACACACGGAGGTAGGAACAGAGGGGGAGGGAGAGAGAATTTCAAAAACATTTCATATAGTGAAGGAAGTAAACAATTGGAAACTACTTTGTAACTGTTGTCCATGTTTTGCAAACACTGCCCCCTGCTGGTTAGCTCTTGAGTTTTCTGTGTTGCTTCCCCAGTCTGGAATGTTAAGCAAGGTTTTGGGAGTTTTCTTTGTTTGATTTTGGTGTGTGTGTGTGTGTGTGTGTGTGTGTGTGTGTGTGTGTGTGTGTGTGTCAGTGCGCCCATGCGCACTTATGTGCTTCTGAGTGACCACAGCAGGATGCGCAGAAGGCTGCTTAAAGGCAGCTTCTACCACTCTTCAACCCTTTGCCCTTGAAACAGGGTCTCTCACTGAATTGCTCTCTCTGAGATTGGCTTCCGGGATTTCCAGGATCTGTCAGTCTTTGCCTCCTGGTGCTAGGATTACAGGCACAAGTGGTCTCACCAGATATTTATTTGGGTGTTGAAGATTCGAACTCAGGTCTCCATGCTTGCACAGCAAATGTTCTTACCCATTGAGAGCTAATGCCCATATCCCCAGCTCAACATGTTTTATTTATGATGCGTTATTCTAGAGAGGCCCCTCTTCTCATCCCTTGTTTAATAACATGTTACTGTGCCTACACAAGAATCCAAACACAAACATCTATGTCGGTTTTGTTCACAATGTGCAAATGCAGAGGCAACACAGATACCTTTCAGTAAGTGGATGGATGACTGGATAAAGTGACACATCCAGACAATGGAAACTAAAGAGATGAGTTGTCCAGACACACAGAGCCCCAGAGGAAACCTATACATATCCTCCTGACTTAGTCGTCTGTGTGTGGGATTGTGTGTTACGGTCTTGGCTCTGCAAACCATTTTTTGACATTGTCTATAGAGTGATAGGGTGAGATAAAACCCACAGCAATTGTCCCATTGGAATACACCATGAACCTGGGGACACTATCTCTCTCTGTGATCCAGGTGCCACCATTACTCTCTAAAGAAGAAGGGATCAGTCAGAAACCCTGAAGTCTACAGGCTGTAATAAAAATGTTCTTCCAGTTCTCAGGTACCTCCAGCACACACACCAGTGGCTCAAGTTCCCATGGCACATCTCTATAATATGGATCTGTACCTGTGTTTAGACTCCATGCATGGAATCTCACTGGCCGTCCATTCATCTTCATGTGGACACTGCTGGAAAACACTTTCCAGATGCCTTGTGCCCTATGATCCGCACTAAATTGTTCCTCCCCCATATCCTAAAATCTCTAAAAATTGGTGTGATCTGATTTGGGTACTAGAAGAGATTGGCAGCTGCACTTCCAATATAGAAATTTTTTTCTCTGTGATTTTATGACTGGGTGAGAGTTCTGGCTACTACGACCCTTGGTTTAGATTTCCTTGGGAGATTCCAACTAAAGGTAAATATACAAACCGTGGTCAGAGGTGGGCTGATCATCTTGAGGTCTGAGCATACAAATACATGCCATACACTTGGAGACAACAGGGAAGAAAGAGATGTGGTATCTACATCACAGCCTGTTCTCAAGTTCAATTCAAAGATTGAAAACCATCAGGCAAAAAAAGAGGGAACAGTCAAAATACGGATTTATGGATAAGCCATGGAGGAAGATTGTGGTAGTTTAAATGCAATTAGTCCCCAAATTTCATAGCGAGTGTTATTAGGAGGAGTGGCTTTGCTGGAGTGGTTATGGCCTCGTTGGAAGAAGTGTGTCACTGTGGAGGTGGACTTTAAGGTTTCCTATGCTCAGGATCCCACCCAGTTGTCAGTGGACTTCCGGGTGCCTGAAAGCTATAGGACTCTCAGCAACTCCCCCAGCACCATGTCTGCCTGCATGCTGCCATGTTCCCTGTCATGATGGTAATGGAATGAACCTCTGAACCTGTAAGCAAGTCACCCCAATTAAATGTTTTCATTTATAAGAATTGCCATGGTCATGGTGTCTCTTCACAGCAATTGAAAAGCGAGGACACAATTAAACCTTATATTTATTGAAGACTATATACATAATGGTAGGGCAGGAAATACTTGAGAAAGAATATTGTAAGATGACACTGTGTTAGTTACATAAGATAAAGGCAGAGATCTATAGAAATCAGGGAATAAGTCTTGCTTCTTCTAGGTAGGCTCTGGTGACACTAAAGAAACATAAGAAACTATGTCTAGTTTCCACCAGAGTGTGGATTTCAGTGTTTTCTACTAGACATCCACATTAAAGTTGTGTCTGTACTCCAGGGTCATCACATTTTTAAGTTACTTGTTATTTTTAATCAAATCCAATTGAAGGTCAAGGTCAACGGAGTGGCTAGGTCTTGAAGCCTGCGCTGGTCCTTGTGGTGGTTCCAGTTTCCTCTGAGGTGTTGGTGTTAACACACATGAGATCATCTTGTCCTGGATCTCTTGAAGACCAGGTAGCAGTTGGGCACACAATGACTCCAGGGTGCGGCCCACACACCCATCATGCCAGTGTCTGCCCAGACTGTTTATCTCGTGTGGCCCAGATGTCCAGATGGCCATGGCTTGTGCTCCTGATCCTCCAACGTAAGAAATCTCCTGGGTGTGATGAAGAGAGAATGAGGACTACAACTGTCGAAGTTAAGCTTGACTCAGGCTTCTTGGTGTTAAGTTAGCCCCCAGTCATACTGATTTTGATTGTCCTTCAGTCATCAGCTTCAGAAGCCTTGTTTAGGAATCAAGATTTTTGATGGATGGAATGGTGGGGGGCGGGTTTCAGGTGAATCACAATAAGACCCTGTGCTATCTAATTCTTCTTGATATTAAGGAGAGTGGTTCCTTGTTCCATTAAAGGTCATTGCATAGTCCTTGCTCCCTTGCTGTGAGTGTATCACTGGGTCTATGGAGAGAGGGTACGGCCCACATACCCTAACATTTAAGCTAGACCCAGGTAGTAGAAGGTACACAGAGTATGCCATTCTTCAGACACCCCACTCATGGTGTTAAAGTGTGTTCAACCTTCTGGGAGCAGTAGGTGTGACCTAGGTCAGACTTCAAGTCAGCTTTTTATCCTTGCTCTCTGAAAGTCCTCATACAGGAAGACATGGGCACAGAGGATTTGCTGGGTGCGGCCCACACACCCTTGATCCCGAGCTGTGCTGTTATTTGATGTTTATGTGACACTCAGATTACTAGAGAGCAATGAGGTCTTAATCCATCTGCTGTGAGATTGTTTGTTGGATGTGTTGGAAGAATAACAGGTACATCCCACAAACTACAGTGGTACCACAAAGAAGAATCTAGATTAGCATTTATGACAGTTCATGGTCTATGATATAATGTCAATCATCAGTGCAAGATCGGTTGTGGTTGAGTCCAAATTTCTAAGTGAAATATCATAGATTGGGTCACAAATGAGGCTATTTGTCCAACAAAATAAATTGATGTGAGAAAATGCCTGGCCTCAGACCAGGTCGGCATCATAGGTATGTCCTTTTCCTTAGGTAATTAAGGTGATATATTGTCCCTTTAAAGACTCCCTCCTTTGTGGTGGGATCTTGTCCTGGGTTGACGAGAGGGTGTGGTCCACACACCATGTAATATTAGTCCAGTCTACTTAGGGTTCAAGGAGGTGCTGGGTTTCCTTTCCGGATCAGCTTATGGCCTTGAACCTGTGTCAATAATCATGTCATTATCAAGTTCCCCTTCTAGGAGGGGATAATGCATCCAGATTTCAGTTAATCAGATCAAGTTCTGGGTTTGCCCAAGATTCTTGGTGAGCAGTCTATGACTAGAGTATGAGAAATTTTCTTTAAAAAAAGTCAGTCAAGATAAGGTGCAGGGTGCATTGTAACACCCTTTTTGATAAGGTGCATCCATGTTACTGGATTATTTAGGTGAGTCCTTGGCACTTCATGGCAATGTTGTCATCCTTTTTAGCGTGTTGAAGATGTTGGATTGAATGAAGTGTGTGTGTGTGAGAGCCACACATCTGGTACTCAGAATGTCACTTATATCAATCATTATAGGAAGCATAGAGGTTTGTACAAGGCTATCTGTGACAAGTGTGCCCTGATGTCTTGGTTAGGTGTAAAATAAGAACTGAAATTAAGGCCTTGATCAAAGAACTTCATGGTACAAACTGCAACCACAGTGTTGTTTAACTTTAGATTGGCAGTTGGTTCAGGCCTCTTTGGGAGGGGATTAATCTGTGCTGATATTACATTAGTTTTTGTGCCAAAATTTCTTCATTGTTAGGATCAGGATTGGCCTAGGCACACTCATTTTCTTGGTCTGGCCCAGGCCTCTTTCTCTTCATTGGCCCAGGACTTATTCTCTGGATAATTGTGCTCAGGCTCCTTTAGGGTCAGGGGTTAGCCCAGGCCCACATCTCTTCTTGCTTTGGGCCCGGGCTTTTTTAGGGTCAGGATTGGCCTGGGCACACTCATTTTCTTGGTCTGGCCCAGGACTCTTTTATTTACTGGCCCAGTCCTAATTCTCTGGATAATTGTGCTCAAGCTTCTTAAGGGTCAGGGGTTAGCCCAGGCCCACATCTCTTCTTGCTTTGGGCCCGGGCTTCTTCAGGGTCAGGAATTGCCTGGGCACACTCATTTTATTGGTGTGGCCCAGGCCTCTTTTTTAAATTGTCCCAGGCCTAATTCTCTGGATAATTGTGCTCAGGCTTCTTTAGGGTCAGGGGTTAGCCCAGGCCCACATCTCTTCTTGCTTTGGGCCCGGGCTATTTCAGGGTCAGGATTGGCCTAGGCACACTCATTTTCTTGGTCTGGCCCAGGCCTCTTTCTCTTCATTGGCCCAGGACTTATTCTCTGGATAATTGTGCTCAGGCTCCTTTAGGGTCAGGGGTTAGCCCAGGCCCACATCTCTTCTTGCTTTGGGCCCGGGCTTTTTCAGGATCAGGATTGGCCTAGGCACACTCATTTTCTTGGTCTGGCCCAGGCCTTTTTCTTATGATTGGCCCAGGCCTAATTCTCTGGATAATTGTGCTCAGGCTCCTTTAGGGTCAGGGGTTAGCCCAGGCCCACATCTCTTCTTGCTTTGGGCCCGGGCTATTTCAGGGTCAGGATTGGCCTGGGCACACTCATTTTCTTGGTCTGGCCCAGGCCTTTTTCTTTTTATTGTCCCAGGCCTAATTCTCTGGATAATTGTGCTCAGGCTTCTTTAGGGTCAGGGGTTAGCCCAGGCCCACATCTCTTCTTGCTTTGGGCCCGGGCTTTTTCAGGGTCAGGATTGGCCTGGGCACACTCATTTTCTTGGTCTGGCCCAGGCCTTTTTCTTTTGATTGGCCCAGGCCTAATTCTCTGGATAATTGTGCTCAAGCTTCTTAAGGGTCAGGGGTTAGCCCAGGCCCACATCTCTTCTTGCTTTGGGCCCGGGCTTTTTCAGGGTCAGGATTGGCCTGGGCACACTCATTTTCTTGGTCTGGCCCAGGCCTTTTTCTTTTGATTGTCCCAGGCCTAATTCTCTGGATAATTGTGCTCAGGCTTCTTAAGGGTCAGGGGTTAGCCCAGGCCCACATCTCTTCTTGCTTTGGGCCCGGGCTTTTCCAGGGTCAGGATTGGCCTGGTCACTCTCATTTTCTTGGTTTAGCCCTGGCTTCCTTCATTTGAATGGCCCAGGCCCATGTTTTCTCCCTATTGGGCCCAGGCTTCTTTAGGGTAAGGGAATTCCTTGGTTCCCCATATCTTCTGATTTGGCGTCCAGCCTTTTTCAGGGTCAGAGTACCTGTTTATCATAAGGGTGGAGGTAGTCCATCCATTCCAGCCGATTTTTGCCCAAATCTTTGACTAAGTCTTGATCTATTTTCAGCATTTCTGAAAAATTAAAAGAAAAGCCAGGTGGACTTTGATAGTGGAAGATAATAGCATCTTACATGTTCTCACAACATCACTGACCTGTCCTCGGGGAAATTTGCAGAGAAATAGACAGAAGTAGCCCACAGTTCACATGAAATAATTATACATTATACAAAGATGATATAGGTAGGAGAGAAAGCTGTTTGGGTAAGTCCTTCCTGTTGCACAGCTGGCTGTCTATGGTGGAGGGGTATCTGTGAGCTCATGTGGAATATCTGTTGTTTCTAGGTTGTGAGATACAATTAGGAGAGTCCCACCAAGTAACCATGGTATATTTCCTTTCTGTGGTCTGAACCCTTGATGGAATATCACAGTAAGAGGAAACAGCAGAGGTTAGTCCTCCCATCATCTAGAGGATGCCTTGCTAAGGCATAGAAATCTCTACCGATAATCAAAACATCTGTTTGCTGAGTGGGGATGGCATCCTCTTTCTGAATGTCCTACATGGCCATGTTCAGCGAGGGTATTCCTCTGATCCTTGTTTTTGTAACCCATCTCATGGTCATATCTGTCGTGTCAATCAGAAACCCCTCAGACACCGAATCTGCCATTGTCACCCCTTTCCAGAGAGCCCCCTGCCAAGTACACTGGTTTGAGATCACTTCTTCACCTACAGAATTTTCTGCAATCACTTACCTGAAATAGATCTCTGCCCACCTTCTCCTGAGCTAAATCCTGGTCCACTATACTGGACTCTGCTGCCCTCTGAACTGGGTCACACCCTGAACTATGACAGTGACCCTCATTTGAGGTCACAGAGGCCAGGCCTCACTCTGTCTGTGAAACTCAAAGGCTGTCAATGCCCACAGATGTCTTTTGGGCTGGCATTTAGGGGAAGTACCTGAAGGCTTCTCTTAAGATCATTTCTTGGGAACAAGCTCACATCTAGTCCTTCTCCTCCAGGGAACTTCACCCCTGGGACCAGCATGTTCAGGAGGGAAGGATCATACTCTGCCCTAATGGGCACAATTCATCTCTTGGTGTGTCATTTCTGCTGCTCAGTTTATTAATAAGTTTCTCTTGTCATGAGATTTTAAGTGTGCCATCTGCAGGATTTTGGGTATCCAGCTGATGGAAAATGTTGGGGTGCAGCCACTCCCATCACCACTATTAAACATAGCTTGCAGGAGGATTGCCCAGAAAGCAGGATGTCATGAAATTCCCTTACCTGGTCCTGCCATGAAACAGTCAATGACTTCTGAGAATGTCGCTCTGGAGATCTGTATAACAGCAGAGATTCTTCCTGTTGTCATTTAGAAACTGGAGTTCCAAGTCAGGTGCTGGCTCTGCCTCAGCAGCTGTCACCTTTTCTCACAAATACAGGTTGTGGTTAGTTGAAGAAATTTGACAAAATCCACTCAGACATACTCACAGATTCAACCACAAATATATTAACTCAGGTCTCATAAGTAAAAGCTTAAATTTGAAAATAAGATGGATCGAGTATGGCATCAGTGACTGTGGCCATTCTGGGAAGGGCCTATGAGCTGAATGTAAAGATGATTGCCAGGAAGGTTCATGTCTAGAGAATCCCATGAGAATCACCCCTACCTGTGAAGCATGTGCTTCCTGTGGGGATGTCACAAACGGGTGGGTGGTGCCAGTAATTATCTTTAACATTCTGGAGGCTCAAGGCTTAAGTGATAGACTATGCACTGAGTTGACACTCTCTTCAGAGGCCTCTCTTCATTAAATTTTACATATAATTTAAATGTAAATGTGGATAGCTTAGGGAGATGGCTGTAGTTCTGTTTACTATTGTGTCCCTGACTTCAGCCATGCTGGGTGTAACCCATAGTTATAAAAGATAAGGATTGTGCTGTCTAGAAGCAATGTCCCTTCAGAGCCCTGCAGTAATGACAATGACACACTCCCTACCTGTCCTGACACTGTGGGCTGCCTTAGCTGAAGGTTGTCCCTGGCTTGGGCTCACTAGCTGAGTTTATTCTGCATCAGCCTGGAGCCTGAAGTCTTATCATGTGATACAGGCTGGGTGTGGACTTCCCATGGCCTCTTTCTCCAGTGAGTTGTGGGTGTTGGCTTCCTGAGTCCTTGTTACACTAGTTTTGTCACACATCTTTCAGATACTTACTGCAGCTTTTTATACAGCTATAGTACAGGTCCTGTTAAAGAACCACATTGTGCCTCATATCCTTTATCATCCCTGCTCCCAGTATATCACAGTGAGGTTAAGTTATGACTTCATCCCAGGAATCCTGTGTATATTTCTCCCTCCACAGAGCATAAACATTCCTCTAAACACATCCAAGTGAAAACATGTATAAATACAGAATTAGAAGGAGAGTACTGCCATGGTGCTTCCTGTGACAGTGACATTGGATTCTGATCCCAAATTATGGCAGCTGTCTATGTCTGTCTTAGTATAAATGAAAACATTGTTAACACCAGGGACCAGAATTATCAGGGAAGAACAGATATCAGTGCCAGGGATGCTTTGCCCACACTCCCTGATCAACCTGCATGTGATTGTCTAATGTAGGCATACAAACAGGAACCCTCCGTCCTTATCACCTAGGTCAGAGGCTGGAGTCCTGGTGCAGATCCACCTGTGTGGCTTCATCCCAAGGCCTCTCTCTCTCTGTGAGTGGAGGGGTTTCTCTCCATGTGGTCTTGTAGGGCCAGTCCCACTGCTATGAGACTTCTGACTCCTGCTGTTTCTAGCTCTTCTTAGGATGAGCTCTCCTCAGGCTGGGGCATTTCAAATATGTTTCATTGTCCCTACTTAAGATCTCAATAAAGAAGTGCCTCAAACCGAGTGAGTCACTCACATGATTAATTTCAGGTAGTGTCCATCCCAGAAAACAGCCCAAACTTACCCAGTCACATGCACTTGCTGTGGTTCAAGCCCTCCTTCTGGACTCTGGCTTGTCCTCAGGTAAGACGCTGGCATTACTAGGGCAGGGTTCAATTGTGAGGTCACAGAGGCCTCACCTACCTCATTCAGGGAATCCCAGGTCATCCAGACCTCAGTTCTCTCCCAGCCTGACCCACCCTTGCTCTTTGCCAACCTATGTGCAAACATCCCTGGAGGCACTTAGCTTTGGGAAAGCAGCTAGAATTGTTTCAGGGATATTTCTGTGAGGATCCATTACATTTCTCTCCTGTCATTCCTTCATCTTCCCACAGGTACCATCACCCTTGAGAGGAGGAACGCAGTTGACAATGCTGCTTCCTTAGCTCAATTGTCTGAACTCACATCTGCCTCATCATCTCAGATTCTCATTAGTCACCATGGTTTATTGCTGGCACTCAGCCTGTGGGGTACCATCTTCTGCCCCTTCTACTTGGTTCCAACAGTAACCTCATCTTATTTTCTACCTGTCTGCATCATTAATCTTTTAGCTTGAGTTTGGTTGTGGATTATTAGCTAGTGCTTGCCTGGCATTCCCTTGGCCTTGGGTTTTAGAATAAACAGCACAAAAATATATAGATGAATAATGAATAAATACATACAGCATGGGTGATTCACAATAGAGTTGCAGGTAGAGCCCAGCTTGTGAGGTACAGAGACTCCTGGAAGCACCTGCTTTTCCTTGTCCCAAATCAGCTGACCTTTCACTGAAAAAGCTGTGTGCAGAAATGATCAAGCTGTCCAGAAATGTGCCAAGCCCTTTGTCCCCACCTGTGTGCAGGTCTTGCAGTGGTAGTCAGGCTCTGTTAGCTCTGACTGACATGAGACTCTTTGTCAACCCTGTGCTTCCCTTGTGCTAGAACTTCAGTCTCTCAACTACCAGGTTTCCAGTGTTTCTCATGATGAGATGCTGTACATAAATCATGACTGACACCAAACTAGGGGACTTCTGACCAACCTGGTCATGGGGCTAACGTGCATTCTGTGTAGACTCGACATGTTGTAAGGCTCAGACATTAATTTGAAAATCTTGAAGGAGACTCCATGGGTTCTTTTCTTTTTTAAGAAAGAGGACATAAACCAAGGGTTAGGGAGCTAAGGTTAGTTCTGGAAGGGGTTAGGGAGAGGAGTGTGGGGTAAATAAGATCAGAATTTAATGTGTGATATTTTCAAAGAATTAATAAAAATATTTATTTATTTATTTATTCGACTTCATGCATTGGCCTCTTTGAATGTCCTCAAACAAACACCCCTGTTAGTTGCCTGGCCTCATTACATTTCTTTAGTTGTGGAGTGAGATTCTATAACCCTTTTCTGGTATCATTGGCCCTTAAGCTGTATTTCTCTACCTGTGGGTCAGGACCCCTTCCCTTTTGTGGGTGGTATTGAAAACTCCATTCACAAGGGGTATCCTTAGACAGTAGGATATTTACATTACAAACCATAACAGTAGCCAAATTACAACTATGAAGCAGCAATGAAAATAATATTATGGTTGTGTGTCATCACTTCATAAGGAACTATATTAAATGGTTGGAGCATTAGGAAGGTTTAGAACCACTTCTCTAAAACCAGAACCGTGTGTGATAAACTAAAAGTTCTATTGCTTCCTGAAGATGGAACATTGCCCCTCCTTCACATACATTTTCAGCAGAATTCTGGTTTTTATCGTTGCCTTCACTGTCTAAGCTTACCAGTCCTGGAATTCAGGCTGTAGACCATGTTGCATGAACTCAGAGATCCACCTGCCTGTGCTTCCAGAGTGTAAAATAACACAAGAACAGTCTCTCGTCCACATACTAAAATTCTTCTCCTCTGAAACCTCCTGAGTCAGGCCCTCACAGTTCAAAGCACTCTCAGCACCACTATCTTCCATACTCCTACTGGTGAGGCCCATTAAGCCCCACTTAAAGTGTTCAACTGCTTTTCTAGTCCAAAGTCTACAATCCTCCAAACAAAAATGTGGCCATCCCAACACAGCAATACACCACTTCTGACAGCAAGTACTGTCTGAGCTAGGGTTTTATTTCTTTGAAGAGACACTATGGCCATGTGACAGTTTGAATGTAATTTGTCCCTATAATCTCATAAGGTGTGGCACTATTAGGAGTTGTGACTTTGTTGGAGTGAGTATGGCTCTGTTATAATTGTGTCTTTATGGGGGCAGGCTTTGAGATTTCCTGTGTTGAAGATCCCACACAGTGTCTCAGTTCACTTCCTGTTCCCTTCTGATCAAAATGCAGCCACCAATATGTCTGGCAGCATGTCACCATTCTCACTACCATGATGATAATGAGCTGAACCCCAGAACTTTAAATGAGCCACACCAAATAAAATTTTCATATATGAGATTTTCTCATGGTCATCTTATCTCTTCCCAGCAATAGAAACCCTAACTAAGACACCAGGGCACCTCTTATAAAGTAAAGCAATCAACTGGTCTGGCTTATAGTTCAAAGGTTTAGTCCATTATCATCATGGAGTGAAGCATGGTGGCAGACAGGTAGACATGGTGAGGAGAGGTAACTGAAAGTTCTACATCTGGATTCACAGGGAGCAGGAATAGGGAGGACAACTGAGCCTACCTTGGGCTTCTGATACTCCAAAGCCCACTCCCAGTGACATACTTCAATAGCCATACCGACTCCAACAAAACCTCATCATCTCCCAACGTCCCACTCCTTATGGAGCTATGGGGATAATTTCATTCAAACCACCACGTAGACTATTGCCATTGATCTTGATATTGCACTGCAACTTGATGGCAAGACCCTATTGCTGGAAACACTACAGGCTTCAGTCATAGAATATGCAGAAAACAAATGTTTTCTGCTTATGAACACAGTTCAAGACTGCACTCCTGTGAGGAGATTTCTGAGTGCTTGGGAGAATATTCCAGGTAACCAAGACAAGAGTCTTGTGACCCCATTTGCTTCAAAAAACACAGAATTGTCCTCAGATCATGCTTTCATACTCCTCCCATGTGTAGTGCATAGGAGCTTATTTCAGATTATTTATTACAACTGGCTATAGTTATTTGGTTACATGCTTCTATAGAAAAACATATTTTTGCCATGTGAGGCTTGAGCACCATGCACACCTTGTTAGCCACATGTGGCTTCCTTTGTGACTGGACATTTCATGTGTGATTCAAAATGCAAAGACTGTTTTATTGAAGTTGTTTAATGAGCTAAACTGATTAGGTCGGGCCCTACATCCATCCACCTTGCCGGATGGCTAGAGAAGGGCTCGTGTGACTCTTCTTAACTCTCACAGTGTAAGTTATCTGATGCTCTGAATGAAGTTGGCTATTGCATCAGACTTTAGTCCACCTAGTTTATTGGCTCCTGTCTCCTAGGTCTAGATATATGACAAACGGTGCCTGAAACTTGGACCTGAAGTTGTCTATGAGGTAAGTGGTGATTATCCTCTCAGAAGGAGGTCAGTGAGAATACAGCGGCAGAAACCATGGATGGTTTTGCTTTTTGTTTAACCTGTGCATCTTTCTTAATGAAAGAAGGAGCACACATACTAACATCACAACTATTGAATTTCTTGTAATTTGTTTGTGGTTATAATATTTGGTTTCCAGAAGAAGGGACTTTAAGTGAAGAAGAATGGGACAGAATCTGAAAGAATATTGAAAAGGCACACAGACATGGAGGAAAGATCTTGTTCAACTTTGGGTCCCTGAACTTTAATTTGGACTGCTATCCAAGTGCTTAAGGATGACACAGAGGATACCAATCATGAGGAAAAGATGGATAATTCCTTAAGTGAATATCAACCAGAGGACTAAACTTTAAAATCTTTCTGTGTTTGTGTGTTTTGTAAAGGGAGATTTTTCCCCATCAAGGTAAAATCAAAAGTAAAAACATGGCCTCCATTGTCTATGCTGCTGGCAACTGCCTCATCTCCTGTACTGGAGCCTCCTTTAAACAAACTCCACCAGTGACTAAAACAGACCCTGAAGCATGGAGTGAGGATTTTGATAATCAATCTGATCTTGAATTTTCTCCACTTCCTGAAGAGAACCCATTGAAAACTAAATTTCTAACATAGGCAAGCTTGGGCCCAGCAGGGAAAGGAAATTTGGCT
Source organism: Mesocricetus auratus (assembly GCF_017639785.1). NCBI lineage: Eukaryota > Metazoa > Chordata > Mammalia > Rodentia > Cricetidae > Mesocricetus > Mesocricetus auratus. Next base: position 4,053,614 of record NW_024429268.1, read on the forward strand.
CCCAAATCCACCATGGGCTTGCTATTTTCAATATAAGCAATCTATTTAAACTCTAGAAGGAGGGATGGCTTTGGATAGCCCTCTCAGATTACCTTGTGAAGCAAGAAAAGAATCCAGACTAAAAGAGGCATCTGTGCAGTATGTGGATCTTTCACTGCCTTTGAACTCCCTTATGTTCCCCACTAAATTGTCTCCTGCAGGTATTACATCACACAAGGATAAACTTTGGCAGCGATTCATGTACACCATAAGAGCCATAAAATACTGTCTTCTTACCTTACTCCTCTTGCTCAATTAGTAAATCAGGGGAGGACTGGATGTCAACAATTACATGGATTTGATCCTTGCTGTGTAGTAGTATCCTTAACTAACAGTTTTAAGAGTGTTACCGAACTCTATGGATTTCCAAATTCCATTTGCGGATCTCTGTGGAAGATAGGAAACCATAATCCAGCTGGAAACCTATGGTTTTTTCTCACACAAACTGAATTTGTGATTACAACATTGTCTAAACTCCTCATGCTCCACAGGCAGCCACTTATTTTATTGGTGGCTCATCTAATGGTACAGGAGGGATTCATGATCCAGATATTTATCATCTCTTAATACTTTCCTCAGCCCATTGAGTGGAACTGGCTCTTTTGATTTGTTTGCTACAGTTAGTTAACAAACCCTTAACCCCTGAGATTCTGCTTATGTCATAGGATTATTTCTGCACACCAGGCTGCTAACTGGGCTTTGGGAAGGCAGAAATCCTACAGGAATGGCTGGAGGGGCATGACTATCTTCCTGGGTGTGGCCTTCCTGATCTTCTGGCTGGTCAACAGAAATATGGCCATTGGGTACCAGGAGATCAGATAGCCCTGGTCTTAAATGTTTTTTTTTTGAGTAATTTTTTATTTTAATTTTAAATAGCTTGTTTTACATGTCAATTCCAGTTCCCTCTCCCTCCCCTCCTCCCGCACTCCCCCACCCTCCCCCCATCCTCCCACCCTATTGCCAATTCCTTTCACATAGGGGATATCTAGAGTCTATCATTTCACTCAGGGTAGGGTCCAGGCACTTCCCTAAGAGTCCAGGAAGAGAGAGCAACCCTCTTTGTGTTATGGACATACGATGTCTGTTAGTATTCAAGGGATAAACACTGATCTACTGCTCAGGACCCCGTAGGTAGCCCATGCCTCCTCACTGACTCTCATATTCAGGGAGTCTAGATCGATCCCATGCTGGTCTCCCAGCTGTCGGTCTGGGGTCCAAGAGCTCTTCCCTGTTCAGATCAGCTGTCTCTGCTGGTTTTGCCAGCCCATTCTTTGCCAATTAGCTCATCGCTCCTGTCTCTCTGTCGCTGGGTTCCTTGGGTTCTGTTCAGTATTTAACTGTGGGTGTTTGCCTCTGCTTCCATCAGTCACTGGATGAAGGCTCCAGGATGGTTATAGACATCAAGTTCACTATCAAGAATGGTCAATCTAGGTGGTCTCTACACTATTGCTACACGTAACTAGAATGGAAATCTTTTAAATTTGAATACTTAGAACTCTGCTCAGAGCTCGCAGTATGGGAAACATGGCATCAGCTTTGCAAAGGCTCGGAGGTGATGAGTCTCATCTTTTACTGTATGTATTTTGAGATTAAAAAATGAAATTTGTCTAACTAAAGCTTCCTTTAGACATTTTCATCATCCCTGTGGGCCCTCATGAGAGATCTAGCATGTTGGATCCCCTGGGCAGCATATGGTGGGACAGATCCCTGACATTGACATGCTATCATCCCTAGGCTCATGAGAATGCTGGGCTTTCCAACCCATTGCCCGTGTTCTCTGAAACCCTCAGGTTAACAAAGCTAAATGAATGCTCTTGTCTTTGACAGATGGGGAACTGTCCCAGTGTCCACAGGCTTTGCCAAGTTCCCCAGCAGGTGGGGCACACCTCTCCATTTTACCCCAGACCCCCAAAGTCCACACAGACCAGATGGGCCTCACGTCAAGGACATCAGGATGGGGTGTTAAGGCTCTACAGGCCAGGGTAGAATCTCTATGTTACCTCCCTCATGATCCAGTCCTTCCCTAGAAGACCAGTCAGTGAACTCCACCTTATGATCTTGTCTGAAAACCACTCTGTTCTTCACAGTTAAGGTAGCCCATACCTCTTCCATAACACACCCCAATACTGTGGAAAGTCAACATCCTTGAGATCAAGACTTATGTGAACACTCATTGGCAGCTGAACCTTACAGGAGAGGGTGTCATTTCCTAGACTCTTGATCACTAACCTGCCCTGTGACTCCAGTACAGGAACAGGGAGGACCAGATGGGTGGAACGGATATCATTGAAAATGTTTGTGTTTATTTTTAGCTGTGTGAGAGAGTACAGGCACACACTGGTGCCACCTGACACTTGTGGATGTCAGAGGACAAATTTCTGAAGCAATGTCTACCATTACACTTGGTGCAAACAGCCTCTTTCTTGTTTCTGCTACACCATGGGCTAGCTGGCCTGATATCTCCCGACCCATTCTTCTGTCTCCACTGACTGCTTCACTGTGTGTATTTCTGGCATTGCAGATGCAGGCGAGCATCCTCAGCTTTTTACTGGTGTTTTGGCCTCAAAGCCAAGCTTGGACAGCTCTTGATTTGCCTGCTGCTTAAGAATCAGGAAGACAAAAAGACTATCTCTCACAAAGTAACTCCCTGCATTCTCACTGCTTGGTGAAATAAAATGTGATAAATCAGCTTGTCTGGTTTAGGACAAGAATGTTCATTTTGTGTATTTGCTTCTGCCTTTTCCCTGGGTGACACCTGCCCCTTATCATCTGCTGCCACTCACACACTGTCTGCCCATCTCCCATGGCCTCTGCATCCACACTGTGGAAAGTTAGCAGAATTTTCCTTTATGGAGAAGAAATCTATGTTCATTCTCAATATCTCCACTGCTGTGTGCTCTGCAGACTGACAGCCACATCTCTTCTTGTCCATCACATGCCCCTCCCCCTCCCCTTTCTTTTCCTAGGCTGTTGTCAGTCTCTTCTCCTGTTTGGTCTGTGACTCATTTTAGTGTCTGTATCTCATGCTGTCTGTCTCACCTCTGGGCATTTGGGCATTTTTTCTTATCCCTGAGTGGGACATGTGTCTCCTGTAGTCTGTCTGATTTTTCAGAAACTGATTCAGAACCTTCCCTGTTAATGTCGCTGAGTTTGGTTGTGACAGCCACACTGCACACATTCAAGTGACACACTGAGAACCAAGTCAGGCTCTAAATGAAATCCTTCAAAATAGAACAGACACCCCTTTTGTGGTCTTATCTTTGAGAAATTCTTTTGAGGGGACATGGTGGTATTTTGTGAAAACATGAACTTAGATATAGAAGTGCAATTCTGTGTTGGTTTTGGAGAGACTTCCAGCAATCAGTACGAGTTTATGTCCAAAGCATGGGACAGCAGCATCATGCACAGGGTTCCAGGAAGGGCGGCTTATTGATTTATTATGAATGATCTTCCCCAACACCCCACTGGCTGAGAAATCTAAGAGATAACACAGACAAAAGGAGACATTTGTGGGGGAGAGTTATCTATAAGTCAAATGTTAACTCTGGGCACGTCATATAAGTTTAAAGTGACCTGTAAATAATAGCATAGGGAACACAAGAAAACAAAGGTCGTGCAGAAATCCTGAACATGACGAGTGTCTGCAGAAGAGAGTCACAGTGGGGAAGTTCAGCTTCATTGAAACTGACACTGTATCCTTCACATTCAGATCTTGAACAATTAATGCAAACAGTACTCCATGACTTGATGAATTTCCTAAGAACCAGGATGTAGCTTACAGTGACAAGAACAGTACATAAGAGATGACTTTGAGAGGGCTGCTCTTCTCTGGGTGCAAGGGAAGAAGGGGGAGAAAAAAGGGTTAGGAAAGAAGAGGGGGATGAGGAGGTGGACAAGCAGAACAGGAAAGAGAAAGAGAGAGGGGACAGAGGAGGGGAGAGGAGGTGCCTTTAGACATTCTGAAAATGTGAAAAGAATTGATGGGTTTTTATGAAGAATTCCAAGAAAAGCCATTTTCTTTGCAAAATAAAATTGTGAAAGACAAAATAACAGAAGCACACAAACCATGCCATGTCTTATATTCGGTAATGTCCAGCCCTATGTTCATAAGTGTGAAGAAAATGCAGTGTGCCATTTATGGAGATTTGGAGGTTCTCCTGGGATACTGGAGTAAGCAAGAGCTGACTGGACTCAAGAGTTAAACCTGGTCATATACAGCTTAGCAGAAAATGTATACCTTAGATGAACAGGAGTGCTAAGCGGTACCTATGAGGATTATCTTACTCTTTGTTGTGAAAAGAAATGATTATAGAACAACTTGGATGCCCCTTAATAAAAAAACTAGCTGTTGCAAAAGGACATTTATGTAGAAATTTAAAATGCAAAAACATGACTGAGAAATGTCTAAATATCTAAATATATATGCAAATACTCAGACACAAAAACAACAAAACTCTGATTGCTGTGAAGGCTAGAATGAGAGAAAGAGACAGGAGATTGAGAGAAAAAAAATCAACAATCATGAAGTACATCTGTGATGTTTTAATTTTTAATCTGGTGGTGCAACTGTAGTAGAACAGCAAACCATTCATGTTTCCTCATTGCAAATGGTAGCTACTTGTTTTCATTCTATGTTTTTAAAATTTATTTTTATGATTTATCTTTTTAATTCTACATTTTTCATGTACAAATGAAAGTCCAAATGTGTTTTTAAAACTATAAACTTTTAAAACCCAGCTAACTAACATGAGCTAAGAGTTCACGCAGGGGTGACTAGAGTCACAGGCTAAGCCTTTCCTACAGAATGCTTACATTTTCATCACACCCAAACCAGTGACACATTACACCACTGTGAACAGGATATTTATGCCACGGTTGCTCCAGTCTCTGGTTGAATTACTAAAATACAAAAACCTTGATTATCTGGTAGAGCAGAACCTCAGAACCAAGCAGGGAAGATGCTTGGTTAAATCCTCCATGGGAATTTTATCTTGTCTTGAGTGTTGACTCTGTCCACCATGGTACCACAGTCTCTTCCCAACACCTCCAGGTGTGGGGAGGAAGGCGTGTCAGTCCTCCTGTCCTCCTTCCTCTCAGTTCTTGAGGAGTTGCCATCCTCCATTCCATCCACCCAGGGAGAGCATGTTTTATTTGCCTGTTTAACTCAAGAACATTTCCCCATGCTGGAACTGCCTGGTGCTTCGAACAAACCAATTTTATTTAAAACCCAGCAATTATTTCCACTATCCTGGCAGGTTCATCTACTTTGGTTCAGTTTTTTAAGTCCAGTTCTTGCTCATAGAAGAATGCTTCCCATTTTTATACTTCTAGCTTGGTGGAGATCATCAGTTCACCTGTAGTAAAACCTCCGCTTTCCCATGAGCAAGGAAACACAATGGCACATTGTACTAGGATGACTCTGCCTCACTCCAGCGAGTTACTTAGGTGTTTGAAAGTAAAACATAGGTGGGAGAGTTAGCCATGGAAATGGTCATGCAAGGAGAGTTATCCTGAGTTACCTGAGTCAAAGTGTCTTACCAATTCCCACAAGGACCTGACTTTACTTCCTGTCCTGTTTTGGTTCCAGAAAAGAATGGAAGACCTAGAGAAGTGCACATATGGAACTATAGCCGAAGGTAAGAAAACACCAAGGTTTTAAATTAATGAAGAATGGGAGTCACTGTTCCTTATCCCACCTGTTTTGGGTCAAAACAGGGTTAGACATCCAGTTAAGATCATGAAGAAAAAGGCCACTGCTGTTTGTTCCCCATGTCTCCAAATCTCTTGTGTCCAAGCCAATGTGGATTTCATGTACACAAATGTACAAATGTGATGCTGTAACAAAAAGTGGCACACTTACTGAAAGTAAAACTAAGTATTTATTGTAGAAATTACTCACAAGATACCAAACAAGTAACCCAGATGAGCCAAGTAGTTTTCCGCTGCCGAACTGGAAGCCGAACTCCGGGAAAAGAGACCAAGACTTCCTGTGTGCTGACTTTTATGCCTTCCCCCGTAACGCCCCCTAACCCTGCCCAAAAGTGGGCCTGGCTAGTGACGTAGTTCACTGCCTACGTACGTATACGTCTTTACGTCTGTCCGTATACGTCTTTAGTCATGCCTAAAGTGGGTGTGGTTAGCGGTGTGGCAAACCGCCCTTTTATTACCTCATCTGTATGCGTCTCTAGTAAGTCACATGGTTAATGGCGGCATACAGGCTTCCTCCTACACAAATGCATACACATGTGCCCACATGTGTGCACCACACTTGTGTACACATGCACACAGAGGCACACACACATGCTTGCAAACACACACATGCATACACGCATGCTTACATGCATGTGAACACACATGTGTGCACGTGCACACACACATACACACAAACACACACACTGCACTGTGACTCTCCTCCACACAATGTGGGGAAATGTGACACCAACATTCATCCATAGTCGAAGGGCCTGGAACTAATTAGTGACATAGTTTTTCTTTATCCCCTCATCTCCTTTCAACTGCACAAGAAAAAGATATAAAAAAGAAGAACCCCTATAGTTACTATTTCTTACAAAACACCCCAGAGCACCAAGGAAGAGACAGAGTAAAATGAGTAAAACAGGTTTTAATGGATTTGTTTTCTGTGATACTGAGAATTGGGCCCTGAGCTCACACCTGCTGGATGGACACTCTACTACTGAGCTATACCCTCAGCTTCCACAAATGACAGATTCTTAGGAGTCTATAGTGCAATTAGTATTCATTTGGACTCATAAACCAGTACCATATCCTCAGTCCTTCTATGCTGGAGATTTGAGCTCTTGTCTTCCTGGGGTCCCTCCAGCACACATGGCAAAGAAGTGGCCTTTCTCTCATGTCTACCTCTAAGTGATCCTAACCATCTTCTCTACCACCCTTCTTCAGCAGCCCACTCCATGTCATTTCCCAGACTTAACTGTCACCATCCCTCATCTCATTTCCCAGTGCCCACTTTGCCTCCTAGGTACCCAGCTGGCTCTGAGTGTGAGTGGCTGCAGCTCTTCCACCTGAAATAACCTCTGGGGAGGACATATGCTGAGCACATTGACACAGCGTGTCTGGAACTCTGGGGGTAAAAGCTGTGACTCTATTTTGTCATTCATGACTTCTCATCTCTGCCGTCTTCTAAACTCACACTTATTTCACAACCAGGTTACCTGGGATCTGCCCTGAGCATTCTCCAGGGGCGAGCACAGGGACCTTCTCTTCAGAAATGACATAATTGTTGTGGTCCAGATGGAACAGAGCCTCTCCCTCCTGTGGCAATCCCACCCCGTGCCTGTGTGTTCTAGGATGGGCTCCCAACAGGGACTTAATAAAAGACAAGAACCACCTAAAATTATAGGCAAACAGTTGGGAACATTTGAGTGACACCCATTTTCTGGGAACGAGGAGCTATCTGCATGGACCACGAAATAACAGTCTGAAGAATTGCTAAGTGAGGCACAAACTTTCTCTCACCCACAGGGAACGGGGAAGCCTACCAGTTGAGGATACTCCTTGTGGGCAAATCTGGCTGTGGGAAAAGCGCCACAGGGAACAGCATCCTCTGCCGACAAGCATTCGAGTCCAGACTTGGAGCCCAGTCAGTGACCAGGACCAGCCAGGCAGAGATGGGCACATGGAAGGGAAGGAGTTTCCTAGTGATAGACACGCCACCCATCTTTGAGTCAAAGGCCCAGAACCAAGAAAAGGACATTGGAGACTGCTACCTGCTGTGTGTGCCAGGACCCCATGTACTGTTACTGGTGACCCAGCTGGGACGCTTCACAGCCCAGGACACCACAGCCATGAGGAGGGTGAAGGAGATCTTTGGGGCAGGAGTCATGAGGCACATGATCGTCCTCTTCACCCATAAGGAAGACCTGGCAAATGAGACCTTGCATGAGTTTGTGACCCACACTGACAACCACAGCCTGAGCAGCCTGGTCCAGGAGTGTGGGAGGAGGTACTGTGCCTTTAATAACAGGGCTTCTTAGGAACAGCAGCAAGGGCAGCTGGCAGAGCTCGTAGTCCTGGTAAGCAGGCTGGAGCAGGAGTGTAATGGCTCTTTCCACAGCAATGACCTCTTCCTTCATGCCTGTGTCTTCCTTAGTAGTGACAGCAGTGAGCTCCAGGAAGCCTACAAGTGCTACCTGGCCAAGGTGAGGCAGGAGATGGAGAGGCAGAAGCAGGAGCTGAAGGAGCAGGAGGGCAGCTGGGTGGCTAAGATGCTTTGCAGAGTCAACACGTGCATGGGCTCCCACATCACAGCAGCCACCCTTCTTATTGTGTGAGGTTTGATATTTATCGTCATTTTAATTAGCTTGTATATTTCCCGGGGGCACTGAGTCTTTTCAGGGGATTTCCACCATCAGCCCCTCCCCCAGTGTTCATCATCTCTGTCCATGCTGGGCACCTCAGTTCCACTCTCATTGATTCCCTCGAGTCAAACACCCCAGTTTTCTTCTAAATAACATTATGTAAATTGCCAGGTGCTATGAGAGTTACAGCAGGTGACAACTAGTGTTCAGATATCAACCCACCGGAGGAATGGTTATCTGATGGAGGTTAATTGATAGGGGATGTCCTTCTGTATGTATGCTTCTCTTATTGGTTGATGAACAAAACTCTGTTTGGCCAGTGCAGGCAGGAAGATAGGCAGGACTAGGACATATGAGGGGATTCTGGGAAAGGTAGGCAGAGAGAGACTACAAGCAGGCATTGCGAAGAACGGTTGCTCCAGATGTTCTCTGGTAAGATAAGGCCATGTAGAAACACATAGATTAGTATTTAAGGTTAATAATTAAGACAGAGCTAGCCAATAAGAAGGCCTAGCCACCAGCCAATAATTTCATAACTAATATTGCATCTGTGTGATCATTTGGGGCTGAAGCTGCAGCAGAACCTGGCCGGACAAGAGAAACTCTGGCAACTGTTAATCCTGTGCAGACAAGGCCTGCAGGACCAGTGACTCGGGAAACTTGCTTGCTTTTGCTAAAGCAGCTTGATGTCTCCCCAGTACCTGCATTGTAGTGTGTGTGATGTACATACGTTAATTTCATGATTGTATCTCAATTTTATGGGTACATACATATGTGGGTAGTTAGATGACTTTTCATTTAGATGTATAGTTTTGATATGTAGAATATATACTAGGGCATGCTTCATAGCTAGATCTATTTGTCCCATGAGGACTGTAGATGCTTGAAAACCTGCTTTGTTCCTTTTGACTCGAATTAGCCACACATGATTATCTCACTTTTTCCTCAAAGCAGATTCAAAATGGACTAAGTAGAACATAAGCTTAAAACTACAGCATGCTCAAGATCAGAGTCATAGATGTCCAACCAAGGTTACTAAGGAAAGCATGGCAATTCTTCACTTGCCTCTCTTGTTAACAAGAGACCTGTTTATGTCTCAAAGCTCATCTCACTGTACCTGACCCCTCTGGTCACAGTCTCACTTCTGTAACCTTGGACCCTTGTGTTGCCATGCCAATAGATCAACTCACTATCCCTTGCCCTAGGAATGTGCTTTTGACCAATGAGTGGAAACTTTTGTATTTTCTTTACTGCTTCAAGCTTCCTGGTAGAAATACAGTTTTGAGACTAGAGGGAGAAGAATCGAGGAGAAGTTAGAAGTAAGACAGGAGAATTAAAATAGAAGCAAGAGAATAAAGAGCCTGTGAAAGTCAAGTCTCCTGAACAAGTGAGAACTCAAGGACCCCAATCTGACAGCTAGGGAACCAGCATAGGACCTAACCATGCCCGCTGAACCTCCTGAACACAGATGTCAGTGAGGAGGTCAGGGCAGTCTATGCGGCCTCTAACAGTGGAACCATAAATGGACTTTGAGAACCCATGGAGGGTTCCTCTCTCAGCCTAGATACACGGGGAAGGGCCTAGGCCCTGCCCCAAATGATGTGACAGATTTTGATGATTCCCATGGAAGCCCTTACTCTCTCTGGGTTGTGGATGGGGGGTGTAGCAGGGAGAGGTGTTTAGTAGGGACATGGAGGATTGGAGGGAGAGGAAACTGGGATTGATATGTAAAATAAGATTGTTTCATCTATATATGAAAGTAAGGTCTCCATCATCTCTGCAACCCCAAGAAAGACAAATGTCAGTGTGTACGGAGCAGGGGATTTTGAAGGTAAAGAAGAGAATGACATCAAGAGGTTTGGGAATGAGTGGGGAACTGAGTGAAGAGGTTATATGAACAGTGTGGGTCTCACCCCAGAGAACACAAGGTCAGCAGTAAAGAAACACAGGAAACAGAAAGTCTAAGATCAGTGATAAAAAGGGCCAGAAGATGAGTATCTTGGGCTTGGAAGACTGTATAGTGGACAGCATAGCCACTCAAGAACACATGCAAGCAAAAGCCTCTATGATCAAGAGACTTTGTTCATAAAATTTGATGAGCACTGAATTTTAAATTACATATAATTTTCATGTGTGAAGCTATAATTACATCATTCTCCTGAATTCTTCAGCCATTAAAAAAAATAATAAAAGGTGGGCCAGGCAGTTGTGGCCCATGCCTTTAATCCCAACACTTGGGAGGCAGAGGCAGGCGAATCTCTGTGATTTCAAGGCCAGCCTGGTCATGACAAACAAAAACAAACAAACAGCAACAACAAAAAAAGGTGAAAATGAGTTGAAGAACTGGCTCAGGGGTTAAGATCACATAGTGCTCTTCTAGAAAACCAGAGTTTGAATCCCAGCATCCACACCAGGCAGTTCAGAGCAGCCTGTGATTCCAACTCTGGGTGATCCACTGCCCTTTTCTGGTCTCCACAGGTACTGCACTCACATGTGCACACTTCCATACAGACACACATCTACACACACAAATAAAAATAAAATTACTCTGTTCTAAAAATATGAATATCAGATTTGGGTGATGGATTTGGGGTGGTGGATACAGTGCCTGCCAATCACGTGTCCATATCAAACCCAAGTTCAGTGGTGCACATCTCTATTCCAGAAATGGAGGGGAAGGGAGGAAGGTAGACATCAGGGCCTCTCTGGCCAGTCACTCTAGTGAAAAAGGCAGCCACAGTATCAGTAAGATAAATGCCTTGGAATAAAGCTATCCAAGAAAATAAAAGAACTCTACAATGAAAATTGCAAAACAGACAAAGAAACTGAAGGAAATAGAAGATGAAAGGGTTGATCATACTGAAGAGTTGGAATAACTGATATTGTGAAAATGTTAATGCTGCCAAAACAAACCTATAGATTTAATACAATCTTTGTCAAAATTTCAGTGTCATTCTTCAAAGAACTAGAAAAAAATCTTAACATTCCCATCGAAGGAAAGAGATTCCAGATAGCTATAGAGTAATTCTGAGAAAAAGAACAATGTTAGGGGGTATCACCAACCTGATTTGAAATTATATTGCAAAGGAATAGAAACAACAACAATTATACCCCCACCAAAACCAAAAACATGGTATCAGCATAAAATCAGAAATACAGATCAATTGAATAGAAGACCTAGACAGAAACCTGTAGTTGCTGGGTTTTATTTCTTTACTCTTTGGAGGATCCACCAGCCAGCTCCCAAATAATTATATAGAGACTTAGTCTTTCTTAAGAATGTCTGGCCTTAATTTGGCTTATTTCTAGTCAGCTTTTCTTTTTTATAATTTATTCATTTTTATTTTATGTGCATTAGTGCTTTGCCTGCATGTATGGTTGTGTGAGAGTTTTAGATCTTGGAGTACAGAGAGTTGTTTAGCTGCTGTATAGGTGCTGGGAATTGAACCTGGGTCCTCTTAACTACTGAACCACCTCTCCATCCCACCAGCTTTTCTTAAGTTAAATTATCCCATCTACCTTTTGCTCTGGGCTTTTGTATTTCTGTATTCTGTATACCTTTCTTTATTTATTACTTCATGGCTTGCTGTGTAGCTGGGTGGATGGTCCCGGCTGTCCTCTCTCCTCCTTTTTCCTCATGCCTCTCTCTTCTCTTTTTCTCCTTCTATTTGTTCTCTCTGCCTGGCAGCCAGTCCATCCCTCTCCTGCCTAGCTATTGGCCATTAGACCAATTAGGGGTTTTAAATGGGCAAAGTAACACAGCCACACAGTTAAACAGATGTTACATAAAAGAACACATCTTTGCATCATTAAACAAATGTTCCACAGCATAAACAAATGTAACACATCTTCAACTAATATCCCACAACACAAACCCACACAGGTATAACCATGTGACTTTGACATAGATACAAAAAAAACACTTAATCAGAGAAAAGATAGCATCTTCAACCAATGATGCTGGAAAAGCTGGGTGTCCTTGTGTAGAAAAATAAAGTCATACCCCTGTCTTTCAATCTATGAAAATCAATTCAAACTGTATCTCCTTGATTTAAGAACTGAAACCGTTGAAAGAAAAAGTACAGGAAGTACTATAAGATACAGGTAAGGAGTTTCTGAAGGGGCTCCAATTACTCTGGAAATGATGCCAACAATTAACAGATGGATTTTTATGAAATTCAAAAGGTTTGTACAGCATTAGAAGCAACTCACTGAGTGAAGACAGCCTGCATAGTGAGGAAAAAAAAACCTTCGTAGCCATTCACTTGTGATAGGATTAATTTCCAGACATACCAAAAACCCAAAAAGGAATGAAATCAAACAGATTAATACCTAGATATAGCTAGAATTCAAAATAAATGAAGCAACCTTATTGATAAATGAGCTAACATGAAGACATTTCTCAAAAGTTGGACTACAAACGATCAATAAACATAAGAAAAGTGTCTATATCACTAACCTTTAGAAAAATGCAAATTTCTTGAGGGGTTGAAAAGATGGCTCAGTGGTTAAGAGTATGTTTCAGAGGACCAGAGTTGGCTTCCCAGAAATCACATCAAGGAACTCTCAGCTGCCTGTAACTCCAGGTCCAAGGGGCCTGGTCTCCTCTTCTGGAGAGAATGCAGGGAAAAGAGGGATACTCATACATTACTGGTGTGGATGAAAACTAGTTCAGCTACCATGGAAATTAGTATGAAGCATCTTCAAGAAACTAAAAATAATCCATGTAACCCAGGTATAGCTTATAGAATGACAATATGTCTGACTTTCTCAGTTTTGTTCTAGTGTTTCCATACTGTCCTTCTGTTCTTCCTTTGGGAATGGAAATGTTTACTATGTCACAGTATGATGGAAGTACATACCTTCTATATACATGCATATTCATCCAAAACTCCAGGTCAACACCACAGAGATAACCACACATCAGCATCTATGGCAGCACTGAAACTGTTAATGACAGCTGAATTATGGAACAACCTAAGTGGTCTAAAATGGGAAAATAAAAAAATAAAGTGTGATAATATGTATGCACAATGGACCCTTTTTGCATTTATTTTATTTTTTTTTAATTTCAAGAATGACAACCATAGTTCCATCATTGCTGCAACCTCAAATGCCTCCCTTGTCTTCCTTATTCCCTCTCGGTCTGAAGACCTTTTATCCTTCAATTATTGTACATATGAGCCCATGATACACATAAATACTACCTGCTGAGTCCATCTAGTGAGGCCAATATGTACATGTGTTTAGGGATGACCACATGGGTTTGCATAACCTATTGGGAAGTTCATCCTTGGAGGACACTGACTCTCTCTCTTAGTACAATATAGTTGCCTAAACAAGACCTGCACACAACACCTGTGAACATCACAATAGGATTTTATTTAGTTACAAAAACAGTTATATTATGTCATTTGCAGGAAATAGATGCAACTGGGGTTAATTACATTAAGCAAATGAAGTCAGTTTCAGACAAGTATTGCGTATCTTCTCTTTTGTGGATTTTAGATTTTATAAGATAAATAAAAATCATATATGTGTATCTGACATGGAAGAGGTGAATATGTCTAGGGGAACAGAGGGACTAATGAGAGGAGAAAGACAGGCAGGGGATGTGGGGGATATAATAAAAGTGCATTGTAGACTCACATGAAATATTCTTTCCCAACTCAGTGCTACATACGATAAATTTACTTCCAATGTTTTCAAGTGTGTGTAAAGAGACTTGAACATCAAATCACACAGTGGGGAGGTTATTGGCCAATACATGTGACAATACAGAAGCCAGTCAGCCTTGGAGTTGGGCCCTGGGGGAGCTTGATCCAGGTTCCAGGAGCAGACCTTGAGTTAGTCAGGGTTCTCTAGAGAAACAAAACTTATAAAACATGTACATATTAGACACATATATATATTCTATCCTGTGTGTGTATGTCTATGAGTGTGTTTTGTGTGTGTGTGATAAAAAGGGAATTTATTAGAATGACTTACAGCCTGAAATCCAGCTAGAACAACAATGACTCTCTATCAATGGAAATTCCAAGCATCCTATAGTTCTTCAGTACATGAGGCTGGATGTCTCAGCTGGTCTTCAGTATAGACTGGGATCCAGAAGAAGCAGGCTATAATTCCAGTGAACAAATGGCCTTGCTAGGTGAGCAACAGGTCTAGCAGACAAAGAGAGTGCTTCCTTTTTCCATGTCCTTTACATAGGATACCAGCAGAAGGTGTGGTCAAGATTAAAGGTGGTCTTCCCACCTCAAAGATCCAGATTAGATCTAAATTAAAGAATTTAATTAAGAAAAATATCCCTCACCGGTGTGCCCAGCACACTTAATTCTACATGTAGTCAAGTTGACAATGAAGAATAGTCAACATAGGCCTCAAAATGAATGCCTAATTACAGAATCTTAGGGTCTTTGGTGGGTCAAAACACTTTTTGGAACAAAACACCTTTGGGAACAAATGGATTTCCTAGATACCCCTCTACATATGAAACTGGCTAGAGACCAACTTAGGAAGAAACACAAATAAATAAATTTTGGGTCCTTTAAGTTTTGATATCGAATGTCACAACCCAGCATTTACCCCAGTAACTTCGTTGTCTTTTCACACTGAAGATGCTTTTAGCTCCAGGAAACAAGCTGTGGTAACTTTGTGTCTGTCCTTATGATTATGATTATATCACATGTACCCATTTCTTGGAGCTCTTTCCTTTGGTCAACAACTCCCTGTCTCTTGAATTCTGCACTGTAACCATTCCCTTGGAAACCAATCTAATCTGGTTCACATAGATACCCAGACTTCTCATAATTATGATTATCTATCATAGGCTTGGACTTTCACACGGAGACCTGTTCCTGAGGACCATCTGTCCTTCTGCCCTCTGAGAGGTTTTCAGGGATGGCTAGTCTGTATCCACCTGATTGGACCACTGGGCCAGCAATTTGATAACACAGAAATACAAGTGCTGCTTGATAAATGGATGCAGATCACATTATAGCAATACTGGGTAGTACGAGGGAATGTCTTAAAGAGTAGAGGGGAGCATGTACAACCAGCTACAGAAAGGAGTAGAGAGAGACAGTGTTGATGTTTCTAAGCTAAGATCCGGGTACTCTGGAAGCCCTATGCTGCTTTACACATCTGTGAGGAGACCAAGACTCTGGAGGATGGGAGAAACCAGGCTGTACAACACTGCATGGAAGAGCAATGCTAGCACAACCACAGCTTCCCCTGCAGTGTGCCCCCAACTTCTGCTGATAGGATGGGGTCTCCCTGCATGCTGTCTTTCGACCCTTGGTGCTGACCTATGGCCTCTAAGGCAAGAGGACTCTTGGATGCCTTTGACCAAGCAACAGGTGACAGGTCATTCCCCCAAGGTGAGTGCCTTAAACGACGGTTGTCTCAGGATCCAGCCTGATCAGAAAGAGTAATGACAGCAAGGGTTGGAACATCAGGGTTTTTTTCATTTCTCAAGCCTTCTTTAGGTGTGAGAATGTCTCAAATGGTTAGACATTTCCTTCTCCTTTGCTTTCTCTAGTGGGAACCCATTCACCTCCAGTAAAATGACTGTCACCCTTTCTGTTTCCAGGTTCACACCTCTTGCATTCTGTCCCCTTTGGGTATCTTATTTTAAGCCACCACCCTCCTGTGACAGCACTGTGCTCCCTCCCTGTCCCCTGGGAGCCAGTCATCAACCAACCCCACCCACCTCTCAGTCATCAGCTCTTCCATTCATTTCTAAGTAGTTAGTGGAAGGATCAGTGGGTGTGCAACAGGTATTTCCTGCCCCTGGTTGGACCTCAGAGCTGACAAAAGTGGGATGGCTTCCCCATGCCCCTCCTAGGATGCACTCCCTGGCATAGTGCAGGACTAGAAGAGACTGGAGGAAAGAGCAGGTGCAGGTCACACTCAGAAACACTGTGAAAAGGTCATACACGTTGACTTTGAGTAGATTATCTTATTCTCATCTGACAAAAGTAATTATACCATTATTTCCCTTATCCTTTACCACAGCATCTTAAAAACATGGTCAGAAAACCATGACATTCTGCTATGAGGACAAACCACTGTGCAAGTGTCACGTCCAGGAAAACTCTGTACGGCTTATAACTTCATTCTGATTGCTTTGACTGATTTTTAATGTATTACTTTATCCAAAAACAAAAAGCAAATGCTTTATGTGAACAGATCAACCCGAGTGGTACCCTGGCATCCATCTCCATCTTTAAAATGAAAGCCATTTCCCTCCCATCCAGCACTATGAATAGAAAAAGGAAAATAGTGGGAAAGGAATAAGATTAAAACTTTAGGGGATGGGGAGATGGGACAGTCTGTCCAGCCAATTGGTGAGCACCAGATTCAGTGAGACTTTGTTTTAATACATACTATAGAGAGACTGGGGAGATGTCTCTTAGACACACCTGAGGAGTAGAGTTTGTATTCTCAGAACCCACGTCAGAAATGAGTATGAATGGGTTCCTCTATAACCCTGGCATTGGAGGGATGAAGTGGCAGAGAGGCAGGCAAGTCCCTGGAGCTCATTTAGATCCCTCTAGCCAATCTAACCAGTTGGCCAGTGCAGTTAACCAAGTGAGACTCTGTGTCAAATACTCAGGCAAGAGTGATAGAAGAAGATATGAGATGTCCCCTTGCTCTCCTGCAGTGATAGAGGAAGATATGAGATGTCCCCTTGCTCTCCTACAATGATAGAGGAAGATATGAGATGTCCCCTTGCACTCCTACAGTGATAGAGGAAGATATGAGATGTCCCCTTGCTCTCCTACAGTGATAGAGGAAGATATGAGATGTCCCCTTGCACTCCTACAGTGATAGAGGAAGATATGAGATGTCCCCTTGCTCTCCTACAGTGATAGAGGAAGATATGAGATGTCCCCTTGCACTCCTACAGTGATAGAGGAAGATATGAGATGTCCCCTTGCTCTCCTACAGTGATAGAGGAAGATATGAGATGTCCCCTTGCTCTCCTACAGTGATAGAGGAAGATATGAGATGTCCCTTTGCTCATCCCAAGGCTATGGATTCAGGGCAGTTCTTACCTAGGGATGGGCTCCTGAACCTGACTGGATGAAGTAAATATCCCTAAGGGAGGCTGGGGTTCCTTCTGGATGATCCATAATGTGGGAACTTCAAAGCACTGATGAGGTTAGTGCTTCATCTTTCTGCGCCACCACTAAGTTCTCAGGCGACAGGAAGTATGGAAACCCCACTCAGAAGAGTGACTTCCCTCCAGCTGGCTCCTCTCCAGCCTCCAGACACTTAACACAGTCTGGCTGGGCAGTCATGGGGAAATTACTTTACAAAGTTTGCTCATTCCTCTCCTTCCTTTTAAACTCCTGGTAGGAAACACAATCCATAAGGGTGGCCCTCCCCTGAGTCCCAAGTTGGGTATTAGGTTTGTCAGCTTAAGGGAGAAAAACTCACTGATGTTCCAGGCACAAGCTGTCCAGGCACAAGAAGCTGTGGCCTCCCCAACTCTTCCTAAAGTTAATAAAGAGATCAAGTGTCTTACGCTTCAGGTTGACACTATTGTTACTGGTAGATTCAAGGTGGGCAGTGGAGAGGAACACACACACACACACACACTCACACACACACACACTCACACACACTCACACACACACTCACACACACACACTCACACACACACTCACACTCACACACTCACACACACACACTCACACACACACACACACTCACACACACACACACACACACACACACACACGAGCCCTGTGTCCTGCTGGATGCTGGAGGATCTTTCGATTCAAGGGCTACATGCACTGTGGAGCACCTTCCTGTCCTCCGCAGCCTCTCACATTGGCTTTTAATCTCTTCATGAAAATGCAAGAGCTATGAGAGGAGAAAAACAGCTCACAAAAATCTGTCTGCCAGGGTAGGAAGATGGTGTTCCCGGGGGCACAGGAAAGAGAGATGTGTACACAGAACAGTACTCAAAGGTCGACTGAGGAGCACAGCAAGAGGAAGAGGTTGATTTAAAAAAAAACACAACCATTTCTCTTTCCTGCCCCAACCTCACTGCCTGCACTACTGAGATGATTTTGTGAAGAATGCATTCTCTTCAAGACTAAGATCCTAGAGAACTCCTGAGGCACGGTGTCCCAAGCCTTTAGCTTCTCCCCTCTGGGTCAGACAGACAGCATGCATCTATCTTCCCAGCTCCCACTATTCCACATGACTAAAGTGGCTCCCCAGGGTCTGCTGGGCAAACCAGCAGGCATCATGCTTGAGCCAGGCAATGGTACCCTGGATTCTGGGGAGAGTGGGAGGCCAAGGCTTAGATTTTCTTATCTGGGCCGAGCTCATCTCTGCAGAACCAATGGAGCTAGCTACCCAAGCAATGATCTGACTTAGGCAAAACAATGTGCACCTAGAGAATCCCCACACACCTCTCCCTCTGCATGTTGCCCTGCTGGGCTCAGGATTGCAAAGGGGTGGGCCAGGGCTCCTCTCTGGAGAGCCTTTCAGGTGCCCCATTTCCTTGTATGCTAGAGTTCAGATCATTGTTTTTATTCATTTGTTTCTATTTTCTGTGTATGAGAGATGTGCCTACATGTTTGCAAGTGCCCTTTGCACATGTCTAGTGCTTGTGGAAGCCGGAGAAGCTGCGGGATCCTCTGAAACAAGAGTTATCAACAGAGGTAAGGCCATCCCTTGGGTCCCAAGTTCAGATAATTTAAGAAAGTCTAAGCAGGAAAGTGAGACATGAGTGACTCAGGACCCCAACTGATTTTGGAGAGCAGGGTGCTCCAGTGCAGTAACACATAACAGTAGCATTTGCAGGGAAACCAATCTTGACTTCCACAAACCTTCTATAATACTTTACAATTTGAGGTTCTAGTGGTATTACATTGAGTGAGGTGGGGCCTTTGAACCAATGGAAGGCATTTCTCCTTTTAGCTATTGAAGAGTTTATCTAACTAATCTTTATCAATAAAAACTCTGGAGTCGGGTATCACGGTAAGAACCTCAGTGATAAGAGAAGTGGCTGTGGAGTGACCAGTGACCTCTCTCCTTCTTGATCCAAAAGAGCCTAGACTCTCCTAAGCCCCTCCCTACTATTTCCTGTGTCTCTCTATATGTCCTTTGTCCTCCAAAACCTTTGTGGATAATTTTGGTCAGCTAGTAGTTAGCTCTACCCTCTGATTCTAAGCAAACTTTGCCAGTCTCAAGGAGTGTCATCAGAGTGAGATCAGAATAACCCACAGCAAGTTTCGGGATATCTTCTAGTCTCTTATTTTTGCCCATCAATAAAGATTAACTCTTCAATTAAAATGATATACATGGGTGCATGTTCCCACCTGAGGCCAACATTCAAAACTGCATCTGCAGTTATTTTATAAATACTCCATACACAAGAAGGAATAGCTGCTGAAGGTTTTGGAGCTTCCACTGGGTCTCCACAGAGAAGGTAAGTTCAGCAGTCTTGACACCTACAGGCTAATCCTTATGTGTCCGAGCCACAGACAGAAGCCCATGCAGCATTAGTCACAGCTGTCTGTACATTAGGGAAAAGGCACCCTGAAGGAAGCACAATAGAGCTGTCTTGAGTGCGGGCCTTCACTGCTCTCGGGACACACAGGAAATGACATCTGTTTGGAGCAGATAAATGGATGCCTTTCCTATAGCGTGCTCATGTTCATAGCTTTTTCCCCCCATTGAATTACAGGCATTTTCTGGTTGGTTCCTGAAAGCCCTATGTTTTATAGGTGTAAATATCATGTGCCCCAGGTCCTGCCCATCCAGTCCTCTACAGCTCCTTTTCTTCCTCTCAGTCAGAGCCTGTGGCTGTTTGCAACTCTTTCTTGGTCAGTGTTCACTGCAGAATTCTGGTGCTGGCCTTCAAAGCAAAGATATATTCTGCTGCAAAGGAGCTGTCTACAGTGTGGAGCCCAAACCAGGCCCCAGCAGTCACAGGGAAAAAACAGCACAAATCTCTTCTATGAGAGCCTGGAGCTCAAAACTGTAGGTCTATGCCATGGAAACAGTCCTTGCCTCAACCTCACTGTTGTAGGTGTGTCTTTGACAATGTGTCCTTACAAATTTAACATAAGTTTTCTAGACAAATCCCATGAGAACTGGTGATTTGTCCTCCTCCTGATACACACATGCCTGTGAAATAATAAAGAAACATAGGATCTGAGAGATGTTGTAGTGGTTAAGCTGCTCTTCCAGAGGACCTGAAGACAGTCCCAGGAACTCCAGTACTTGCTTCTAGCCTCCTGTAACTGCACATGTTACTCACACCTATATGCATCACATACACATCACAATACACACACACACACACACACACACACACACACACACACACACACACACTCTCTCTCTCTCTCTCTGACACACATGGAGGTAGGAAGAGAGGGGGTTGGAGAGAGAATTTCAAAAACAGTTAATATAGTGAAGGAATTAAACAATTGGAAACTACTTTGTAACTGTTGTCCATGTTTTGCAAACACTGCCCCCTGCTGGTTAGCTCTTGAGTTTTCTGTGTTGCTTTCCCAGTCTGGAAAGGTTAAGCAATGTTTTGGGAGTTTTGTTTGATTTTGGGGTGTGTGTGTGTGTGTGTGTGTGTGTGTGTGTGTGTGTGTGTGTGTGTGTGTGTGTGTGTGGTGTGTCAGTGCGCCCATGTGCACTTATGTGCTTCTGAGTGACCACAGGGAGGGCAGAAGGCTGCTTGAAGGCAGCTTCTACCACTCTTCAACCCTTTGCCCTTGAGACAGGGTCTCTCACTGAATTGCTCTGAGATTGGCTTCCGGGAGTTCCAGGATCTGTCAGGCTTTGCCTCCTGGTGCTGGGATTACAGGCACAAGTGGTCTCACCAGATTTTTATTTGGGTGTTGAAGATTCGAACTCAGGTCTCCATGCTTGCACAGCAAATGTTCTTACCCATTGAGAGCTAATACCCATCTCCCCAGCTCAACATATTTATGACATGTTATTCTAGAGAGCCCCCTTTTCTCATCCCTTGTTTAACAACGTTACTGTGCCTACACAGGAATCCAAACACAAACATCTATGTCAGTTTTGCTCACAATGGTCAAATGCAGAGGCAACACAGATACCTTTCAGTAAGTGGATGGAAGACTGGATAAAGTGACAATTCCAGACAATGGAAACTAAAAAGAGATGAGTTGTCCAGAGGAAACCTATACATATCCTCCTGACTTAGTTGTCTGTGTGTGGGATTGTGTGTCACGGTCTTGGCTCTGGGAACCATTTTTTGACATTGTCTATAGAGTGATAGGGTGAGATAAAACCCACAGCAATTGTCCCATTGGAATATATTGTGAACCTAGGGACACTATCTCTCTGTGTGTGATCCAGGTACCCCCATTACTCTCTGAAGAAGAAGGGATCAGTCAGTAACCCTGAAGTCTACAGGCTGTAATAAAAATGTTTTTCCAGTACTCAGGCACCCCCAAGCACACACACCAGTGGCTCAAGTTCCCATGGCACATCTCTATAATATGGATCTGTACCTGTGTTTAGACTCCATGCATGGAATCTCACTGGCCGTCCATTCATCTTCATGTGGACACTGCTGGAAAACACTTTCCAGATGCCTTGTGCCAATAATCCACACTAAACTTGTTCCTCCCCCATATCCTAAAATCTCTAAAAATTGGTGTGATCTGATTTGGGTACTAGAAGAGATTGGCAGCTGCACTTCCAATATAGAATTTTTTTTCTCTGTGATTTTATGGCTGGGTGAGGGTTCTGGCTACTACGACCCTTGGTTTAGTTTCCTTGGGAGATTCCAACTAAAGGTAAATATACAAACCGTGGTCAGAGGTGGGCTGATCATCTTGAGGTCTGAGCATATGAATACATGCCATACACTTGGAGACAACAGGGAAGAAAGAGATATGGTATCTACATCACAGCCTGTTCTCAAGTTCAATTCAAAGATTGAAAACTATCAGGCAAAAATAGAGGGAAACAGTCAAAATATGGATTTATGGATAAGCCATGGAGGAAGATTGTGGTAGTTTAAATGCTATTAGTCCCCAAATTTCATAGCGAGTGGTATTAGGAGGAATGGCTTTGCTGGAGTGGGTATGGCCTTGTTGGAAGAAGTGTGTCACTGTGGAGGTGGACTTTAAGGTTTCCTATGCTCAGGATCCCACCCAGTTGTCAGTGGACTCCGGTTACCTGAAAGATATAGAACTCACAGCAACACCCCCAGCACCATGTCTGCCTGCATGCTGCCATGTTCCCTGCCATGATGGCAATGGACTGAACCTCTGAATCTGTAAGCAAGTCACCCCAATTAAATGTTTTCATTTATAAGAATTGCCATGGTCATGGTGTCTCTTCACAGCAATTGAAAAGCGAGGACACAATTAAACCTTATATTTATTGAAGACTATATACATAATGGTAGGGAGGAGGTACTTGAGAAAGAATATTGTAAGATGACACTGTGTTAGGTACATAAGATAAAGGCAGAGATCTATAGAAATCAGGGAATAAGTCTTGCTTCTTCTAGGTAGGCTCTGGTGACACTAAAGAAACATAAGAAACTATGTCTAGTTTCCACCAGAGTGTGGATTTCAGTGTTTTCTACTAGACATCCACATTAAAATTGTGTCTGTACTCCAGGGTCATCACATTGTTAAGTTACTTGATGTTTTTAATCATATCAAATTGAAGGTCAAAGTCAATGGAGTGGCCAAGTTGAGGGTCAAGGTCAACAGAGTGGCTAGGTCTTGAAGTCTGTGCTGGTCCTTGTGGTGGTTCCAGTTTCCTCTGAGGTGCTGGTGTTAGCACACATGAGATCATCTTGTCCTGGATCTCTTGAAGACCAGGTAGCAGTTGGGCACACAATGACTCCAGGGTGCGGCCCACACACCCATCATGCCAGTGTCTGCCCAGACTGTGTATCTCGTGTGGCCCAGATGTCCAGATGGCCATGGCTTGTGCTCCTGATCCTCCAATGTAAGAAATCTCCTGGGTGTGATGAAGAGAGAATGAGGCCTACAACTGTCAAAGTTAAACTTGACTCAGGCCTCTTGGTGTTAAGTTAGCCCCCAGACCACACTGATTTTGATTGTCCTTCAGTCATCAGCTTCAGAAACCTTGTTTAGGAATCCAAGATTTTTGATGGATGGAATGGTGGGAGTGGGTTTCACGTGAATCACTATAAGACCCTGTGCTATCTAATTCTTCTTGATATTAAGGAGAGTGGTTCCTTGTTCCATTAAAAATCATCGCATAGTCCTTGCTCCCTTGCTGTGAGTGTATCACTGGGTCCTATGGAGAGAGGGTACGGCCCACATACCCTTATATTTAAACTAGACCCAGGTAGTAGAAGGTACTCAGGGTATGCCATTTTTCAGACAACACACTCATGGTGTTAATGTGTGTTCAACCTTCTTGGAGCAGTAGGTGTGGCCTAGGTCAGACTTCAAGTCAGCTTTTTATCCTTGCTCTCTGAAAGTCGTCATACAGGAAGACCTGGGCACAGAGGATTTGCTGGGTGCGGCCCACACACCCTTGATCCCGAGCTGTGCTATTGTTATTTGATGTTTATGTGACACTCAGATTACTAGAGAGCAATGAGGTCTTAATCCACCTGCTGTGAGAATGTTTGTTGGATGTGTTGGAAGAATAGCAGGTATGTCCCTCAAACTACAGTGGTACCACAAAGAAGATTCGAGATTAGCATTGATGACAGTCTATGGTCTATGATGTGATGTCAATCATCAGTGCAAGAATGGTTGTGGTTGAGTCCAAATTTCTAAGTAAAATAGCATGGATTGGGTCACAAATGAGGCTATGATTTGTCCAACAAAATAAATTGACGTGAGAAAATGCCTGGCCTCAGACAAGGTTTTCATCATGGGTTTGTCCATTTCCTTTGGTCATTAAGGTGAGGTTTGATCTGGGTCACAAATGAGGCTATGATTTGTCCAAAAATAATTGAAGTAAGATAATGCCTGACCTCAGACCAGGTTGGCTTCATAGATATGTCCATTTCTTTTGGTCATTAATGTGATATATTGTCCCTTTAAAGACTCCCTCCTTTGTGGTGGGATCTTTTCCTGGTTTGACTAGAGGGTGTGGTCCACACACCATGTAATATTAGTCCAGTATACTTAGGGTTCAAGGAGGTGCTGGGTTTCCTTTCAGGTCTGCTTATGGCCTTGAACCTGTGTCAATAATCATGTCATTATCAAGTTCCCCTTCTTGGAGGGGATAATGCATCCAGATTTCAGTTAATCAGATCAAGTTCTGGGTTTGCCCAAGATTCTTGGTGAGCAGTCTATGGCTAGAGTATGAGAAATTTTCTTAAAAAAAAAGTCAGTCAAGATAAGGTGTAGGGTGCCGAGTAACACCCTTTTTGATAAGGTGCATCCATGTTACTGGATTATTTAGGTGAGCTCTTGGCACTTTATGGCAATGTTGTCATCCTTTTTAGTGTGTTGAAGATGTTGGATTGAATGAAGTGTGTGTGTGAGAGCCACACATCTGGTACTCAGAATGTCACTTATATCAATCATTATAGGAAGCATAGAGGGTTAGTCCTAGGCTATCCAAGACAAGCTGGCATTTGTGTGCACTGATGTCTTGGTTAGGTGTAAAATAAGAACTGAAATTAAGGCCTTGATCAGAGAACCTCATGGTACAAACTGCAACCACAGAGTTGTTTAACTTTAGATTGGCAGTTGGTTCAGGCCTCTTTGGGAGGGGATTAATCTGTGCTGATATTACATTAGTTTTTGTGCCAAAATTTCCTCACTGTTAGGGTCAGGATTGGCCTGGGCACACTCATTTTCTTGGTCTGGCCCAGGCCTTTTTCTTTTGATTGGCCCAGGCCTAATTCTCTGGATAATTGTGCTCAGGCTTCTTAAGGGTCAGGGGTTAGCCCAGGCCCACATCTCTTCTTGCTTTGGGCCCGGGCTTTTCCAGGGTCAGGATTGGCCTGGGCACACTCATTTTCTTGGTCTGGCCCAGGCCTTTTTCTTTTGATTGGCCCAGGCCTAATTCTCTGGATAATTGTGCTCAAGCTTCTTAAGGGTCAGGGGTTAGCCCAGGCCCACATCTTTTCTTGCTTTGGGCCCGGGCTTTTCCAGGGTCAGGATTGGCCTGGGCATACTCATTTTCTTGGTCTGGCCCAGGCCTTTTTCTTTTGATTGGCCCAGGCCTAATTCTCTGGATAATTGTGCTCAAGCTTCTTAAGGGTCAGGGGTTAGCCCAGGCCCACATCTCTTCTTGCTTTGGGCCCGGGCTTTTCCAGGGTCAGGATTGGCCTGGGCACACTCATTTTCTTGGTCTGGCCCAGGCCTTTTTCTTTTGATTGGCCCAGGCCTAATTCTCTGTATAATTGTGCTCAAGCTTCTTAAGGGTCAGGGGTTAGCCCAGGCCCACATCTCTTCTTGCTTTGGGCCCGGGCTTTTCCAGGGTCAGGATTGGCCTGGGCACACTCATTTTCTTGGTCTGGCCCAGGCCTTTTTCTTTTGATTGGCCCAGGCCTAATTCTCTGGATAATTGTGCTCAGGCTTCTTAAGGGTCAGGGGTTAGCCCAGGCCCACATCTCTTCTTGCTTTGGGCCCGGGCTTTTCCAGGGTCAGGATTGGCCTGGGCACACTCATTTTCTTGGTCTGGCCCAGGCCTTTTTCTTTTGATTGGCCCAGGCCTAATTCTCTGGATAATTGTGCTCAAGCTTCTTAAGGGTCAGGGGTTAGCCCAGGCCCACATCTCTTCTTGCTTTGGGCCCGGGCTTTTCCAGGGTCAGGATTGGCCTGGGCACACTCATTTTCTTGGTCTGGCCCAGGCCTTTTTCTTTTGATTGGCCCAGGCCTAATTCTCTGGATAATTGTGCTCAAGCTTCTTAAGGGTCAGGGGTTAGCCCAGGCCCACATCTCTTCTTGCTTTGGGCCCGGGCTTTTCCAGGGTCAGGATTGGCCTGGGCACACTCATTTTCTTGGTCTGGCCCAGGCCTTTTTCTTTTGATTGGCCCAGGCCTAATTCTCTGTATAATTGTGCTCAGGCTTCTTAAGGGCCAGGGGTTAGCCCAGGCCCACATCTCTTCTTGCTTTGGGCCCGGGCTTTTTCAGGGTCAGGATTGGCCTGGGCACACTCATTTTCTTGGTCTGGCCCAGGCCTTTTTCTTTTGATTGGCCCAGGCCTAATTCTCTGGATAATTGTGCTCAAGCTTCTTAAGGGTCAGGGGTTAGCCCAGGCCCACATCTCTTCTTGCTTTGGGCCCGGGCTTTTCCAGGGTCAGGATTGGGCTGGGCACACTCATTTTCTAGGTCTGGCCCAGGCCTTTTTCTTTTGATTGGCCCAGGCCTAATTCTCTGGATAATTGTGCTCAAGCTTCTTAAGGGTCAGGGGTTAGCCCAGGCCCACATCTCTTCTTGCTTTGGGCCCGGGCTTTTTCAGGGTCAGGATTGGCCTGGGCACACTCATTTTCTTGGTCTGGCCCAGGCCTTTTTCTTTTGATTGGCCCAGGCCTAATTCTCTGGATAATTGTGCTCAAGCTTCTTAAGGGTCAGGGGTTAGCCCAGGCCCACATCTCTTCTTGCTTTGGGCCCGGGCTTTTCCAGGGTCAGGATTGGCCTGGGCACACTCATTTCTTGGTCTGGCCCAGGCCTTTTTCTTTTGATTGGCCCAGGCCTAATTCTCTGTATAATTGTGCTCAGGCTTCTAAAAGGTCAGGGGTTAGCCCAGGCCCACATCTCTTCTTGCTTTGGGCCTGGGCTTTTTCAGGGTCAGGATTGGCCTGGTCACTCTCATTTTCTTGGTTTAGCCCTGGCTTCCTTCATTTGAATGGCCCAGGCCCATGTTTTCTCCCTATTGGGCCCAGGCTTCTTTAGGGTAAGGGAATTCCTTGGTTCCCCATATCTTCTGATTTGGCGTCCAGCCTTTTTCAGGGTCAGAGTACCTGTTTATCATAAGGGTGGAGGTAGTCCATCCATTCCAGCCGATTTTTGCCCAAATCTTTGACTAAGTCTTGATCTATTTTCAGCATTTCTGAAAAATTAAAAGAAAAGCCAGGTGGACTTTGATAGTGGAAGATAATAGCATCTTACATGTTCTCACAACATCACTGACCTGTCCTCGGGGAAATTTGCAGTGAAATAGACAGAAGTAGCCCACAGCTCACATGAAATAATTATACATTATACAAAGATGATATAGGTAGGAGAGAAAGCTGTTTGGGTAAGTCCTTCCTGTTGCACAGCTGGCTGTCTATGGTGGAGGGGTATCTGTGAGCTCATGTGGAATATCTGTTGTTTCTAGGTTGTGAGATACAATTAGGAGAGTCCCACCAAGTAACCATGGTATATTTCCTTTCTGTGGTCTGAACCCTTGATGGAATATCACAGTAAGAGGAAACAGCAGAGGTTAGTCCTCCCATCATCTAGAGGATACCTTGTTAAGGCATAGACGTCTCTACAGATCATATAAAGATCTCTTTGCTGTGTGGGGATGGCATCCTCTCTCTGAATGTCCTACATGGCCATGTTCAGTGAGGGTATTTCTTTGATCCTTGTTTGTGTAACCCTTCTCATGGTCATATTTGCTGTGGAAATAAAAAACCCCTAGGACACCGAATCTGCCTTTGTCACCCCTTTCCAGAGAGCCCCCTGCCGAGTACACTGGTTTGAGATCACTTCTTCACCTACAGAATTTTCTGCAATCACTTACCTGAAACAGATCACTGCCCACCTTCTCCTGAGCTAAATCCTGGTCCACTATACTGGACTCTGCTGCCCTCTGAACTGGGTCACACCAGTAACCATGACAGTGACCCTCCTGTGATGTCACAGAGGCCAGGCCTCACTCTGTCTGTGAAACTCAAAGGCTGTCAATACGCACAGATATCTTTTGGGCTGGCATTTAGGGGAAGTCCCTGAAGGCTTCTCTTAAGATCATTTCTTGGGAACAAGCTCACATCCTGTCCTCTGCCTCCAGGGAACTTCACCCCTGCGACCAGCATGTTCAGGAGGGAAGGATCATACTCTGCTCTAATGTGCACAATTCATCTCTTGGTGTCTCATTTCTGCTGCTCAGTTTATCAACAAGTTTCTCTTGTCAAGAGATTTTAAGTGTGCCATCTGCAGTATTTTGGGTATCCAGCTGATGGAAAATGTTGGGGTGCAACCTCTCCCATCACCACTATTAAACATAGCTTGCAGGAGGATTGCCCAGAAATCAGGATGTCATGATATTCCCTTACCTGGTCCTGCCATGAAACAGTCAATATCTTCTGAGACTTTCACTTTGGAGACCAGCATAACAGCAGAATTTCATCCTGTCGTTTGGAAACTGGAGTTCCAAGTCAGGTGCTGGCTCTGCCTCAGCAACTGTCACCTTTTCTCACAAATACAGGTTGTGGTTAGTTGAAGAAAATTGAGAAAATCCCCTCACACATACACACAGATTCACTCACAAATATATTAACTCAGGTCTCATAAGTAAAAGCTTAAGTTTGAAAATAAGATGGATCGAGTATGGCATCAGTGTCTGTGGCCATTCTGGGAAGGGCCTATGAGCTGAATATAAAGATGATTTCCAGGAAGGTTCATGTCTAGAGAAGCCCATGAGAAGCACTCCTACCTGTGAAGCATGTGCTCCCTGTGGGGATGTCACAAACGGGTGGGTGGGGCCAGTAATTATCTTTAAGATTCTGTAGGCTCAATCCTGAAGTGATAGACTATGCACTGAGTTAACACTTTCTTCAGAGGCCTCTCTTCATTAAATTTTTCATATAATTTAAATGTAAATATGGATAGGTTAGGGAGATGGCTGTAGTATTCTTTCTTATTGTGTCCCTGACTTCAGTCATGCTAGGCCCAATGCATAGTTATAAAAAATAATGATTGTGCTGTGTAGAAGCAAAGTCCCTTCAGACCCCTGCAGTAATGAATTTGACACACTCCCTACCTGTCCTGACACTGTGGGCTGCCTTAGCTGATGGTTGTCCCTGGCTTGGGCCCACTAGCACCAGCCTGGAGCCTGAAGTCTTCTCATGTGATACAGGCTGGGTGTAGACATCCCATGGCCTCTTTCCCCAGTGAGTTGTGGGTGTTGTCTTCCTGCGTCCTTGTTATACTAGTTCTTTGTCACACATCTTACAGATACTTACTGCAGCTTTTTCTACAGCTATAGCACAGGTCCTGTTAAATAACCACATTGTGCCTCATATCCTTTATCATCCCTGCCTTCCAGTATAGCATAGTGAGGTTAAATTATGCAAGCTGTCTATGTCTATCTTAGTATAAATGAAAACATTGTTACCACCAGGGACCAGAATTATCAGGTAAGAACAGATATCAGTGCCAGGGATGCTTTGCCCACACTCCCTGAACAACCTGCATGTGATTGTCTAATGTGGGCATACAAACAGGAACCCTCCGTCCTTATCACCTAGGTCAGAGGCTGGAGTCCTGGTCCAGATCCACTTGTGTGGCTTTATCCCAAGTTCTCTCTCTCTGTAAGTGGAGGGGTTTCTCTTCATGTGGTCTTGAGGTTCCTGTCCCACTGCTGTGAGACTTCTGACTCCTACTGTTTCTAGCTCTCCTCAGGCTCGGACATTTCAAATACCTCGCTATGTTTTAGTGTCCCCATTTAAGATCTCAATAAAGAAGTGCCTCAAACCAAGTGAGTCACTCACATGATTAATTTCAGGTAGTGTCCATCCCAGGAAACAGCCCAAACTTACCCAGTCACATGCACTTTCTGTGAATCAAGCCCTCCTTCTGGACTCTGGCTTGTCCTCAGGTAAGACCCCGGCATTACTAGGGCAGGGTTCAATTGTGAGGTCACAGATGCCTCACCCACCTCATGCTGAGAATCCCTGGTCATCCAGACCTCAGTTCTCTCCCAGCCTGGCCCATCCTTGGTCTTTGCCAACCTATGTGCAAAGATCCTTGAAAACACTTAACTTTTGGAAAGCAGCTAGAGTTGTCTCAAGGATATTTCTGTGAGGATCCATTACATTTCTCTCCTGTCATTCCTCCATCTTCCCACAGGTACCATCACCCTTGAGAGGAGGAATGCAGTTGACAATGCTGCTTCCTCAGCTCAATTGTCTGAACACACACTCTGCCTCATCATCTCAGATTCTACATAGGCACTATGGTTTACTGCTGGCACTCAGCCTGTGGGGTGCCATCTTCTGCCCCTTCTATTTGGTTCCAACAGTAAGCTTATCTTATTTTCTACCTGTCTGCATCATTAATCTTTTAGCTTGAGTTTGGTTGTGGATTATTAGCTAGTGTTTGCCTGGCATTCCCTTGTCCCTGGGTTTTAGAATAAACAGCACAAAAATATATAGATGAATAATGAATAAATACATACAGCATGGGTGATTCACAATAGTGTTGCAGGTAGAGCCCAGCTTGTGAGGTACAGAGGCTCCTGGAAGCACCTGCTTTTCCTTGTCCCAAATCAGCTGACCTTTCACTGAAAAAGCTGTGAGTAGGAATGATCAAGCTGTCCAGAAATGTGCCAAGCCCTTTGTCCCCACCTGTGTGCAGGTCATGCAGTGGCAGTCAGGCTCTGTTAGCTCTGACTGACATGAGACTCTTTGTCAACTCTGTGCTTCCCCTGTGCTAGAACTTCAGTCTCTCAACCACCAGGTTTCCAGTGTTTCTCATGAAGGGATGCTGGACATAAATCATGACTGACACCAAACTAGGGGACTTCTGGCCAACCTGGTCATGGGTCTACCGTGCATTCTGTGTAGACTCGACATGTTGTAAGGCTCAGACATTAATCTGAAAATCTTCAAGGAGAGTCCATGGGTTCTTTTCTTTTTTAAGGAAGAGGACATAAAGCAAGGGTTAGGGAGCTAAGGTTAGTTCTGGAAGGAGTTAGGGAGAGGAGTGTGGGGTAAATAAGATCAGAATTTAATGTGTGATATTGTCAAAGAATTAATAAAATATTTATTTATTTATTCATTTATTTATTCAACTTCATTCATTGGCCTCTTTGAACGTCCTCAAACAAACACCCCTGCTAGTTGCCTGGCCTCATAACCTTTCTATAGTTGTGGAGTGAGATTCTATAACCCTTTTCTGGTATCATTGGCTCTTAAGCTGTATTTCTCTTCCTGTGGGTCTGGACCCCTTTGTGGGTGGAATTGAAAACTCCATTCACAAGGGGTATCCTTAGACCATAGGATATTTACATTACACACCATAACAATAGCTAAATTACAAATATGAAGCAGAAATGAAAATAATATTATGGGTGTGGGTCATCACATCATAAGGAACTATATTAAATGGTTGCATTATTAGGAAGGTTTAGAACCACCTCTCTAAAGCCAGAACCATGTGTGATAAACTAAAAGTTCTATTGCTTCCTGAAGATGGAACATGGCCCCTCCTTCAAATACATTTTCAACAGAATTCTTGTTTTTATCGTTGCCTTCACTGTCTAAGCTTACCAGTCCTGGAATTCAGTCTGTAGACCATGTTGCATGAACTCAGAGATCCACCTGCCTGTGCTTCCAGAGTGTAAAATATCACAAGAACAATCTCTAGTCCACATACTAAAATTCTTCTCCTCTGAAACCTCCTGAGTCAGGCCCTCACAGTTCAAAGCACTCTCAGCACCACTATCTTCCATACTCTTACTGGTGAGGCCATTAAGCCCCACTTAAAGTGTTCAACTGCTTTTCTAGTCCAAAGTCCACAATCCTCAAAACAAAAGTGTTTCCATCCCAACACAGCAATACACCACTTCTGACAGCAAGTACTGTCTGAGCTAGGGTTTTATTTCTTTGAAGAGACACCATGACCATGTATAATAGTTTGAATGTAATTTGCCCCTATAATCTCATAAGCAGTGGCACTATTAGGAGGTGTGACTTTGTTGGAGTGAGTATGGCTTTGTTATAATTTTGTCTCTATGGGGGCAGTCTTTGTACTTTCCTGTGTTCAAGATCAAACTCACTGTCTCAGTTCACTTCCTGTTGCCTTCATATATATATATAATTTTTAAATTGCTTCACATGTCAATTCCAGGTCACTCTCCTTTTCCCTCCCCTCCTCCCACAGCCTCCCACAAACCCCCCAATATCCCCTCATTTCCCTAGGGAAGGTGAGGCCATTCATGGGGGTCTCCATAGTCTGTCTCATCCATGGCAGGGCCTAGACTCTCCCCCAAGAGTCCAGGGTGAGAGTGTATCTCTTACTTTGGGATGGGAGTTTAAATCGATTTGTATACCCAGGATAAATACTGATCTAGTACCCAAGGCTCAATAGATTACCTAGCCTCCTCACTGACACCCACATTCAGGGGGTCTTGATCAGGCATCAGTCTGGGATTCAAGAGCTAAACCAGCCCAGTCTTAATGCCTCCTTCTCTGTCACTAAATTTCTTGAGTTCAGCTCAGTGCTTAGCTGTGGGAGTCTGCCTCTACTTTAGTCAGCCACTGAATGAAGGTTCTGTTTCTCAGACTCTCTGGCCATGGGATTGTAGGCTGGCACTCCCCAGATCTATGCCTAAAATCCATATATGAGAGAGTACATGCCATGTTTCTCTTTTTGTGACTGGGTTACCTCACTCAGGATGGTTTCTTCTTGTGCCATCCATTTGCCTGCAAATTTCAAGATTCCATTTTTTTTCTGCTGAATAGTACTCCATTGTATAAATGTACCACATTTTCTCTATCCACTCTTCTGTTGAGGGGCGTCTAGGTTGCTTCCAAGTTCTGGCTATTACAAATAATGCTGCTATGAACATAGTGGAACAGACATCTTTGTTATATGAATGGGCATCTTTTGGATATATGCCTAAGAGTGCAGTTGCTGGGTCTTGTGGTAGGTTTATTCCCATTTTTCTGAGGAATCTCCATACTGCTTTCCAAAGTGGCTGAACCAGTTGGCACTCCCACCAGCAATGGAGGAGTGTCCCCCTTTCACCACATCCTCTCCAGCATAAATTGTCATTGGTGTTTTTGATTTTAGCCATTCTGACAGGGGTGAGATGGTATCTGAGAGTTGTTTTGATTTGCATTTCCCGGATGGCTAAGGATGTTGAGCACTTTCTCAAGTGCATCTCAGCCATTTTAGACTCCTCTGTTGAAAATTCTCTATTTAGTTCTGCAGCCCACTTTTTAATTGGATCCTTTGGTGCTTTGGAGACTTGCTTCTTGAGTTCTTTGTAAAGTTTGGAGATCAGCCCTCCGTCAGATGTGGGATTAGCGAATATTTTTTCCCATTCTGTGGGCTGCCTTTTTGTCTTGCTGACTGTGTCCTTTGCCTTAAGAAGCTTCTCAGTTTCAGAAGTTCCCATTTATTAATTGTTGATCTCACTGTCTGTGCTAGTGGTGTTATGTTCAGGAAGCTGTCTCCTGTACCAATTCGTTCAAGGGTACCACCCACTTTCTCTTCTAAGAAGTTCAGTGTGGCTGGATTTATGTTGAGGTCTTTGATCCATTTGGACTTAAGTTTTGTGCATGGCGATAAACATGGATTGATCCGCATTCTTCTACATGCCAGCCTCCAGTTATGCCAGCACCATTTGTTGAAGATGCTTTCTTTATTCCATTGTATATTTTTAGCTTCTTTGTCAAAGATGAGATGTTTATACATGTGTGGGTCAATATCAGTGTTTTCAATTCAATTCCATTGGTCTACCTGTCTATTTTTGTGCCAATTCCAAGCTGTTTTCAGGACTATAGCTCTATAATAGAGCTTGAAGTCAGGGATGGTGATGCCTCCGGATGTTGTCTTGTTGAACAGGGTTGTTTTGGCTATGCTGGGTCTTTTGTTTTTCCATACAAAACTGATTATTGTTCTTCAAGGCCTGTGAAGAATTGTGCTGGTATTTTAATTGGGATTGCGTTGAATCTGTAAATTTCTTTTGGCAGGATTGCCATTTTTACTACATTGATCCTACCTACCCAAGAGCATGGGAGATCTTTCCATTTTCTGAGGGCTTCTTAATTTCTTTCTTTAAAGATTCAAAGTTCTTGCAATACAGGTCTTTCACTTGTTTGGTTAGTATTACCCCAAGGTATTTTATGTTGTTTGTGGCATTTGTAAAGGGTGATGTTTCCTTGATTTCTTTTTCAGCCCTTTTATCATCTGTATATAGTAGGGCTATTGATTTTCTTGAGTTGATCTTGTAGCCTTCCATTTTGCTGAAGGTGCTAATCAGCTGTAAGAGTTCCCTGGTAGAGTTCTTCTAGCCATTTTTGTAAACTATCATATCATCTGCAAATAGTGAAAAATTGATCTCTTCCTTTCCAATTTGTATCCCCTTGATCTCCTTTTGTTGTCGTATGGCTCTGGCTAGAACTTGAAGTACAATATTGAAAAGGTATGGGTAGAGTCTTGTTCCTGATTTTAGAGGAATTGCGTTGAGTTTCTGTCCATTTAGTTTGATGTTGGCTTTTGGTTTGCTGTATGCAGCTTTTATTATGTTGAGGTAAGTTCCTGTTATCCCAGATCTCTCCAAGTCCTTTACATGAAGGGGTGTTGGATTTTGTCAAAGGCTTTTTCAGTATCTAGTGAGATGATCATGTGATTTTTTATTTTCAGCTTGTTTATATGGTGGATTACATTGATGTATTTTTCATATGTTGAACCATCCCTGCATCCCTGGGTGAAACCTACTTGATCGTGGTGAATGATTGTTTTGATGTGTTCTTGGATCTGATTTGCTAGTATTTTATTGAGTATTTTTGCATCAATGTTCATGAGAGATATTGGTCTGCAGTTCTCTTTCTTAGTTGTGTCTTTGTGTGTCTTGGGGATCAAGGTTATTGAAGCTTCGTAGAAAGAGTTTGGCAAAGACCCTTCTGCTTTTATTGTGTGGAATACTTTGAAAAGAATTGGTATAAGCTGTTCTTTGAATTTCTGGTAGAATTCTGCACTGAGGCCATCTGGACCTGGGCTTTTTTTTTTGGCTGGGAGAATTTGATAACTGCTTCTATTTCCATAGTGGTTATAGGTCTATTTAAATTGCTTATCTCTCCTTGATTTAATTTCGGCAAGTGATAGCTATCCAGGAATTCGTCCATTTCATTTATATTTTCAAATTTTGTAGACTACAGGTTTTCAAAGTATGACCTGATGATTCTTGAATTTCCTTGGAGTCCATTGTTATGTCCCCCGTTTCATTTCTTATTTTGTTAATTTGCATGTTCCCGCTCTGCTGTTTGGTATGTTTGGACAAAGGTTTGTCTATCTTGTTGATTTTCTCAGAGAACCAACTCTTCATTGCATTGATTCTTTGTATTGTTTCCTAGTTTCCACTTTACTGATTTTAGCCCTCAATTTGATCATTTCCTGTCATCTACTCCTCCTGGGGGAGTTTGCTTCTTTGTGTTCTAGAGCTTTCAGCTGTGCTGTTAATTCTCTAGTGTAACTATTCTCCAGTTTCTTCATGTGGGCACTTAGTGCTATGAACTTCCCCCGTAGCACTGATTTCAAAGTGTCCCATAGGCTTACGTATGTTGTGTCTTCATTCTTATTGAATTCTAGGAAGTCTTTAATTTCTTTTCTTATTTCTTCTTTGACCCAGGAATGGTGCAGTTGTGCATTATTCAATTTATATGAGTTTGCAGGGTTTCTGCAATTTGTGTTGTTGAATTCTAATTTTAACGCATGGTAGTCTGTTAAGATGCATGGACCTATTCCAATTTTTTGTAGCTGCTGAGGTTTAATATGTTGCCAAGTATGTGGCCAATTTTTGAGAAGGTTCCATGTGGTGGTAAGAAGAAGATATATTCTTTTTTATGTGGATGGAATGCTCTATAGATGTCTGCTAATCCCAGTTGGGTCATTACTTCCATTAAACCCTTTGCTTCTTTGTTGAGTTCCTGTCTATTGGTGAGAGTGGTGTGTTGAAATCTCCCTCTATAAGTGTGTGGGGCTTTATATGTGATTTAAAATTTGAGTAATGGTTCTTTTACGCATGTGGATGCCTTTGTATTTGGGGCATAGATGTTCAGGATAGAAACTTCATCTTGGTAGATTTTGCCTGTGATGAGTATGTAATGACCTCCTTCATCTCTTTTGATTGATTTTATTTTAAAGTCTAATTTGTTAGATATTAGGATTGCTACCCCTGTTTGTTTCTTGGGTCCATTTCATTGGAAAATCTTTTCTCAACCTTTAACTCTCATGTAATGTCTGTCTTTGAGGGTGATGTGTGTTTCTTGTATGTAGCAGAAGGCTGGGTTCTGTCTTCAAATCCACTCTGTTAGCCTGTGTTTTTTATGGGTGAGTTAAGGCCATTAATGTTGCTTAATATTAATGACCATTGATTGCTCATTCTTCTTTGATTTGGAATGGTTGTTGGTGGTGGAATTATGTGTGGAATTCCACCCCTTTGTTCTTTTGGCTGTTGGTAATGGGATTATCTAATGCCTATGTTTTTCTGGTTGTAGTTAACTTCCTTGGGTTGGAGTTTTCCTTCCAGAACTTTCTGTAGGGCTGGGTTAGTGGATACGTATTGCTTGAATCTAGTTTTGTCATGGAATATCTTGTTTTCTCCATCTATAGTGATTGAGAGCTTTGTCTGGGCTGGCAACCCTGGTCTCTTAGTGTTGGTAGAATAGCTATCTAGGACCTTCTGGCTTTCAGAGTTTCCATGGAGAAGTCAGGTGTAATTCTGATAGGTTTGCCTTTATATGTTACTTGGCCTTTTTCCTTAGCTGCTCTTAATATTATTTCTTTATTCTGTATATTTGGGGTCTTGATAAGTATGTGGCAAGGGGACTTTATTTTGATCCACTGTATTTGGTGTTCTGTAAGCTTCTTGTACCTTCATTGGCATGTCTTTCTTTAGTTTGGGAAATTTTTCTTCTATGATTTTGTTGAATATGTTTTCTCCCTCTTTGAGGTGGTTTTCTTTAACTTCTTCTACACCTATTATTCTTAGGTTTGGTCTTTTCATTGTGTCCCATATTTCCTGGATGTTTCATGTTAAGGATTTGTTGGACTTAAGATTTTCTTTGGTTGATGAATCCATTTCACCTAGTGTATGTTCAACATCTGAGATTCTCCCTTCCATCTCTTGTATTCTGTTGATAATGCTTGTATCGGTAGCTTTTCTATTTCCAGCCTTTCTTCAGATGGTGTTTTTTGTATTATCTCTATTTCAGTTTTCAACCCTTGCACTGTTTGAATTGTTTCTTGCAATTTTTGGTTTATCTTTTCATACATTTGTTGAATTTCATGAATTTTTTGGTTTGTTTTTTCTTCCATTTCTTGCATTTTTTGGGGTTGTTTTGTCGTCCATTTCTTTGAGTGATTTTCCTATATTCTCTTTTAGGGCCTCTATCATTTTCATGAAGTTGTTTTTAAGGTCATTCTCTTCTGATTCATTTGCATTGGAATGTTGGAGTCTTGCTGGTGTGGAGTCTCTAGAATCTGGCGGTGTCATATATGTTTTTCTGTTGCTGAGTGTGTTTTTGTATTGTCTTTTTCCCATCTCTTCTTCTAGTGGGTGTGGAAAGCGCCTCTTACTGGTCTGGTGTTTAGGGGACCAGAGTTCCCTTTCGGTGGGTGCTAGCAAGTCCAATACTCTATTCCTTGTCCTAGTTCTGGTCCCGTGGGTGAAGAAGAAGACCAGGAATCTGGGGTGCTTAGCTTCCCACCTGGTCCCCTGGTCCCTTTGGTGGAAGAGAAGACTTGGGATCTGGGTCGTGTGGCTCCTGCCGTGATGGGAAGCTCTGTGGAAGTTCCCAGGCAATCCCCAGGCACTGGAATTCAGGCTTGGATGCAGATCCTGTTTTACCTGGTCCCGCTGGACCAGCTCGTCCCCTGGTCTCCTTGGTGGAAGAGAAGACCTGGGATCTGGGGTGCTTGGCTCCCGCAGGGATGGGAAGCTCTGTGGCAGTCGACATGTGTTTCTTGTATGCAGCAGAAGGATGGGTTCTGTCTTTGTATCCATTCTGCTAGTCTGTGTCTTTTAATAGGCAAGTTGAGACCATTGACATTGAGGGATATTAATGACCATTGATTGATGATTCTTGTTTGTGCTTGATTTATTGGTAGTGGAGTTATTGTGTGTAGGTTCTCCTGCCATTTTCTTTTGGTGTTTGGTAAAGTGGGATTATCTATTCCCTATGTCTTTATGAGTGTAGTTATCTTCATTAGGTCTGGGTTTTCCTTTCAGCACTTTCTGTAGAGCTGGATACATATTTTTTAAATCTTGCTTTGTCATGGAATAATTTTGTTTTCTCCATCTATGGTAATTGAAAGCTCTGATGGATATAGTATTCTGAGCTGGCATCCTTGTTCCCTTAGCATTTGTAGGGCATCTGTTTCATAGTTTCCATTGAGAAGTCAGGTGTAATTTGGTTAGGTCTCCCTTTATATGTTACTTGACCTTTTTCTTTAGCTGCTCTTAATATTTTCTCTTTATTCTGTAGGTTTTCACGTTTTGATTATTATGTGGCGAGGTGACTTCTTTTTCTGGTCCAGCCTATTAGGTGTTCTGTAAGATTCTTGTATTTTCATAGGCATATCCTTCTTTAGGTTAGGGAAGTTTTCTTCTATGATTTTGTTGAATATGTTTTCTGTACCTTTGATCTGTATTTCTTCACCTTCTTCTATACCTATTATTCTCAGCCTTGGCTTCTTCACAGTGTCCCATATTTCCTGGGTATTTTCTTTGGTTGATGACTGTATATCCTCTAATGAGTCTTCAACACCTGAGATTCTCTCTTCTATCTCTTGTATTCTACTTGCAACTGTAGTTCCTTATCATTTACTCTGCTTTTCTATTTCTGGCATCCCCTTGTTATGTGTTTTCTTTATTGTTTCTATTTCAGCTTTCAAGTCTTCAACTGTTTGAGTTATTTCCTTCATTTGTTTGGTTGTTTTTTTCTTGGTACTCTTTAGATTCTTTGAGACATTTTTTATTTCTTGAATTTTTTGGTTTGCCTTTTCCTCCATTTCATGTATTTTTGTTTGTTTGTTTGCTTTTTCTTCTATTTCTTTAGGGGATTTCATCATTTCCTCTTTGAGGGTCTCTATCATCTTCATAAAATATTTTCCAGGGTTTGTCTCTTCTGCTTCATCTATGTAGTGTTTTTCATGTCTTTCTGGTGATGCGTCTCTAGATTCTGGTGGAGTCATGTTGGTCTTTCTATTGCTGAGTGAGCTCTTATTCTGTCTTCCTCCCATCTCTTCTTCCAGTGGGTCCAGGTGGGGTATTTCTGTCTCCACTGGTCTCCTTCTTTCCTGAAGCTGAAGCTGGGGACACTGCAGCTGGGGATGCCAGAGGTTGAGTTGTGGAAGGACTGATACCTTTCCTGTGTGGGCAGGTCCTCTGGATGCCAGGAGCGGGCCACCAGAAGATTGAGGGCATGGGTGATGGGCAGGGGATGGGGGTGGCCCCAGGGGGACCCAAGCTCACCTGAAGCTGGGGTTGCTGGAGGCTGGGGGTATGGAAGGACTGATGCTTTTCCTGTGTGGGCAGGTCCTCTGGATGCCAGGAGTGGGCCCCCAGAAGATTAGGGGATGGGAGATGGGCATGGGATGGGGGTGGCCCCAGGGGAACCCAAGCTCACCTGAAGCTGAAGCTGGGTACACTGGAGGTTGGGGTCTTGAAGACCCTGATATTAACCCACACCTATGAACACCTGATCTGTGACAAAGAATCTAAACTATACAATGGAAAAAAGAAAGCATCTTCAACAAATGGTGCTGGCATAACTGGATGCTGGCATGTAGAAGACTGCAGATAGATCCATGTCTCTCACCATGCACAAAACTTAAGTCCAAATGGATCAAAGACCTCAAAAGAAATCTAGCCACACTGAACCTCTTAGAAGAGAAGGTGGTAAATACCCTTGAATTAATTGGTACAGGAGACTGCTTGCTGAACATAATACCAGTATCATAGACACTGAGATTGACTATTAATAAATGGGACCTTCTGAAACTGAGAAGCTTCTGTAAGGCAAAGGACACAGTCAACAAGAATAAATGGCAGCCCAAAGAATGGAAAATATCTTCACCAACCCCACATCTGATAGAGGGCTGATTTCCAAAATATATAATGAACTCAGGAAGCTAGCTACCAAAACACCAAACAATCCAATTACAAAGTGGGGTGCAGAAATAGAGGATTCTCAAGAGAGGAATTTAAAATTGCGAATAAACACTTGAGAAAGTGCTCAACATCCTTAGCCATCAGAGAAACGCAACTCAAAACAACCCTGAGATACCATCTTACACCTGCTGGAATGGCTAAAATCAAAAACACCAGTGATAGTCTATGCTGGAGAGGGTGTGGAGAAAGGAACACCCCTCCATTGCTAGTGGGTTGGCACACTTGTACAACCACATTGGAAATCAATATGGCCATTTCTAAGGAAAATGGTAATGAGCCCACCCCAAGATCCAGCAATTCCTCTCTTGGGAATATACCCAAAAGATGCACATTCATACAACAAGGACATCTGTTCAACTATGTTCATAGCAGTGTTGTTTTTAACAGCCAGAACCTGGAAGCAATCTAGATGTCCTTCAACCGAAGAATGGATGGAGAAAATGTGGTACATTTTCACAATGGAGTATTACTCAAAATGAATGGATGGAACTGGAAGAAAACATCCTGAGTGAGGTAACCCAGTCACAGAAATACAAGCAGGGTTTGTGCTCACTCATATATGTCTATGAGACCCAGAGCAAAGGGCTGCCAGCCTACAATCCACGCCACCAGGGAAACTAGGATACAAGGAGGACCCCAAGAGAAGAACTCATGGCCCCCAAAGAAGGGGGGATAAGAACCCTTGATCAAATTTGGAGCATGGGGAGAGAGGAGGGAGTTGAGAATGGGCAGGGGAGAAGGGGAAATGGGAGAACAGGAAAGAACACGAAGACTGAGACAGGGGAGCAGTAGAGGAGGGCAAGAAAGGAGAAGCCTCAATAGAGGGAGCCAGTACAGGTTTGGAGAGAGGTCTGGCACAGGGGAAAAGTTAGAGGATCCACAGGGATGACTCCAACTAAGAATCTAGGTAGTGGTGAAGAGGCTGCCTTTGATGCCCTTCCCCTATAATGAGATTGATGACTACCTTGGTTGCCATTCTAGATCCTCCATCCAGTAGCTGATCAAAGCAGAAACAGGCACCCATAGCTAGACACTGAGCCATACTCAAGGAATCCAGTTGCAGAGACGGAGGAGGAATGAGCAAAGGAGCCAAGACTGTGCTAGAGAAACCTGCAGAAATAGTTTACTTGTCCTAGTGAGAGCATGGAGATCCTAGTCCTAAAGCTGTGGAACCAGCATTGGACCAAACCAAGCCCTCCGAATGTGGGTGCCATACAGGAAGCCAGGACAGTCTATGGGATCTCTAACAATGGAGCCAGTGTTTATCCCTAGAGCACAAATGGACTTCGGGAGCCCATTCCCTATGGAGGGATCCTATTGTGGTCCAGATACAAGAAAGAGGGCCTAGGCCCTCCCCCAAATGATGTGACAGACTTTCATGGTCCCCACATGGAGGGCTTCACTATGCTTGGGGAGTGGATGGGAGGTGGGTTGGGGGTTCAGTGGGGAGCATGGGAGGATGGGAGGGCAAGGGAATGGGGGAATTGATATGTAAATAAGAGTGCTCTAAAATAATAAAGAAGATATAAGCTTAATGTACATTTGGCTTTATAGTCCAATGCAAGAAACTAGTCTACATAATCTTAGCATGTATTTTGACAGTAATGATAAGAATTAAATGGTGTTAATTCCAATGAAATGGAACAACCCCCTGTAACATATTCTACTGTCATTTCTGTTAAGTAGGAAAACTATTTCACATGTTTCATTTAAACCCATGATATGGAAATTACTATTTGTATAGAATGTGAATGAGCGTGTATATTTAACATTCACAGACACAATCCATTTCTCATCATGATACAGAAATAAAGAATGACAATAACAGTGAGAGTTAAGCAAAGACAAGATGGGCCAAGCTGTCTGGGAGGAATTTGTGGTGTTCTAAATTTATAGAACCTTACCGAGTCACATATTAACACACAAGGATATCAGAAGGGGAAGCAGCTGGAGACTGGCACTGGGTCCAATTTCTGCAGAATTTCTGGGGAACTGTAGAACACTCATGTCTGAGGCTGCTTGAAATCCAGCATAATGCTTAGGGAAGGAGATTTTATTTTCTGAGGGCTCAGCCTAGTTGGCTGCTCTTGAGTCTCCTAGGAAGGGCAGGGCCATGAGACATCATGCATGCCTATTTTTGCAGGAAGCAGAGACAAAGAAATGATCTCTTTCTATTGTTCTCATCCTCAACAAGACACACAATTAAGAATCACAGACAGTTAAAAAGTATGCCTCCCAGACAACAACCATCAGAGTCCCTGAAT
Source organism: Mesocricetus auratus (assembly GCF_017639785.1). NCBI lineage: Eukaryota > Metazoa > Chordata > Mammalia > Rodentia > Cricetidae > Mesocricetus > Mesocricetus auratus. The sequence continues at coordinate 4,096,338 of NW_024429268.1, forward strand.
CCTGGCATTAGTTTATCTTGTAACTTCCACAGCTTTGTCTTCACATCTAGATGTTTCTGATGAATTTGTCAAGATGTAGAACCAGGGAAAAAACTCCTGGAATCCATTCAGAAGCTTAGCCTCTCCTGGATGGAATCTGAATCCCTTGGTTTGTAGTAGAAGTGTGATGTCAAGGACTTAGAAATCGCTTGTGATTGAAAGTCACACTCCAAGTTGTAGACCCACTTTGGGAACTTCATAGGAAGGCAGAGAGGGGATTTGGGAGTTCAAAAAGAGGCCAAGGTGTCCTAGAATGATCTTTTGGGTCTTGTCGTAAGGCAGTGACTTTTATGGTACAAACCACCAATGTAGGTGATCTATCAGAAGTACTCTTTTGGCTTCATCTTGCAAGATGGAGGTGTCTTGATTCAGAGACCATGCCTTTCTGGGAAAGCAGAAGCCTCTACAGTATGGTTTCACTTATGTTTTACTATATAAACCCATTGTCATTTTATTTATGTTTCTTTCTGGTATTAGAAATTGGAGAGACGGTTATTTCATTTGAAGGCACTCTAAAAGTTGTAAATCAATAATTTACTACATTTGCAATCATAGTCATCTGGAGTTAGGGCATAAATTCGAGGAGAATTTTTGTGTTTCTCACATTTTCAGGACATACTCACATCTGCTATGAGTTTGTATTTGTGATGAAAATACTCCCTCATGCTCCATCTTTTTTTCAAGATACTGTTTCTCTGAGTAGACCTGGAACTTACTCTGTAGATCAGGATGGCCTTGAACTCAGAAATCTGACTCTTATGTCTCTTGAGTGCTGGGATTAAGGGTGTGCACCACCATTATCTAGCTGAAACAAAAATAAATCTATAAACACCATTTTTGAAGCTCAAAGCATTGTTCCTTGTATGAAACCCATTATTTGTAGGCTATAGTCTTTATAACTTTCGTCTCCTTTTGTGTGGACATGAACTGCAACTAATGTAAGCAAAGCTTTTCTGACAATTATCAGTTTTAGGGCATTTAAAAAATTGGAAATCAGTGTGGCACTTCCTCAATCATCTGGGAATTTATCTACCTCAATATCCATCTTAGAGACATATCCGAAGGATGCACAGAGACACTTGTCAACCATGCTCATTGCTACTTTACTCCTAATAGCTAAGAGTGGAAACAACCCAGATGTCCTTCAACAGATGAATGGAGAAAGAAAATGTGGTACATTCACACAATGAAATATTACTCAGCCGTTTAAAAAATGAAACAATGAAACTCACACATAAATTGGTGGAAAAAATCCTGAGTGAGTTAACCCAGAATTTATTTGCTTTTATGTGGAAATTATCTTTTAGGTCAATGATAAGCATGGATAGATATCCCTAGGAAAGGAAAACAGAATAGATAATATGGATGGACAAAGGAATAGGACTGGAATGGGAGGATTATTTAGAGTGAGGGAGGGAACAGGAAATAAGGGGAAAGACGTGTAAAATTAAGGGTTGTTTGATGGGTAGTATGGAAACATAATATAGTAGAAGCTTTATATATGAAAGTGATCTAAATGACACCACCAAATAATGATGGAGACAGAGCCCAACTGGACATCTCTTGTCACCAAATGAAGCTTTCCAGTACGAGGAAATGGGTTATACCTAATTTAGTTTTTGCACAAAGGGATCCCATGGGAGTCTCCAAGCAACCCAGGGTGCGCCCATCACTATAGGTCACTTTCCACAAACTTAAGGTAAGGGCCCATTGCTGAAGACACAACCTACATAAATCATTGAGCATGGAGAAGTCGAGCTGTTGCCTACTACAGCCTCCACTGCTATGCTCTAGTGTCTTTGGTACAGGAAGGTATTCTGCACATTACCAAAGGAAAAATGTGAACGCCAGCCCAGTTACAAACCCTTTTCAATGGCTCTGCTAGTGCAATGGTGACGCCAACGATGGGGGAGTAACCACCAACACATGGTAGGACTTAAAAGATCACCCCACGAGAGGGAACCCTACCCAACACTGCTTTGGGAACTTAGAATCCAAGACTAGATAGCTCAGGGATGTAGCACAAAACCAAACACCATTCTCCTAAGGAAATGTAGCAATAAAGCGACTCCTAATGACATTCTGCTACACACGTAGATACGTGCCTTGCTTTGCAGTCATCAGAGAAGTTTCCTCCTGAAGCAGATGGAAAGAAATAACAGAGACCCACAGCCAGACATCGTGCAGAGTGAGAGGCCTTGAAATGCTCAGCCCTAAGTGGGATCTATCAAATCTCTCCCCTCAGGGTTCAGGGAATTCTGCGTAATAGAAAAATGGAAAGAGAGGGAAGTAGCTGTCCCTCTGGCATCATCAGGTAAACAGGCCAGCTTCCAGGCCTGTGTTCCAGAGCCTGCAGATCGCCTGGGAACTGCACAGAGCTCCCAATCCCGGCGGGAGCATCAGGTAAACAGGCCAGCTTCCAGGCCTGTGTTCCAGAGCCTGCAGATCAACTGGGAACTGCACAGAGCTCCCAATCCCGGCGGGAGCCAAGCACCCCAGACTCCAGATCTTCTCTCCCACCAACGAGTTCAGGAAACTAGAGAAGGCTGGGAGCACAGGGAAGTAGCTGTCCCTCTGGCATCATCAGGTAAACAGGCCGGCTTCCCGGCCTGTGTTCCAGAGCCTGCAGATCGCCTGGGAACTGCACAGAGCTCCCAATCCCGGTGGGAACCAAGCACCCCAGACTCCAGATCTTCTCTCCCACCAACGAGACCAGGAAACGAGAGGAGGCTGGGAATACAGGGAAGCAGCTGTTCCTGCTGCAGCATCAGGTAAACAGGCCAGCTTCCCGGCCTGTGTTCCAGAGCCTGCAGATCGCCTGGGAACTGCACAGAGCTCCCAATCCCGGCGGGAGCCAAGCACCCCAGACTCCAGATCTTCTCTCCCACCAAAGAGACCAGGAAACTACAGGAGCCAGGGAGACCAGGGGAGTAGCTGTTCCGGATCAGGTACAAAAGGACCCAGCATAGGGTCCAGGGGACCAGGTAGGAGGCTAAGCGCCCCAGATTCCTGTTCTTCTTCTCCACCCACGGACCAGCATTTGAACAAGGTATAGAAGAACCACCAGATTACTGGACTTACTAGCACCCACCAAAAGGGAACTCTGGTCCCCAGACCAGGAAGGGGCTCTTTCTGCACCCACTAGAAGAAGAGATGGGAAAGAGACAATACAAAAACACAGTCAGCAACAGAAAAACAAATATGACACCGCCAGATTCTAGAGACTCCACACCAGCAAGACCCCAATACTCTAACGCGAAGGAAGCAGAAGAGAACGACCTTAAAAGCACTTTCATGAAAATGATAGAGGCCCTAAAAGAGGATATTGGAAAATCCCTCAAAGAAATGGAAGAAAAAACAAACCAAAAAATGCAAGAAATGGAAGAAAAAACAAACCAAAAAATGCAAGAATTGGAAGAAAAAACAAACCAAAAAAGGCACGAAATGGAAGAAGAAATGAAGCAAAAAATGCAAGAAATGGAAGAAAAAGCAAAGCAAAAATGCAAGAATTAGAAGAAGAAACATACTAAAAAAGGCAGGAAATGGAAGAAGAAACAAAGCAAAAAATGCAAGAAATGGTAGAAAAAACAAAGCAAAAAATGAAAAAAATGGAGGAAGAAACAAACCAAAAAAGGCAGGAAATGGAAGAAGAAACAAAGCACAAAATCCAAGAAATGGAACAAAAAGCAAACCAAAAAATGCAAGAAATGGAAGAAAGAACAAACCAAAAAATTCATAAAAGGCAACAAATGGACGAACAGATAAACAGAAAATTGCAAGAAGCAATGCAAACGCTGCAAGGGTTGAAAACTGAAATAGAGACACAAAAAAAACACAATCTGAAGAAAGGCAGAAAATAGAAAAGCTGGACAAACAGTCAGGCACTACCAATACAAGCATTACCAACAGAATAGAAGAGATGGAAGAGAGAATCTCAAGTGTTGAAGATACATTAGGAGAAATGGATTTATCAACCAAAGAAAACCTTAAATCCAACAAATCCTTAACACAAAACATCCAGGAATTATGGGACACCATGAAAAGACCAAACCTAAGAATAATAGGTATAGAAGAAGGAGAAGAAATCCACCTCAAAGGGGCAGAAGGCATATTCAACAAAATCATAGAAGAAAACTTTCCCAACCTTAAGAAAGACATGCCAATGAAGGTACAAGAAGCCTACAGAACACCAAATAGAGTGGACCACAAAAAAATCCCTCGCCACATAATAATCAAGACCCCAAACATACAGAATAAAGAAAGAATATTAAGAGCAGCTAAGGAAAAAGGTCAAGTAACATATAAAGGCAGACCTATCAGAATTACACCTGATTTCTCCATGGAAACTCTGAAAGCCAGAAGGTCCTGGATAGATATTCTACCTACACTAAGAGACCATGGATGCCAGCCCAGACTACTATACCCGGCAAAGCTCTCAATCACTATAGACGGAGAAAACAAGATATTCCATGACAAAACTAGATTCAACCAATATGTGTCCACTAACCCAGCCCTACAGAAAATTTTGGAAGGAAAACTCCAACCCAAGGAAGCTAACTACAACCAGAAAAACATAAGCATTAGAGAATCCCTCTCTACCAACAGCCAAAAGAACAAAGGGGTGAAATTCCACCCATAATTCCACCAACAACAACCATTGCAAATTGAAGAAGGATGAGCAATCAATGGTCATTAATATCCCTCAATATTAACGGCCTTAACTCACCCATAAAAAGACACAGACTAGCAGAATGGATTCGAAGACAGAACCCTTCCTTCTGCGGCATACAAGAAACACACCTCACCCTCAAAGACAGACATTACTTGAGAGTTAAAGGTTGGGAAAAAATTTTCAATCAAATGGACCCAAGAAACAAGCAGGGGTAGCAATCCTAATATCTAACAAACTAGACTTTAAAATAAAATCAATCAAAAGAGATGAAGGAGGTCATTACATACTCATCACAGGTGAAACCCACCAAGATGAAGTGTCTATCCTGAACACCTATGCCCCCAATACAAAGGCATCCACATTCGTTAAAGAAACATTATTAGAACTTAAATCTCATCTAAAGCCCCACACAGTTATAGTGGGAGATTTCAACACACCACTCTCACCACTAGACAAGAATACCAGACAGAAACTCAACAAAGAAGCAAAGGGTCTAATAGAAGTAATGACCCAACTGGGATTAACAGATATCTATAGAACATTTCATCCACATAAAAAAGAATATACCTTCTTCTCACCACCACATGGAACCTTCTCAAAAATCGACCACATACTTGGCAACATATCAAACCTCAGCAGCTACAAAAACATTGGAATAACTCCATGCATCTTATCAGACCACCATGCCTTAAAATTAGAATTCAACAACAACACAAATTGCAGAAAACCTACAAACTCATGGAAATTGAATAATGCTCAACTGCACCATCCCTGGGTCAAAGAGGAAATAAAAAAATAAATTAAAGACTTCCTCGAATTCAATGAGAATGAAGACACAACATACCCAAACCTATGGGACACTTTGAAAGCAGTGCTACGGGGGAAGTTCATAGCACTAAGTGCTCACATGAAGAAACAGGAAAACAGTTATACCAGAGAATTAACATCACAGCTAAAAGCTCTAGAACACAAAGAAGCAAACTCCCCAGGAGGAGTAGACGCCAGGAAATAATCAAATTGAGGGCTGAAATCAACAAAGTAGAAACCAGGAAAACAATACAAAGAATCAATGCAACGAAGAGTTGGTTCTTTGAGAAAATCAACAAGATAGACAAACCTTTGTCCAAACCTACCAAACAGCAGAGAGTGAACACGCAAATTAACAAAATCAGAAATGAAAAGGGGGACATAACAACAGACTCTGAGGAAATCCAGAGAATCATTAGGTCATACTTTGAAAACCTGTACTCCACAAAATTCGAAAATTTAAAGGAAATGGATGACTTCCTGGACAGCTATCATTTGCCAAAACTAAATCAAGAACAGATAAGCAATTTAAATAGACCTATAACCCCTATGGAAATAGAAGCTGTCATCAAAAGTCTCCCAACCAAAAAAAGTCCAGGTCCAGATGGCCTCAGTGCAGAATTCTACCACAAATTCAAAGAACAGCTTATACCAATTCTTCTCAAAGTGTTCCACACAATAGAAGCAGAAGGGTCTTTGCCAAACTCTTTCTATGAGGCTTCAATAACCTTGATCCCCAAGCCACACAAAGATACAACCAAGAAAGAGAACTTCAGACCAATATCCCTCATGAACATTGATGCAAAAATACTCAATAAAATACTGGCAAATCGGATCCAAGAACACATCAAAACAATCATTCACCACGATCAAGTAGGTTTCATCCCAGGGATGCAGGGATGGTTTAACATACGAAAATCCATCAACGTAATCCACCATATAAACAAGCTGAAAAACAAAAATCACATGATCATCTCACTAGATGCTGAAAAAGCCTTTGACAAAATCCAACACCCCTTCATGTAAAAGTCTTGGAGAGATCTGGGATAACAGGGACATACTTAAACATAATAAAAGCCATATACAGTAAACCAACAGCCAGCATCAAACTAAATGGACAGAAACTCAACGCAATTCCTCTAAAATCAGGAACAAAACAAGGCTGTCCACTCTCTCCATACCTTTTCAACATGGTACTTGAAGTTCTAGCTATTGCCATACGACAACAAAGGGGGATCAAGGGGATACAAATTGGGAAGGAAGAAGTCAAACTTTCACTGTTTGCAGACGATATGATAGTTTACATCAATGACCCAAAGAACTCTACCAGGGAACTCTTACAGCTGATTAACACCTTCAGCAAAGTGGCAGGTTACAAGATCAACTCAAGAAAGTCAGTAGCCCTACTATATACAGATGATAAAAGGGCTGAAAGAGAAATCAGAGAAACATCACCCTTTACAATTGCCACAAACAACATAAAATACCTTGGGGTAATGCTAACCAAACAAGTGAAAGACCTGTATCGTAAGAACTTTGAATCTTTAAAGAAAGAAATTAAAGAAGCCCTCAGAAAATGGAAAGATCTCCCATGCTCTTGGATAGGTAGGATCAATGTAGTAAAAATGGCAATCCTGCCAAAAGCAATCTACAGATTCAATGCTATCCCCATTAAAATCCCAGCACAATTCTTCACAGACCTTGAAAGAACAATAATCAATTTTGTATGGAAAAACAAAAGACGCAGGATAGCCAAAACAACCCTGCTCAACAAGGCAACGTCCGGAGGCATCACTATCCCTGACCTCAAGCTCTATTATAGAGCTATAGTCCTGAAAACAGCTTGGTATTGGCACAAAAATAGACAGGCAGACCAATGGAATCGAATTGAAAATCCGGGTATTAACCCACACACGTACGAACATCTGATCTTTGACAAAGAAGCTAAAAATATACAATGGAATAAAGAAAGCATCTTCAACAAATGGTGCTGGCATAATTGGAGACTGGCATGTAGAAGAATGCGGATCGATCCATGTTTATCGCCATGCACAAAACTTAAGTCCAAATGGATCAAAGACCTCAACATAAATCCAGCCACACTGAACCTCTTAGAAGAGAAAGTGGGTGGTACCCTTGAACGAATTGGTACAGGAGACAGCTTCCTGAACATAACACCAGTAGCACAGACAGTGAGATCAACAATTAATAAATGGGACCTACTGAAACTGAGAAGCTTCTGTAAGGCAAAGGACACAGTCAGCAAGACAAAAAGGCAGCCCACAGAATGGGAAAAATATTCACTAATCCCACATCTGACAGAGGGTTGATCTCCAAACTTTACAAAGAACTCAAGAAGCAAGTCTCCAAAACAGCAAAGGACCCAATTAAGAAGTGGGCTGCAGAACTAAATAGAGAGTTTTCAATAGAGGAGTCTAAAATGGCTGAGAGGCACTTGAGAAAGTGCTCAACATCCTTAGCCATCCGGGAAATGCAAATCAAAGCAACTCTGAGATACCATCTCACTCCTGTCAGAATGGCTAAAATCAAAAACACCAATGACAATTTATGCTGGAGAGGATGTGGTGAAAGGGGGACACTCCTCCATTGCTGGTGGGAGTGCCAACTGGTTCAGCCACTTTGGAAAGCAGTATGGAGATTCCTCAGAAAAATGGGAATAAACCTACCACAAGACCCAGCAACTGCACTCTTAGGCATATATCCAAAAGATGCCCATTCATATAACAAAGATGTCTGTTCCACTATGTTCATAGCAGCTTTATTTGTAATAGCCAGAACTTGGAAGCAACCTAGATGTCCCTCACCCGAAGAGTGGATAGAGAAAATGTGGTACATCTACACAATGTAGTACTATTCAGCAGAAAAAAATAATGGAATCATGAGATTCGCAGGCAAATGGATGACACTAGAAGAAACCATCCTGAGTGAGGTAACCCAGTCACAAAAAGAGAAACATGGCATGTACTCTCTCATATATGGATTTTAGACATAGATCTGGGGAGTGCCAGCCTACAATCCTATGGCCAGAGAGTCTGGGAAACAGAAACTTCATTTAGTGGCTGGTTAAGTACTGAGCTGAACTCAAGAAAGCCAGTATCAGAGAGGGAGGACTGATGATCAAAGGGATTAAGACTGGGCTGGTTTAACCCCCAGAAACAGCTGACCAGACAAAGGTTAACTCTTGAATCCCAGGCATCAGCCTGGGAATCCAGCATAGGACTGATCAAGACCCCCTGAAGCTGGGTGTCAGTGAGGAGGCCTAGGTAATCTATTGAGCCTTGGACAGCAGATCAGTACCCATCCCAAGTATACACATGGACTCTGGACTCCCATAGAACAATGTGAGGTGCACTCTCACCCTGAACTCTTGGGGAAGGGTCTAGGCCCTGCCCTATATGAAATGACAGACTATGGACACCCCCATGGAGGGCCTCACCCTGGGGGAATGAGGGGATAACGGGGGGGGATGGGGGGAGGGCACGGGAGGAGGGGAGGGAAAGGGAGAGGGACCTCGAACTGACTTGTGAAGCAACCTTGTTTCTTATCTAAATTTAAAATGGAAAGTAAAAAAAAAAATAATAATAATAAAAAAGAAAAATGGAAAGAGTGCTGGAGCCAGAGGAGATGGGAGACACTAAGAAGACCAGGGCCTCTAAACACACAAGACAGATGCACGCATGAACTCACAGAGACTGTGGCAGCATGCACAGGTCCTGTATGGGTCTGCAGCAGATGGGTCTCTAGAGCCCAAAGGAGACTTGGACACATGTCCCAATCCCTAACCCAGAAGCTATCTCCAATTGATAAATACTTGCAAATGAAAATTTAGTTTTCTCCAAGGGAGTTTCACTGGGGAAACAAACTACTCCTAAGGGTAGACCACATGCCCAGTAGTAGATGGTCCATAGAAAATGAACCCAACAGCCTGTTTGGAGGTTCCTTCTCTCATGATGTCGCATCAGGGCCTTTTTTTTTCTCTTTTATATTTTTAATTTTATCCTTTTTATTTTTAATTTTTGTTTCTTTCTCTCTCTTTTACCCTCCAGGTCTTTTGCACATATATATTATATCTTTCAGTTTTATATTTTAATGTATTTCTCTATTGTGCAAGCTATTGATAACTGGCTTTCAGTGTAGTTTGCTTTCTTCTTAAGCTTATGGCATATGCAATTTGTGAGGCTATGCAATTAGAATTTTGATAGAATTTATTCTATTTTTGGGATCAAGAAAATGAAATATTATTTAATTTTATAGCCAATAAATTCAACTGAAAATAAAAACAACTATGTCTGATAAAAACCTCATTTTATAGAAAGCCAATGATTGAATCACATGTAGTATTTTTCTTACAAATTAAGAGGAAGGGTGTGGTCTTATATTACTAGACCCAGATAAGAGGGCAATAGAGAACTTTTCTGGATTTAGGAAAATAATTGGGATAAAGATTAGAGGAAATTACTGAGACTTGTGGTCCAAGCATCACACTATCCGGGAATGAGTTTCTTTGCACAGAATCCTTCTCAGGGCACCCTTGACCTCAGTGTTCCTCAGGCTGTAGATCAGGGGGTTCAGCATGGGGTTGAAAAAACTGTAAAACAGGAAAAGGATCTTCTGCTGCTCCTCGGGGTGCTGGGACTTGGGGGCCATGTACATGACGATGGCGCTGCCAAAGAAGAGCCCAACCACACAGAGGTGGGAGGAGCAGGTGGAGAAGGCCTTTCTGCGGCCTTCCCCCGACTGGATCCTCAGGATGGCCACCAGGATGCGTGCGTAGGAGACTAGTACAAAACAGAGGGGGCCCACTAAGATGAACACACAGGCTGCAAAGATGACGACTTTGTTGAGTGTGGTGTCAGCACAGGCCAGCTTGAGGACAGACAGGATTTCACAGAAGAAGTGATTGATTTCATGGGGCCCACAGAAGGGCAGCCTCAGGATGAGGACTAAATGAACCAGAGCCAGGAGGAAGCTAAATATCCAGGAACCAGTAGCCAGGATAGTACACACTCGCCAGTTCATGATGACAGTGTAGTGTAAGGGGTGGCAGATGGCCGCAAACCTATCATAGGACATCACCACGAGGAGGAGACATTCTGCGTGTGCAAAAGCCAAGAAGAGAAAGGTCTGTGTCATGCATCCAGCAAAGGAGATGGGCTTCATCTCATCCAAGAGGTTCACCAGTGTCTGTGGCACCGTGTTGCAGGCATAGGCCATATCCACAATGGCCAAGTGGGACAGGAAGAAGTACATGGGGGTGTGGAGTCTGGAGTCCAGGCAGATTATCCCAAGGATGGTTCCGTTCCCTAACAGGGTGAACGTATAGAAGAGAGAGAAAAGCAGAAAAAGGACTAGATGAATCCTTGGGCCAAGACAGAATCCCAGCAGGATGAACTCTGTGACCAATGTGTGATTTTCTTCCATTACTCTAAGAAGGAGAGATAGAGAGTACTCAGAGATGCAATTATATTAAAACATCTTTTTAAAAATATTTCATCAGCATTTTTTGGTATAGAATACTTTAAAATTATACTCTTAGAAATTCATTCAAGTAAATTAATTAATAAAATATTGCTTATCAAATATCAAATTGTTTACTCATCTGCTTAAGTTTCACTGTTGGTATTCAAGTTTCAGAAGGGAAACATGTCAGCCATTACTGACCCAGAACCATTGGTGCTGATGTGACTAAGAACTACCAAGCTTATACGTATCAAAGTATCATGAAATAAAGTATTTCAGAGTTTCCTGTGTGTCACTTTGTTAGTGAGTTACTGGGTCTTAAAAGAATACCAGAGCTTTTAGAAGAATAGTGTCAAGGAAAAAAATAGAGACTGTAGATTGCTTTGGCAGAAATCAGATTGCTGTTACAATTTTTTGAATAGTTATTTACAGATATTTAAATTGTAAATAGAATATAGAGGCTGTTTTTGATGGGCAAGTATAATTGGGTGTGTTATGGAGTAGAAGGTGAAGTTTGGCACATGGACACACTTGCAATATTAGCGAGGAGAGAGTTGGTAGTAGAAATATTATCTAATTAGAGTTCTATATGATGTCATGTATCTGTTTTCATTTGTCTAAAACACATTCTTTCTACATATAAATGTATATAAGATGTGTATCATTGTTTTGATAAATGAGCAGAAATCAGTGTTTGACTATTTGGTAACTGGGTTACTGAGAGTTATTAATTCACTGTACCTACTTTTCTACACATTGAAAGCAGGTCAGTTAGTGTTCAGTTGATTGGTGATACAGGACTAGACACTGCACTAACTACTCCAGATCAGTGTTCCTATAAACTCCTGAGGATTTAGAGGGTGGCCATGATTTGGGATTTTTCCAAATATGCTGTCTGCTTTGACTTTCCTTTCTTGTAGTATAAAATGAAGATAAGTCAGGATACTCATCCTATTAGTTTTACAATTTACAATGATTGCCTTTTATTAATATATTTTTAATCATGTCTGTGTACAGAGGTCAAAAGACAATCTCCAGTAGCCAACTCTCTCCTTTCACCACATGGGTTCTAGGGAAATGGATTTGGACTGATAGACTTGGCTACAAGCTCCTTTACCTGCCAAGTCATCCTGCCTGTCCTACTCATTTTATTTTAATTTAATCCTTTATATTGATAATGAGCACCATATGTGTTAATAATTATGCAATTTTCTATTTAAACACACTGCATGAAAGAACAAGATGGCCTCAGTATCAAGGATTATCATATTCTCTATAAGTAGGCAATTCTAAAAGCATTGAGAAGTTGATATTTCATTTGGACACTTTACAGAAATCTGAACGGACTAATTAGGGATAAAATAGTCTACAAAAGTGGCTTTTTGATTTTGATTTTGGACATGATTTCTTCACTAAGCCTTATTGAAATACACATGGTTTCTGATGAGAACTTCATCAACTCTATCACCCGGGCAACATAATGTGAAGCTTAGTAACTTTCCCAATGACCAGTGTCAGGGATGACACAGAGTTTGGCTAGTCCCCAGATTAACTGTAGTCTCTAGGGATGACACGGAGTTTGGCTAGTCCCCAGATTAACTGTAGTCTTTAGCAAGGGATATGTCAAGAAGTATTTCCTGAGGAATTGGCATAGGAGACAGAACTGGGTTCTTAAGGAAACAATTGTAAAATGCACATATAACATATGATAATAATGACTTAGAAGCAGAAAGGTAATTACAGTTGCTGGATGTAATCTCCCAGAGGCAGGGCTGGAGGATTTGACCAACAAGTGAGCTCAAATGTAGTTACTTTCATGAAAAACCTGACTGGAAAATGGGTTTAAAAAAAGGGAGGATATGGATGTGGAGTGTAGATACTGTGTCTATGAGGCAGCATTGGGAAGTTCATGTAAAATAACCTTCAGGAGAGGAGGCCAAGGGAACCAAGAAGAGCAAGGATAGGAGATGTCTGCACTCCTAGTGGGTGGGTTGGTGATTGGTCATCCATCACCTTATCTGGAAAGATTTCTGAATAGCTCTTCCAGATGTCATTTCATGTTATTTATAGCCCTTGGCCAATGATCCCTTTTCTTGAACAGGTGACCATACAAAGACAGGATATGTGATTAACAAAATTTTCTTCTTATATTGCATTGCATCTTGATTTTTACATAAAGAATATTTAGATATTATGCTTTATATACCAGTGTTTTGATGGAACATGAAAAAATATTTCTTGAAGAAAATTTCCAAAGCTAGATCTAAAAAGCAGAGACCACATTCTAGACCAATACAACTCCTTTAATACCATACCTTGCAAAGAAATAGTTCCCTTACTAATGGCAACTAATGTTGTCCCTACCTTCATAGAAGCATTATTGACACACAGCCAATGTATATTGACTGCACATAATATAAATTATACATATTTAAAGTTCCATGCATGACAGGCTGATTTAACATTATGTTACTATCAAAAATTTCGTGGTGAAAGACTAAGTTTAATTGTTAAATACACTACGCATAGAGAAATATTGTATTATAGCTTTTTATAGCCCCAGACACAGGAAGATGGAAAGGTCAGATGTATTAGCATCCTGTTAGCACTATTGTTTCAGTCTTGATTTATTCTACAGCGGTGGAGCATATTTGCCTATTTTGTATCCCAGACATTTGTTATATGACAAATGCATTAAAAAGAACAAACAAATAACTTTTGTCTTCTTATTATATCTAGTTCCTTTAAAAACATAGCCTTTAACAAATATGCCAAGGAAGCTCCTTCTTTCTAACGGAAATAAGCCCTACCACCCAGCAAAACTTCTTTCTTGTGACCTGTGTTAAAGTAAGAGCTTTAACATTGGGTAAGACCAACTAAAGGGTATGCAATGTGTTAAACACTTGAATTTAATATTTATTTGTCTTATAATTTTATTTGCTAGCTGTTTGACACATCTAGTACTAACAAAAACAATCAACGGAAGCTAATTTTCAAGAGGTCTGCGAGAATGTCCCACTGACACATATTTCAGTTGCAAATGTAAATTTCAGTTATTGTGATGACCATAAGTCTACCAATGTGTGATTTCAAGTATTTAGAAGATGTTAAAATTATATTCAGTTAAAAATTCATCCACTGACTTTAACATTCTACTCAGGTAAATATCTGAGTAAGAAAGATGTTTTTTTTCCTGTATCAACAAAGTTTTACCATTTAAACAATCCACATTTAGAAAAGCAAATCTCAAAGTTTGATGGACGTCCATCTATCCTCCGCAGTAGCAGACATGGGCCAGAAGGAATTTGTAGTATGACTCCCTGTTGTTTACCAATTATGCAGCTCTAAAAGAAGCCTGGCCACTTACAGGTGATGAAAAAAAGAACTGGAGACTAATTAGTTTTCTTGCTCACACTGTTAGAGAGACTTCGCCAGGTCGTCCTACAGAAGAGTCTATGGAGTGGTGTCTTAGGCACCAAATACCGTAGGGAAACAACAGCAGGGCAGGTTGATGGAACCATTATTGTGGAGACTCCGTCGTAAAATTATCTCCAGGAAAAAGAGATTCATGTAAAGGTAAACTTTGAACATCAAAGCCTTCTAGCAGAAAACTTAAGAGGTTTTTTTTGGCATTTCTTCCTTCTCTCACTTTGCCATGTGACCACAGACACCTATATTCCTTTCCATACCCATTACAAAACACATCCTGCAGACTAACATGTACTTACTTGTTCAGAGCATTCTAGATGTCTAAGCGCATCCTTATAACTGTGAAGAAAAGTATGTGGAAGACATAGGCTTGACATTCATTTGGCCTCATATTCCACTGGAATAAAAATATTTTCGTAAGCTTGGCATGCGTTTCGTGAGGGTTGACGAGAATTAAATGCAACCTGTATGAGATAACCAGCATATGTTAATTTTCCTGCAATGGAACACCATTCTGTAATTTATCCTATTCTTCTATTATAATTTTTGTTAATTGGGAAAATCATTCCACATATTCCATCCAAGCTTTCAATGTCGAGCTCACTCGCATGTAGAATGTGAATAATGAGCATGTAAATTCAGCATCCACAGAGACAACTGATTTCTTTTCCTGATTAATAAAGAGTGGTAATAACAAAGGTAGCAGAAACCACAACCTAGAAGTATTAACCAGTCTGGGAGGATGTAGCTAGCAAAGTCAGGCAACTTTGCTATGAACATTAAACTCAAGCATTTCAGAAGGGGAAGCAGCTGGAGGCTCTCACAGATCCTGTCTCCTCAGATCTTCCCATGGAACTGCAGAAACCTCCCTGACTGAAATGCAGCCACATCCTCAGGAAAGGAGCTGCTATTCTCTCAGGGCCCAGCCTAGTTTGCAGCCCTTGAGAGGTCACAGGAAGGGCTATGCCATGAAACACCCTGCATGCCTACCTCTGCTGGAAGCAGCAACAAAGCAATTGTGTTTTTCTCATCCCCAGCACACAATTAGGAAATATAACCACCAAGCACACCTCTGAGACTACAACTCTCATTAGAGTCCCTGAATGCTTCTCACTATTCGATCTCATAATTTCCAGAATAGCATTGTCCCCAGTCTCTGTGGGATTCCGGAAAACCTGCCAAGAAGCTGGACCACTGGGGGAGCTGCTGGCATCCAGTCGTCAAGTCAACCTGCTTTGGATGGACTTTGGTTGCTCCAGGCTGGAGCACACATGGAGGAAAAAGGATTCTGAAACTCAGTTGTTTGCAAGCTGCACTCCAAGGTCTGGAGGTCCTGTGAAAGTTGCTTAGAGAGTCATACAAAAGATTGGGGAGTTCAAGGAGGAGGTGGTAAGGTATTCCAGAGAATCTTTGGGGACTTGCTTTAAGGCAGTGTACCTTCTACGGCAGGAACCGCAAATGTAGGTCATGGCTTGGAAGTCCTCATTCATCTCCTTCTGAGACTGTCACTTTCTGGGAAGATAGGAGCCTCTACAAGGTGGTTTCTGTTATGAATTACTGTCTCTCCCAGGAAAATGGAGATGCACGATGCCAGATGTATTTTCATTTTTATTTATATTTTTCCTAATATTGGATATTGGAGAAATAATAATTGTAGTTGCAGCCATACTGAACTTTATAACCCACTAAGTTTATTACATGGTGATCCTGATCTTCTGGGGTTAAAGCATAGACCCAAGGGAGTTTCTCACATCTTTCCCACCTTTGCAGGTCATGGTCACCTCGATCATGAGTATGTGCCCATGATGAGAAAAAAAAACACTGTTTTTAGGAAGCCAAACAATCATTTCCTGTATGAAAATTCCCTGTGCACAGAAGACATGGCATAAACATTTTATCTTCTTTTTTGCATCCTGGAGATCTACAAGCAATATAAATAAAACTCCCGTGATAACCATAAGAAATCTTCACTATGTAAACAACCAGTCATAAAGACTCATTCTAGAGCCACGCATTGGTGGTACATGCCTTTAATCCTAGCACTTGGGAGGCAGAGGCAGGCAGATCTCTGCAAATTCTAGGTCAGCCTGGTTTGCAGAGCAAGACACAGGACAACTAAGGCTACACAGAGAAATTCTGACTCTAAAAAACAAAAACAAAAAGTCGTTTCAGTGAAAGAGACTGAACATTTGAGTTGGGTCAAGGCAAACACACAATTTCATAATGGCAAACAAATGGAAATTTGGGAAACACACCACCCAAATCGTGCCTTTTCTAGTGTATAACAAGTTAGGAAAATCTCTACTTCAGCAAGCTGTCACTAAGAAACATAAACACATGGAAAACATAAACACATGGAAATTAGACTAACAGAGGAAACAAAGTTTAATTGAAACAAATATGTTTATAAATGTTTGTGCTATTCTTAACCACATAGAAATCCTCTATGGAGAATTAGCCTGGGCTAGAGAGATGGCTCAGCCGTCAAAGGCTAGGCTCACAGCCAAAAATATAAGATAAGTATCCTGAAAAAATCTATGTAAATGGAGTCTATAGAAAACATTTCTATATGATCAACACATATTTGAGGATATAAGCCTGAAAAAATAGAGAATAGTAACTAAATTTTACACTTGGGAATACAACAAAAATTAAACGTAAGAAAATTTCCCTTCCCCTGTAATTGGACTGATGACTACCTTGGTTACCATCCCTAGAGCCTTGACCCAGTAGCTGATCCTAGCAGAAACAGGCACCCACAGCTGAGCACTGAGCCATACTCCCAGAATCCAGCTGTGGAGAGGGAGGAGAGATGAGCAAAGGAGCCAAGACTGGACTGGAGATACCCGCAGAAACAGTTGACCTGACCTAATGAGAGCACACAGACCCTCGTTGGATAGCACAGGAACCAGCATTGGACCAAACCAAGTCCTCAGAATATGGGTACCAGTCTATGGAACCTCTAACAGTGGAGCCAGGGTTTATTCCTAGGCCACAAATGCACTTGGGGAGCCCATTCCCAATGGAGGGATACTATTGCAGCCCAGATATGGAAAGGAGGATCTTGGCCCACCCCCAAATGATGTGATGGACTTTGGTGATCCCTCTGGAGGGTCTCACTATCCCTGGGGAGTGGGTGGTGGGTGGGCCGGGGGTTGGTGGGAATCAAGGGAGGATGGGAGGGCGAGGGAATGGAGGGACGGATATGTAAATAAGAGTGTTTCTAAAGAATAAAAATAAAACAAAGAATATTTGGCTAAGAACTGTTTCTTCCTACATATAAATAAAAACACATTGCTTCAAAAAAATTCCCTGAAGAACACAACACCAATAGCTATCAATATCGATCAAACTGTACATGTTCTGCTGAAAGTAAAATGAGATAGTGTTTATCTTGTGTTGGTTTTCCCCAGGAGATGTAAACAAACGTCCATTTGCCCAGATAGGACACAGATAGCAGGCCAACAAAACAGACCCACCCACGTCTAGCTCGATGGACTAGTGAATATTGGAGTATTTCTTACAGTAGTGTGGGTGATTAAAATGCAGTCTCATCTCTGAAGATTCTTTCTCAATAATGGGTAAGGATTCAATGAAAGCTGCATTTATCGAATTGTCTACATGACTTGCAGGCAGTGTGGGTGGACCATAAGTTTCACTCCATAGCAGCAATTACTGTGGAACTCTGGAGAGGGGTTTTATGTATCTGCTAAGTTTCAGGACCATCTTGAGACTTGTGAGTTTCTTTTCTTCCTGAGCTTCATCATTTTAATTTACTTCCTAAGTCATAAGGTTGTCCATTTCAGGAGGATATACATCAATTTGAAGGATGTAGCTACTCAATTTCTGGATAAGTATTTACCATTTTAAGGAATAAGAAGGCTATGCAAGTATAGGAATAGGTAAAGCTAACAGTGCAGTCAGTATTAATTGAAATAAAAATATTTATGTGCTAACACTATTTGCCTTTGATGGAGATTCAAAGCTCTTATGCTCAAAGCACCTCTAGAATTAATCACGGTATTTAACTGAGAGTAATATACATAAATCCTAACTGAGACAGGAGGATGCTGTCAATGCTTAAAGTAAAACATCATCAGTGCCTTTCCCTACAGCGGGAGGGACAACTAAGAAGAGGGAGGGTGTATCTTCAGGACAGCATGGCAGACATGTTCTGGGTGGAGAGTGCTAGTGCTGTTCTTTTTTTACTTGTGCAGTTCTGAACTGTGTGTCCTGAGTGATTTTACTTTCAAATGTCAGGTGTTTATTTGGAACAGATGCCGGGAATAAAAGAGGCGTTTGTGATAGGAATTATTTTTCTTGGCTCTTAAGTGTTGCTTTCACTGGGACACAGGGCAAAAGTGTTCCTCTTCACGATGTGCAGTTATGCCTGGCAATAACAACCGACACAAGGCTACATCACTCAGCCCTTTACATTTAGTGTGGGTCATGTGTCCCCAAAGGGGACATAATCCGAATAGCTTTGAGCAACTCCTGAGGCTGAAGTGGATATGAAACTGGAATCCTGAATTATACCTAATCTATCAGAAGCAGAGGTCACAACTGGAGCTTGTCATTGCCGGCTGCAGTGAGGTGGTATTATGAGAAGAGCCACTGACTCATGACATCTGACACTATCTAATATGAGATGGGTGTTGGAGTTTAGTTGGAGGACACACAGCTGGTGTTTGCTGGAGAAGGGATTGCTTGGTTTGTGGGGAAAGCCCCCATATACTCAGGATCAGTGGCAGAACATTGGATGTGTGAACACAAGAATGGGAAAACAACCATACGTTTCTATATTCTTTGAGAGATTCTAAATATCCAAGGGAAACACACACACACACACACACACACACACACACACACAAACACTTAAAAAAAAAGACTTGCTTGTGCTGATATTGAGAAAGACCAGAGATGTGAGAGTTTATTAGATCTCAAGGCAAACTAAAAAAAATGATTTCAGGGACTAGAAATATGGCTTTGTGTGTTAGTTGCTTGCTGCATAAAGCGTGAACACTTGAGTTCAGATCCTCAGTGCCCACAAAAAAAAAGAAGGCTTACCAGAACACACCAGCAACCCCTGTGCTGCAGATGTAGAGATAAGTGGATCCTGCAGCATCAGGTTCAAGAAAGAGATCCTGTTTCAAAAACTGAAGGGAAGATCAGAAGAAGATACCCAAAGTTGACCTGTTTTACACACACACACACACACACACACACACACACACACACACACACACGGTACATGGATATACATGTGTATGAAGGAGTATGCACAAGCAGACAGGGAAATACATGTGCATATATACTAAATGATTTCATAGATAACTTATTGAGAAGCCACCTAAAATATTTGGAGACTGAATGCTAGTCTTTAGCTTTTAACCGAGTTGCCAGAACCAGCTATGTACCAACTGCATCCTGCAAAGCTTCTCATGGAAGGTGAGAAGAACTTGGAGGGCAGTGACAGGCACCTGGACTAATACAAGTAGAAGAGCTTATGGGAAGATGCTGGGAAACAATGCATAGAAAAGTCTGCAACAGACATAAACCAGAATTCATTATTGAACAGTTGTAGAGGAATAAGTCACAACCCAAACAGTTGAACCTGATTCTCACTTTCAGCTGATACAAGGAGACAATGCTCCCTTTTACCCTCTTACTAGCTGCCAATGAATCCCCAATCTATAAATGAAGCTTCAGTGATGCCACTGTCTATGGTCTTAAAAAAATACTCTCTTCTTCATCCTTCTGTAGTTCTTGTTTTACTTCTGTTCTTTCACTCAACAAACACGATCTTAATATGAGTCAATAATTTTCATATAAAAGTTGTTGATCTCACAAAGCACAAGTAACTACATATCCTCAGGTGTTCCCTGGACTAGGCAAGTGCAATTGGGAAATGGACCAGTGTGTGATGGGTTGCCTTTGGGTGTAGCTTGTTTTGCTTCTAAATCTTATGCACTTTTGTGAAGATATCCAATTACCCTAAAGGTTTGATGACACACAACTTTTTGGACCTAGAAAATGAGTTACAATATAATGACTTCATAAAAATAATTATCATTACATAACAACAACAATTATTATATAACGACATAATATAATTACATAATCAATTCAACTGGAAATTAGTCATGTCTGATAAAACCTTGTTTCAAGAATGCAACTCATTTATATGTTTTTCTTGCACCAGTAGAAGGAGGGTGTGTTCTTATCATCAGCAACAGAAAAAAAAAAACAATGCAGATGTTTTTGTATTTAGGTAAGAACTGGAGGCTAATATTATAGGAAACTACTGAGGCTAGTGGTCCAACCATCATCCCAACTGGGAGTGAGTTTCTTTGCACAGTGCTTTCCTGAGAGCACCTTTGACCTCAACATTCCTCAGGCTGTAGATCAGGGGGTTCAGCATGGGGTTGAAAAAACTGTAAAACAGGAAAAGGATCTTCTGCTGCTCCTCGGGGTGCTGGGACTTGGGGGCCATGTACATGACGATGGCGCTGCCAAAGAAAAGCCCAACCACACAGAGGTGGGAGGAGCAGGTGGAGAAGGCCTTTCTGCGGCCTTCCCCTGACTGCATCCTCAGGATGGCCACCAGGATGCGTGTGTAGGAGACCAGCACCAAGCATAAGGGCCCCACTAAGATGAACACAGAAGCTGCAAAGATGACGACTTTGTTGAGCGTGGTGTCAGCACAGGCCAGCTTGAGGACAGACAGGATTTCACAGAAGAAGTGATTGATTTCATGGGGCCCACAGAAGGGCAGCCTCAGGATGAGGCTCATATGAACCATGCCAAGGAGGGAGCCGCATGCCCAGGATGTGATAACCAGAGCAGCACAGTCTCTCCAGCTCATGATGGCGGAGTAGCGGAGTGGGTGGCAGATGGCCGCATACCGATCGTAGGACATCACCATGAGGAGGAGACATTCTGCGTGTGCAAAAGCCAAGAGAGAAAGGTCTGCGTCATGCAGCCAGCAAAGGAGATGGGCCTGGCTGGATCTAGGAGGTTCACCAGCATCTGGGGCACTGTGTTGCAGGCATAGGCGATGTCCACGATGGCCAAGTGGGACAGGAAGAAGTACATGGGGCTGTGGAGTCTGGAGTTTTGACAGATTGTTCCAAGGATGGCCCCGTTCCCCAGCAGGGTGAAGGCATAGAAGAGTGAGAAAGATGCAAAAAGAATTTGGTGAATCCTTGGGCCAAGGCAGAATCCAAGCAGGACAAACTCTGTGACCATTGTGTGGTTTTCCTCCATTTCACTATGAAAGAGAGATTCAGGGAACTGAGACACGACTGTTTCAAATGGAGGCGTCATTTTTTTTTGGCATTGTAACATGAGTCTGTCATCCACAGATGTGTTGGACACAACTGCTGTTTACTTGTCATAAGCATGGAATACTATTATTAACCTCCCCAAGAGCTTAACTAATTAAAAGTAAATTAGTAAATGCTTATGAAAACCAGATTATCTATAAGCAAAATAACTAGTCTGACATTGAAGTTTCAGAAGAAAAATGTGTCAGCAATGATTATTTACTTAGAACTACTGACCCCAAGGCAGTTAAGAACTAGCAAATTCACACATACAAAATAAGTATGAATCACTGATCATTTCAGGCTTTATAAATAAATATGTAGGGGAATTGCTGAATCTTAAAGTGAGCTTTCAAAATAAGAACAGCACTAGAAAAGAAAAGAATTCGAATTGCTTTGGTAGAAGTTATGATTGCTACTAGAAATATT
The DNA here is from genome assembly GCF_017639785.1 of Mesocricetus auratus. Lineage (NCBI taxonomy): Eukaryota > Metazoa > Chordata > Mammalia > Rodentia > Cricetidae > Mesocricetus > Mesocricetus auratus. Next base: position 4,118,520 of record NW_024429268.1, read on the forward strand.
TATATACTAACTAACTAGATACTGCTTTCATAGCTCTATCCAAAGGACATTGTGAAACAGCAACTTTTTAATTAATATTGTTTTTGATGGACAAGAATAATTATGGGTATTTACTTATTGAGTTCAGTTTAATGTTTAGATATTTGAATACAACCTGGAATGCTGTGAGGTAGTCAGAAGGAGAGGATTTGTACAAACACTATCAAATAATGATTTATGATAGTATGTATCTTTGTCTAGATATATAAATAAAGTGTGTATAACTGCATCTGTACAAAATATGTATTATAGTCTTGAAAAACAGAAACAAACTAGTATTTGTTAACTTGACAACTGGTTCACCAAGCAATGCCTATAGACAATAGGGCATTTTGTGTTTCATCAGCTGTATTTATAAGCACAAGAATGCATAAGTGCTCCAGGATTTTGAAGCTGGGCATGGCAAGTGTCTACAAGCAAACACTCATAGAAAAATTTCTATGCTCTATCTGATCAATTCATCCCTTCTATGTTTCATAAAAGAGCCTAAAATGAAACTAAGACAGGACTCTCTTTTTTATCATTAATTCAATCCTTTATATTCGCAATACATAACATATCTGAAATTTATAACACAACAGTTTGCTATTCAAACTGAAAAACAGTAGCTGACCTCATCATCAAGAATGCTCATATTCTTTAGCTGATCTGGTGGTGCATACTTTTAATTCCAGCACTTGGGAGGCAGAAGCAGGCAATCTCTGAGTTCAAGGCCACCCTGGGTCTATAGAGATCCAAAAAATGGAAGTATGTAGTAGAAAATATTTATTAAATTGGAAATTCACTTCATCTGTTATGTGACAAATATCTCCATTGTCCATGCATTGTTTTTATGCTACATTGAGGAACTTGGCTTTTTTTAATCATAATTTCCCCAAAAAGTCTTGTTAACACTCAATATAGTCTGGAGTGCTAACATTTATCAGAGCTGTTATCAGCTCAGAATAGTTTAAGGTTTATCTACCTTTCCATAAATAGGGTGAGGTATAACCCCAAGATATTCCTTCCAGTTTAACTGTCCCCATTGCACAGGGTGAGGTTAAGGAATGTTCGTGAAGAAGTTAACATGAGAGATAGGATTGTATTCGGAGAGGGAGAGAGAAAGAGAGACAGACAGAGAGAAGAGAGAAGAGAGAGAGAGAGAGAGAGAGAGAGAGAGAGAGAGAGAGAGAGAGAGAGAGAGAGAGAGGTTGCAAAGCACACTCACAGCTGATGGGACTAACAGCCCAGAGGTGGAAACAAGATAACTATAGGAAAGATGGGATTGGAGAATTTAGGGACTTCTCAAAGGCTATTCTTGTTGGGCAGTCTCCCAGTAGAGGGCAGAAGGATTTGGTTAAATCTGTTGAGACCAAATAGTGATTGGTTTTATGGCATATGTATGTGGAAAAAGAGTAAAAAAAATCATGGGGGTGATGGATATGGAGAATGTGCACCAGGCCTGACGCCAGCATTCAGCAGCAAATGTAAAATGGTCTTCCAGGAGGGGAGCAGGGGAGCCAGGTAACACAATGTTGCTGGTTACCTGGTGGATAGATGTCTGCAGGATGCAGCCATGGGTTTGATGACTCATTGTCGATAACCCTACCAATAACGATCTCCGATTAGGTCTTCTTGCCGTTAATTCTGGATTCTTCAACCATCCAGTAATAAAGTCCTGTTCGTGAACAGATATCTCTACAGGAAAGAAAAACATTATTAGAAAAATTCTGCGCTTCGAGCTTTAAATAAGCTGTATTTACATATGACAGCTTGTGCCTTGTCCTCTCGCACTTTGGCTTGGCATGATGCTGACCCCAAGGAACACTTCTAAAGCCTGGCCTGCAGTGTTATTGGTCAGATCCTGACCAATGAAATCCCCTTTAAGCAAGCTTTGGGGAAAATCGTGCCTTCCTTTTAAATAACAGACTTGTTTTCTTTCAAACAAATGGCCAGATTTAACTGATATGAAAATAACCTAAATGATATCTTTATTTCCTTATTTTAAAAGCCATGATAGGCTGATTCCATGTAAGGCTAGAAAGGAATTCTTTTTTGGTGTGGTTGCCAAAGTGTCTAAGTTTTTATTTAATGAAGTCCCTTACATTTTATTTATTTATTTAGTGTGCATATGGGGGGCATGTGTGCACCACTGCTTAGTTGGGAGTTGAAGAACAGCGTGCAGGTGTTTGTCCTCTCCCTCCGCCTTGTGGGTCTCAGCTATAAAACTCAGATGGCCAGATGGTGGCAGGCACCTTTGCCAGCTGAGCTATCTGTTGTTAAACACACAAAATTCTGGACTAAGCAACTTTGGAAGCTAAAGGAAAGATGATTGGAAAGGTCAGATGTGTGAATTTCTTTTCATCCAGAAGCTCTCTCGTGTCCACCTTAAGAAAGCAGTTGAATGATGTTTTGTAACTCTGGCAATTCACACGCATTTGTTAGATACAAAGTTCACGAGGAAATGCAAGCAACTACTGTGTTGTGCATTTGGTTTCATTTAAAATGACGTCTGCTATACTCGTGTTGAACTCAGACCCATCTTCCAGCGGGAAGCGAGTCCTAGAATTTTGAAATACTTCATTCCTGTGAGCAGTGTTAAAGTAAGACTTTATAAAACTTCTTAAGAGCAGCAGAAGGGTTCACCGAGTGTTCGGCACTTGAATCTAGAACACACTTCCCTTTTATCTCTTTCTTTTGATAGCTGAGTAATAACTAATGGAGACCACACAGACTCGTTTTCTTTTGGTCTGCATGGACTCCACATTGGGGGACTGTTAGCGGTCCGCGTGGGTTGAGGAGCTCAGGGGACTCCTCCTCCTCATTCTGGGTTATTTGCTGCTGATAGATTTAGCGAGAGGGAAGTCATTGCCTTCTGTTGTGCGGCTGGTGAGCTCAGCAGGCTCCCATGGTTAGTTACAATCCAGTGCTTACAGAATTGTCCTCGCTGAACTAAATTGGCTACCTAACAAACTCCAGAACCAGGAATCTGGGATAAAGACTGATTGAGAAGGGGAAGGAGTTCAACAGAGGTGGAGGGGGATAGGAGAGGGTGAGAGGAGAGAGTAATTGGAAGGCATTAGATACATGTATAATGTTGTCAAAACAAACTTAATTAATAAAACAATCAAATATTTAAGTTTTAATGAACCATCAGTGTCTTTCCTACAGCATTAAGCTTTGGGTAAGGAAGAATTCTTAAAACAGTCTCACATTGTTAGTCAATTGCTCAGCTCAAATGGAGATTTCTTATTTGTAAATAACAAGGAAGAGCTTAAAATATTAATTTCTTACTTGCATAATTATAAACATATACTTTGACAAGTTATCTTAAGGAGTAAGAATTGATGCAGAAATGTTTTTTTCTGGGGGGGTAGAGACTATTCTGGATGAGCAAGAACTAGAAAATCACTCTCACTCAATTAGGGCACATTCTGTAACTCATTGAGGGCTGGTAATAACATCTGTTGAGTGCTTCTACGTACCATGTACTATGGGAGTACAATGTGCAACAGGATGATAGGTCTGAGGCCATGAAGATTTCATGTGAATGTGTGCTTTGGGCAGAAGAGGATATGTAAAGAAAAAAGAAACTTTCAGATACAAACATTGTATGTTAAGTTCTTCTGTCACTGGCTGTGTTACCTTGGATACACAGTATGTTTTCCATTTCTATCCATCTGTACCCAAAGACTCATTCTCAGTGTCACAGAAAATCTATTTATTTACAGAGTGCCTTTTAAGTGTCTGAGTATGTCTATAAAGTTATGTTCAATGAAAGGCAAGTATAAAATGCACAACTTAGCAACCATTTAACTTTATGTTCCACTGCAGCGAATATATCATCATAAACACAGCATGTGTTTTGACAGTGCTGACAAGAATTAGATGCAACATTTAAAACAGCCAAATATATTAACTTCACCGGAGCAGAGCATCATTCCATAAGCCATTATACTGTAATTTCTATTGAGTAGGAAAATTATTTCACTTAAACCCATAAAGTAGAAATTCCTAACTATTCATATAGAATGTGAGTGGCTGAGTATTGTGTGTGCATACATTACACACACACACACAAACACACACACACCTCATACAATGAATTTGTTTCTCTTCTGGATACAGACAGAATGTCAGTGAGCGTGACAGGTGTCTAAAGGCTAGATGTTACAACTTGTCTGGCAGGAATTAAAGGTAGAGCAAAATTCAAGTCACCTCGATAGCTTCCACATTAGGACTCTAGGATCTCAGAAGAGGAAGCAGAGGGAGGCTGGCGACACAGGTCCTGTGTCCTCAGAGCATCTCTATATGCACAGAACCCTCACTATTGCCCCTTTCTGAAAAATGACAGAGCCCTCAGGAAAGGAGGCTCTATTCTCTGAGGGCTCAGCCTAGTTGGCAGCTCTTGAGGGCTCACTGGAGACACAGGATCATGAGACTTCATGCATGACCATCTTTGCTGGGAAGCAGAGACAAACAATTGGATTTTTTATCTCTGTTCTCATCCCCAGCAGGACACACGATTAGGAAACACACACAGTCATCCAGCACACCCATGAGGCTTCAACACTCATTACACTTATAGATACATGGCATCATCTGTCTTCAAAGTTTCCAGACTTGCACTGTACCCCATCTCTAGATGATTCTGGCGAGCCTTTCAGGAGGCAGGACCAGTTGCTGAGTTTCCCAGAATCCACTCTACAGCTTGTCTTCTATTTGGTGGAACCTGAGTTACTTGGGGATGTAGCATAAATGTGAAGACAAGACCCAAGTTACACTTCAAGCTGGGGAGGTGCTGTGGGAGCTGGTACGGAAGGCATGGGAAGTCCAAGAAGGGGCCAAGGAATCCCAGTAGGGCCTTTGGGGACTTACCCTTGGGGACTTTTTTCTAGGGCACAAACCTCCCATAGAGATAATTTGCTGTGAAGTATAGAGATTCTGAGTTTAGGCCCTCAAAGGGGGGAGGAAAAGACTCCCTCTGTGACACTTTCCCCTGGAAAAGTGCCTTTTTATCTATGGAAGGCTCTTATTTAAGGTACTGTCGAAGGCACTGTCATAGCGTTCACATTTTACTTCATTGTTTTTTTTTTCTGGATATAGAGAAGTCAGAGTGCTATTTTAAAAAAATTTCATGTCATCCAGTCATGGAATTTATAAACTGACTCCGTATAGCATGTCCTTGCAGGTAAATTTGTCGTAATCATCCACTTTTGAGTGCATGCCAGCCCGTGTTCCAATTCTGCTCACTCCTGTGACAAGAAGCATACATAAAGAAGACAAGTAACAGCTTCTGGCTACAGGAAAATCTTGGTGCTTTACTGGCCATTCATAGCAAGCTCCTTTTGTTATGTTTCAGGGCATCTGCAAACTGGGGAAATCAAGCAATTACTATTTAAGAGAAAAGTAGTGTAAATGAAACATTGCATTTGTGGAAGCAGTTATTTTAGGACGTGGTTCAATATTCACTACTTTTTGCTAGCTACAAAACTATGTTAAGTTACAAAAGTAAAACATTTAAAGATGAGGAGAAGCTAAATATATATGTATATGTCATGAAATTTAAGTCAGCTAAGGGAATCACTTAAAATGCATGCTTTTTTGCATCATAGCAAGTGGACACAGCTTTTTCACTGTGGGTTTTGGCGTTTCTCAGGTTTCTGTAAGAAAAGAATATAAGTTTTTGTCTCTGTCTCTGTTTTCCCTGCCCCCTCTCTCTCATACACACACACACACACATTTTCTTTTTGAGAAGCTAGAGATGGAATCTAGCTTCATAATGCTAATCAAGCACCATTTCATTGCACCATATTGCTCAGCCTCCCAACAAACTCTCTCTCTCTCTCTCTCTCTATATATATATATATATATATATATACATATGTATATTACACACACACACACACACACAAAAACACAAAAACTCATACAGGTTTTCATCACAAATTCTGAAGACTGTGAGACTGAATAGATTCACTATCCAAGGTTTATAATGGCATGCTGGACCAAGAAACAAGAGATGCTTTGAGTCATTGTCTACAAAGGATCATATTGAGCAACAGAGAGTCAGCGACCCTCACTTTCCATAACCAAACAGATCTTGACAGGCACTGATGTGAGTTACTCTCCTCAAATTGACATCCTCTGTAGAGACTTCCTTGTGGGGGAAAAAGAAAGAAAGTTGGGGCAACGGGAGAAAATACATTTTTCCTAGAATGGATTTTCGGGAAGTATCCACAAATAGTCAATCAACCTCCTGCTGCCTTGTATCTGAAAAAAAATGACACAACAATAAACTTTGGCAAAAGCCAAGGCTTTAAAAAGTACAATAGAGCCAGGCGTTGGTGGCACACGCCTTTAATCCCAGCACTCAAGAGGCAGAGGCAGGTGGATCCCTGTGAGTTCAAGGCCAGCCTGATCTAGATAGCGATTCCCAGGACAGCCTCCAAAACAATACAGAGAATTCCTGTCTCAAACCCCCTCCTCAGAAAAGTACAATAGAATTCTTTTTTTTCAATGAAAAGAAATTTATAGCTTTCACTGTACTAATAAAGATATAAGTCTTACGGAGAAACATAACATGAAGTCATTCACCATCTTCTTCCATTAAAAAGGCATTGAACGTCCTCTGGAAGGCTTATGCCTTGAGCAGAGTGTTTTGGTGACACAGAGCACTGCATCATGGCCAGCAGCGTCTCTGAGAAGATCTCTTTTGGAAATGTGGCTTTGAAATCTTGGCTCTGGTGGGGAGTAACTGTACCACAATCTGTTATTGTCAGCTTTTGAAATTAAAGATTTTTAGAATTCCTCCCATAACTGTTGAGCCAGTCATCCAATGGAGGGCATAGGGCAGCTAAATTAAAGGAAATGCATATGCTCTGGATGGTTAGGACCCCCTTGAGAGGATAATTCTTCTGTCAATGGTTAAACATGATGCTGTAAACTTGTCACAAAACGTTGCATCCTCAGAACTCTCCTCAAAGTATTCTTCACATCAGAGTTCCTGAGACTATAGATCAGGGGGTTGAGCATGGGGTTAAAAAGGCTGTGAAATAGTAAGAGATATTTCTTCTGCTCTTTCGGGTTCCCGTGCCTGGGTCCAATGTACATGGCAATGGCTGTACCATAAAATAATCCGACCACACAGAGGTGGGAGGAGCAGGTGGAAAAGGCTTTCCTTTGACCCTCCCCTGACTGGATCCTCAGGATAACACCGAAGATACAGGCGTAAGAGACCACAATTGAGGAGAATGGTCCCACAAGCACAGACACTGCTCCAGCCAAGACCATGGTCTCGTTGACGTGTGTGTCTGCACAGGCAAGTTTGAGAATAGCTGTGATTTCACAGAAAAAGTGATTGACTTTCTGAGACACACAGAAGGGTAAAGGTAGAAGTAACAGCAGATGAACCAGGGACAGGAGCGCCCCAGCGATCCAGGATGTCACAGCCATAGCGCCGCAGACCTTCCAGCTCATGATGGCGGAGTAGCGGAGTGGGTGGCAGATGGCCACATACCGATCGTAGGATATCACCACTAGGAGGAGGCATTCTGTGATAGCAAATGTCAGAAAGAGAAAGGTCTGTGTCATGCAGCCAGCAAAGGAGATGGGCTTGGCTGGATCTAGAAGGTTCACCAGCATCTGGGGCACTGTGTTGCAGGCATAGGCGATGTCCACGATGGCGAGGTGGGACAGGAAGAAGTACATGGGGGTGTGGAGTCTGGAGTCCAGGCAGATAAGGCCCATGATGGTCCCATTCCCTAGGAGGGTGAAGGCATAGAACAGGGAGAAGAGGGCAAAGAGGAGCGTCTGCATCCTCGGGCCGAGTGGGAATCCCAGGAGGATGAACTCTGTGATCAGTGTCATATTGTTTCCCATATCCCTACGACAGAGGACACTGAGTTAATGACTGGCTTATGGGTAAACTTTAATACTGACTTGGGCTAACCTTTGTAGGTTAGCAGAGTAAGGATAGCTGAAATCAATTTTTTTTTGCTTAAATGGAATTTCAAAGATTTGTCATGTGCACAAAAATATGTCTCTAACATTTTAGACGATTTTGTGATTGCTATTGTGTATGTTGTGCACAGTGTGTTTGTGTGGGTGTACTTGCCATTACTTACACGTGGAGAATTTTGTGGAGCTGGTTTTCTCCTCGTACCCTGCTGTGACTCTAAGAGCACGGAGCCGTCTTGCTTGCTTGATGATCATAAGATTTCTGACGGATCTAAAATTTCACAACGAATACACCCATTTTTATGCAAGTCAAACTTTGTTCAATCCTACAGGTTACACCATAGTTTTCAAATAAATCCTACTTCCTGGTTGTCTTGGCTAACATTATTCAGCAACATTTTTTTTAATTTAACTTAGAAACAAGCTTGCTTCACATGACAATCCCAGCTCCCTCTCCCTCCCCTCCTCCCCCACCTCTATCCAGTAACTCTTTAATTATTTTTAATTATAAACAATGAATCCTATATAATCGACCAATGTTTCAAAACTGTGCTGCATTCAATATTGAGTGGAAAGGGTTCAGTAGGATGTAGCAAGTTTAAATATAGAAAAAAAGCATTGTTCATCATTCCTTCCACAGATATTTTCCAGTCTACAATAAATACCTCACAAAGTGTCTGTCTGTTTAAGCAAAAAAATGCTTAGATTCAGCCAAAGATCTTGTCACTTAGTTCTTCACATTAACATTTCGACGAGCATTTTTTGAACTGTGCTTGTTGTCAGGCATGAGAGCAGGATCAGTAGTCTTGTCTTTGGCTCAATGTTGACTGTATTAGGAAAAATAAAAGACCCAGAGACAGATATTAAGCATCAAGCTTCAAACTGAAGAGCAGAAAAGCAAAGCAGCTGGACACCAGCTCTTACTCTACCTCAGACTGAAGTGAGATCCTGGTTCCACAAAGCCTCAGACTGTAACCTCTCCTCAGCATGGCTGGAGAATCCTGAGACTTCATTGTCTTCCTATCCTCAGTGTGGCTGGAGAATGAATGCTTGATCTGAGACCTTGTGCCTATCATAATATACCTCTCATGAGTCCTGGGACTAAAGGCGTGTGATCCCAGGTGCTGAAATCATCTTTGTGTGGACTGTTTCTCTTTAGGACTGGGATCGATTTCGTGTAGCTCAGTGCGGTCTTGAACTAACAGAGGTCTGTCTACCTCTTAATCCTTAGTCCTGGAATTAGAGGGGTGTACCAACTCTTCCTAGCTCTACGGTTGCTGGGATTAAAGGTACGTGCCTGGCTTCTTTAGCTTGTGGCTGGCTTTGCTTTCTGAATCCTCAAGCAAGCTTTAATAACTCACAAATAATCTATCACCACAGCTGACAGACACTCTAAACAGTTTCAGGTACCATCTCTGCAGGTGGCTTGTTGTGACTCACTTTCTGTGGGGAATGTAGCAGAAATGGTTGCTATTGCCTGACTGAACCATATCACCTCTCCAACTATAATTCTATAGTAAAAATGTGAATACAAACATAATTCCCTGCTGCATACATTTATCCTCTTATTTTATGTGAATTCCACTTATGCAGGTGTACAGGAATGAGTAATAAACCTTCATAGAAATAGCCATGAAATTCTATGTCTAAGATTGAAAGATCTCATCATCAAAATATCCAATACTAGCATCAGAGAGGTAATTAGCATGCTCAGATGGGTGAACAATAAAACCTTATGCAGGTGCCTATTAATTTCCCATGTTTTGTATAGCTTTACTCTTAGTGCAGAGATATCAACAATTAGACCATTACTTCCTCATTGCTCAGACTTTGTATGGCACCATAGTAAGGTTATGCACAAGAAACATACATTCTTTATCCTTATTTGATAGGCTCCAATTAGTGCCTCCCATTAAAAATACATATATTTAAAATACATAAAGATATATAAAATATATTTATACATAGGTATGCTATGTATAATATACCCGTGAGCATTTGTATGCCTTACTCAGTTTATCTTGTTGTTGTAACTATTGATGCGCAGAATTTGGACACTAAGAAAGCAGAACTGCTACTTTGTGACAGTGAAAGCTAACTGACAATGGAAATAACATTGTATTTCATCAGAACTTACCAAAAAAGTGAGGAAGCCTGGGTGTCTAAAGAAGGATGTTGTAAAAGGACCCTGGTAAACCTTCATTCAGTCAAAGGTAAACATGTTTGCAATTCTGTGATGACATTGGAAGCCTTGCTGCTTGTCTTGGAACTGACAAAGGAGGTCTATGGCTTTTCAAGTTGCCTTTCGGAAGAGAAGGCTTTATGGATTCACCCTTTCAATTGTTATGAGAGTCTTGTGTAGTGCATGAAAAAAATATGTCTCTTTGCACCATCATGGTTCCTATAGAGACAGGAAGAATCCACCCACTGTGATTCTAGTCCACAGAGGTTTGAGTATATCTCTGTTTCTGTGCCTGAAGAAGCCATACACAAAATGAAATCGTCCAATGTTAAGGAAGAACAGTTAGTACTTTTGTAAGTAGTGGGACATACTTGGAACCACAGCTACATCAAAATACAGATTGTTGTAGCTTTGTGAATTTTCATTTTGTTTCAGTCTTCAAACAATCAAGAGATTTAGTGGTAAATGAACAGGCTGTTTCTGATTATTGACTGTGGACAAAAAACTTGAAATTAATTCCTTTAGTCATAAATCCTTTAGTCTGATTTCCCAGGCAGTGGGAAAATGAACTTGAATGATAAGGCCTAAAATATTGGATATTATCTAGAAATAAAGACATTTCATCCCTAAGCACAGGTTTGGAGACGTGTAGGAGCTATAGGGATGTAGAAACCCTGAGACTTGTTGATTCATCTGTTGTTGGACACCGGGCTGGTCTCCTAATTTAGTTACTACTGATAACAGTTCTGCAGTAAACATCGATATGTGATTATCTCTGTGATTGGGTAAATATGCAGGGGTAGTATAGCTGGGTCATATTGTAGATGTATTTATTAGCAAATTAATGAAACATGATTTTATTAGTGATGTGCTCCATTCCCACTTACTTGGAAAACAAATGAAATACAGACTGAAAGTCTTCAGGTCAATGTTACATTTCTTCTACCTATTTTTAAAATACCCCCTTTAAAAATAATGATTCTTTTAAAGTCTTTTGCAGCTTCAGACATGGATACAATGTACCTCGATCACATCCATCCTCTGCTGTCTCCTCCAGCTGCCTTCTGCACCCCTCATCACGTCTGGCTCCCACTTCCCATGGCTTTTGATTCACACACTTAGTTCAGTTAGTGTTGTCCGTGTGGGCACAGTCGTGGGGTCACCCACTGGGGAATGAGCAGAAAGTGACTCTCAGATCCTCAGCAGCCATCAAGTGTCAAAATCTCCACTAGTAAAGAGCAAGAGCCTCTTTAGCTCACTCAGTGTAGGATCTGGAGACATCCCGGTATGTCAAATTACGGGAGCTATTGTTACTTCTCTGCTCACATCCTTTTCATGATTTTCTGACTCTGTCATAGGTTTACAAAACCATGCTGTACAGGTAACACAGTTTTTGTCTGTCCATGCTGTGTCTAGTGGACATCATCTTACAGCATTCCCTCCCCCCCATTTTCAGCTCTTGTCTTCTTTCCATATCTCTTATGAGACGTTGGCTGAGCCTTGGGTCTAAGAAGGGTCGGTACAAATGAGCACTGAGCAATAGATGGGGCATCTACATTGTTAGATTTTTTTGAGATACTTCCACGGTACCTGGACTGGTTTATGTTTCTACCAGCATAGTGTAGGGGGTTCCCTGTGTCCATATCTTTGCCAGAATTTGTTGCCAATGATATTTTTAATGACTGATATTCTCAGTAGAGTGGGATGGCATCTTAATGTCGTTTGATTTTCATGTTATAACTTAATTGTCTTTGTTTTCACGATGACTAATAAAAGAAGTGAATGATGATTCCCTTGAATTTGTTCCTTTTAAGTTGAGGGGAAAGCATCTGGTCTTTAACAGTTCGTTATTATTTTAGCTATGGTGTCTCCATGCACTCCTTTTCAGAATAAAGAAGTTAACTTGTGTGTCCAGATTGTTGCGTGTTTCTCACGAAGAAGCATTAGGCTTGTCTGTCAATTGCTTTAAATAGATGTAAGGAGAAATTATATTTTATTTATTTAATATGTCATATTACATTTATTGATTTTGCATGCATTCATACTATTGTACTCCTGGAATAAGCCTCACTTGCTCACAGTATTTGTGTTGTCTGTTTACAGGTTCTGGTTCCTGGTATTGTTGAGACTGTGCACTTACATACAGAAGGATAATGGTCTATAGTTTGTATTTCCTGTGATGTCTTTTATATAAATGACACTGACCTCACAGATAGGACTTAGGAAATGCTATCTTTATTATTCTTTTTTAAAATTTCTATGAAAAAATAATTAATTCTTCCTTTTAGACTCTGATATAATTTATTAAAATAACAATGTGGTCTATAACTATCATTGTTAAGCTTCAAATTTACTAATTTATTTTTTATATACTATCAATCTACTTAGATCCTTTTAATGAATCAGTAGATTTGGTACTAATTGCAGAATTCTCACAATTCTTTACATATCTACTAAATTTGGGATGATGTTCCTTTACAAGGCTAATTTTGGTTATTTGAACATTTTCCTCTTGTGTAGGTGTGTGTGTGTTAGCGTCTCTGTGAGCCTGTGCAGTAGCTATAGGGGTGGGTATTAGGTGTCCTGTTTTATCATTCTCTGCTTGTTCCCTTGAGACAGGGTCCCTTATTGAAACAGGACCTTCAGAGTCAGCCATCAAACTTCAGCAAACTCCCTGTTTCTGACCCTGCAGCTCTGGGTTGCAAGAGTGTGTGCATCCATACACAGCTTCTTACATCTGTGGTGAGAGTTCAAACCCTGGTCCTCAGCCTTGTGTAGCAAATGCTCTTAGAGGCTGAACCATCTCCCCAACTCTTCAGCACCCTCTCTTCTGTTGACCAGCTGGTCAATTGAGCTAAGATTTGTTAATTCTGTTATTTTTTTAATAGAAAAATCACGTTGGCAGCCATTAATTTTATCTATTATTTCTCTATTTTTGATAACTTACAAATGTTCTAATCTATAGTACATCATTTCTTGTGCTTGCACTAGTGTTTAATCACCTTTCCTTTAAAATAAGTGATTAGTGATAAAATGTAAATAATTGATGCAAATATAAGTGAAAAATTGTGTTCCATTTAGGAGAAGCTCTCAACATTAAGATTCAATCCAAAAATTGGACTCATAGAGTTAGCTATGAGATATCATTTTCCCTGTTATTTTGTACCACTTCCAGAACTGGAATTTGAGCAATTACAGTTTTTAAAATCGGGCTTCTATCCGTGTGTTTGCGCATAGCTTTTATCCCAGCACTTGGGAGGCAGAGGCAGGTGAATCTCTGTAAGTTGGAATCCAGCCTGCTCTACATAGCGAGTTCCAGGACAGCCAGAGCCACAGGGTAAACACCCCATCTCAAAAACAAACAAACAAAAAGTAGCTAAGTAAGTAAGTACATAAATAATCAGATTTCTAGTTGAGAAATTTCCCTGAATTTTGCTTCAGCTAACTGCACACTTCAGGACCACGCACCTAATTCACATGTGCCCCTCACACAGATCTCTTCTGCAGTGCTCTGTGGAAGGCTTCTTTCACCTGGGCATTCCTCAGGCTGTAGATGAGGGGATTCAGCATTGGGTTAAAGAGACTGTGAAACAATGACAAAATTTTCTCCTGCTCCTCTCGTTGGTCAGAGTCAGGAACCATGTAAACCAACATGGCTATCCCAAAGAAGAGCCCTACCACGCAGAGATGGGAGGAACAGGTGGAGAAGGCCTTCCTGCGGCCCTCCTTTGACTGCATTTTTAGGATTGTCCTGAGGATGTGTAAGAGACGAGCATTGAGCAAAGAGGCCCAACTAAGACAAAAACACAGGCAGCAAGGATGACAACTTGGTTAATCAAGGTGTCAGCACAAGCCAGCTTGAGAACAGCCAGGATTTCACAGAAGAGGTGGTTCACCTCCCGGGGCCCACAGAAGGGCAGCCTTAGCAGGAGAATTATGTGAGCCATGGAGAGGATAAACCCACACGACCAGGAAGTGGCAGCCAGGGCTACACACAATTTCCAACTCATGACGACGGTATAGTGCAGCGGGTGGCAGACGGCCACAAACCGATCATAGGACATTGCTGCCAAAATCAAGCACTCTGAAGCTGCAAAGGCCAAGTACAAGAACGTCTGTGTGACGCATGGAACAAAGGAGATGTTTTTTTTCTGGGTCGCGAGGTTCGCTAGCATCTTGGGGACATTGTTGGAAGCGTAAGAGATGTCAAGGATGGCCAGGTGTGAGAGGAAGAAGTACATTGGGGTGTGCAGCCTGGGGTCCAGGTAGATGAGCCCCAAGATTATGCCATTTGTCAGCAGGCTGAAGATGTACAACAGGGAGAAGACCCAGAAGAAGAGCATCTCCATCTCTGCGCTGAGCTGGAGTCCCACCAGGATGAATTCCGTGACCCATGTCTGGTTGTCTCTCATTTCTTTATGACAGCGGACGTAGCAGTGACATGCGGTGGTAAGCCCAGAACTGGACAATCAATGAAAACTGGATTTATTTATGTCAAGACAAGGGCAGGAAACAGTTCAGTGCTTCCTCTTATTTCACACTTCCTGACAGCCATCTGTGTTTCTGAACCTTTACTATGAAGTAAGTTGAAACATTAAAATATGTATATGCGAAATTATTCAAAGACCCCTTATGTCCCTTCACTCAGATTTAGCATATATCGATGCCTCTGCTGTTTATCTTCTACTCTTTGTCTCTGTACACTTAATGTTTTCGAACCATTTGAAATCGCCGCCCCATTATAATTGTAAAAACAATCAGGAGATGTAATGCTTATATGTTTGTTTTCTCTAATATCTCCACCCACACAGGACCTAGCCTGAGATTTAACATTATATTTAATATGACCCTTCTTAGCATCTTTGTAATTTGAATGTGTCCTTGGTCTTTACATGTTTTCCTTATATTGACATTTTGAAGAGTAAATAATAAATAGTAGGATTGAAAATATACTGTATTTCCCATGTATTGATTCAGATTACTCATTTTCTGCATGAAGTATACTTAACCCATTATTTGCAGATGAGGGTGTTAATTTGTTCCCTTGTCAGGACAAAGCTAAGTTGGATGAGTTGATAAACACAGTGAATTTTGATATTTCCATTTTATAGCTCTTATTTTCCCCAATCAGTTTCTTGGATAGCTACTAAGATTGTATATATATATATATATATATATATATATATATATATGATTTTATATGGTAATGATGATTGAGAATATAGTTTTATGTCTGTTAGTTGACCATTATGCAGAAAAATGCTCTATTGATCCATCTCTTTCTGTTTGGACTTACATTGTTAGCCAGTGGATGATATTTCATTATTACCATTTGTTTGATGCCTTGTTTTCTGCATGAGGCCCCTCCAAGCTTCTTCTCTTGTGTCTTTAGCCTACTTTGGATTTGAACTCTCCCTTACTTCTGTTGAGAACAGAAGTTTCAGACTCATCTATTGATAGTCAACATTTCATTCATCAACCAACATCTAGACTTTATTGGACTCTGTTTAAAAAGATTTAATTTTTATTTTTACATATATGAATGCCTGCATTTATGTATGTGTGCCATAAGGGGGTCAGGTGCCCAGGGCGTCCAGAAGAAGGCATCAGATCCCTTGATCTAGGGTGCTGAGAATGGAACTCATGTGTTGGGGAAGTCCTGTGCATTTGTCAATAAAGTACTGTCTGGCCAATGGGGAATCTAGATAGGAGGGACTAGGAGTCCAGGAGGACTCTGGGTAGGAGAACACAGAGAGTTCGAGATGTAACGCCATTGGGGTAGGAAGCCCGGAAACCTCTCCGGTAAGAGACATACTTAGATTAACAATTATGAGGTAATTACTTAAGGTAGAGCTAGCCAGTAAGAGACAAGCAAGGCCAACAGCTTCATAATTAATACAGCGTCTTGTGTGTTTATTTGGGGACTACAAAGCGGCAGAGCCCAGGTGGCTGGCGGGTGATAAACCAAAGCGGCTAGCAAAGAAAAAGCGTCTCTTAACACTCATGTCATCTATAAGAGCGAGAAATGCTCATAACCACTGAGCAAACTGTTCAGCCACCTTTATTAGAGTAAATTCTGCTTTATTTAGTGCTGAAGTTGCACCTAGTGCCTTCTATATCTAAGGAAGTTCCCTACTCTGAAACTATAGTTTTAGTCCAGTAATGTAAGTTTTATCCTAAGCATAGTATTCATTTCTGGTGTCCTTCTGTATGAAGGACAAAAGGATAAAAGGAATTTTATACATTCTCAAGATTCACTCTGAAAACTGTATATGCAGAACTGGTTCCAATTATGAAGTCAAATCTTCTTAGTAAATTAAATCAAAGAAAATGTTTATTATATACTTTAATATCTTATTTTAATACAAATATGTGTTTGTGATTTTATAAACATATTAATCAGTGGGTTTTCTTATCATCTGTCTTTTAATCAATTCTAGAAAACTATATACTCTTGAGTAATTTAGATTTAGAGATTAATTTTCACAAAGTGATCACTGATGATAATTCTTATTGTCTACCATCTATTTATATTATGGATTTAAAAATCATAATATGCTTTTATTCAATTATGGCTATCCTTTGTAGATATACAATGAACCATTTCCCATGTCAAAATATTTGCCTGTAACACACATTGACCTGAATCTATTTATCTACATATGAAAACATCTATCTCAAATTAGCTCAAAGTCAAAACAGCAAGATATCTAGGCATATTCAGATTATCACAATATCTGTGGCTTCAGAAGGGTGTTTAATCATTGTCTTGTAATGATAAATTATTGCTTCATTTTTATAGTGAATACCAGAGAGACAGTAGTTCTTCATACTTTGATGAAACCTGCCTGAAATCAACCTTCTTAGGATCATCTTTACTTGGCATGATATCGATGCTAAGAAAAAATAATACATTTACCTGGAACACCATTCATTTTGTTTGTCTTTTGTTTTCTTGAGACAGGGTTTCTCTGTGTAATAACCCTAGCTGTCCTGGAACTCACTCTGTACACCAGGCTGGCCTTGAACTCACAGAGATCTGCTGGCCTCTGCCTCCTGAGTCGTGGGATTAAAGGTGTGTGCCACCACCACCCAGTCTGAAACACCATTCTTTTACAAAGCTGAAATGCAACCTAGTTTGTGATGTGTAGCCACCGGTTGCCAGAATGAAATGCCCACCTGTTCTACCTTCATCTTAGGCCCTGAGTCAAGGGAGGTGACGTGTTTATGTGACTTTTGTGTTCCTTAGTCCCCAGGTTCCATGTGGTTACACTTGAAAGAACTATCTTAGTGTCACTCTTTATGTTTCCTTCCTAGATGCCATTCTACCTTGATTAGTAAGAACAAGAGATACATATTTTTATGACAAATCTAATCTAAGTTTTTTTTCAATTCCAGTTACTGACATTAGAAGAAATTCTACTTCAAGGATGAATGACATTTGGAACAATGTGATTCATCATTCACATTCAACAGAAAAGACAGTCTGTAACAACATGGAAACTACAAATGAACAATATTTTTAAACAATCAGTTTTAAAAATACCACTTTTAGTGTTTGAAACTGTACATGGATTTAATTGCATTTTGATCATACTTGGCTTTCAGCAAGGTTATTGTAAAGCATACAATGTATTTCCTCTTATGAATTAAGTCTCTCATGAAGTGTATTGCATATATAAGTGAAGTGTATTGTATTACATATGTCAATTAAGGGATTAAGGGTCATATTTAAATATGCTGTTACCTGTTATGGACTGAATGATAAACTCCAAAGGTATAATTTTATTATATATATTATTTTAGTAGAGTATCTTTGAAGATGTGATTTCTGGTACTTTTCAAAACTTTGAATATTAGAGAGGTTAAATAACATCATATCTGCTTTGAATTGATAGTTTAAGAAGACAACTTCATAGTAAGTTTTTGGAGGAAGCGCTTTATAACTACATGAGAGGGAGACTTGGAGATGCACATATAATTGTCTTACAAAGTTTTCTAATTTCTGTGCTCAGGAAAGGAATTGGTTCAATGAATTTCTTTGAGAAATAAAACCTCAATGAAGGAGAGAGATGAAATAATAGATTCTTTAATTTCTATGAAGGTATTGAATTTATTGAGGAGGACTATATCTAAATGTGCATAAAATTATTTTTAGTACAGTCAGATAATTCTCCCGTATTATACTAAGTAATGAATAATGACATCTGCATTAAATTTACTTACAATTATAGACTTCTAACTTCTTAGCACAAGAGATAACAATACTGTGGAAAATAATTCAAGCCATTAATACCTCATTGGAACATTTGTGTTTTGATTCTTTAGCCTTTATAGTTTTATAGTCTTGTGCCTAGATCAATAAACCTTCATATATTAATTATCATTTCCAACTTGCTACTAAGCATTAGAAATGGAGACAGTATAAAAATGAAGCTAAATTAAAGTATTGAAGGAAATGCTCATGATGGTAATAGAGAAGAAAATACTACAGAATTGGGACCTGAATCTTTGTATTTGCAATAGATTGAATGAAACCACAGCAGCCCACTGAACGAAAGGTCTGAGTAGTTTTTTTCACTAGACCAATACTTCTTAACCTGTGGGATGCATCAGAAAACGGAGACACTTACATTATGATTCATAACAGTAGCAAATTTACAGTTATGAAGTAGCAAAGAGAGTAATTTTATCTTGGGGGTTCTACAACATGAGGAACTATATATTAAAGGGTCACAGCATTAGGAAGGTTGAGAACCACTGCCCAATTCAGTTCTGCCACCAAGAGTATTTACCAAGCTTGGAGTTTGATTTCTCTTTGTCCAGAGTTGTCTGATGGCTCCTTCCCCCCTCCTTCCCAGCTAGAAAACTGCTTTTTAAAAGTACTTTAAGTCTAATACTTATTATATTAGTGTGATGAATTGAAATACTTAAAAATTAAATAAGTATATGATAAATTCATTTATCAAACTGATTCAGAAAACAAATTACTCCAACTGGTATTCAAGTTTTCTTTGACATAGGTGTCCTGGATACTAATTTGTATCTTCATTTAGGCAGTTAGAATATGATTCTCAAGCTTTCTCACTTTTATGACAGTTGTGACACTCTGGCTGCTACCACAACAGAGTAGATGATGATTGGAGAGGGATAACAGGGAATTTTGTGGACCCCTATCTATTGAACAGCATGAGGAGGTTCCATGACAGTAAAGGGACTCTGGTGTCCTTTCTAACTACTTTCAGTGCATTCTGAGTCAGGGTGGAAGATCACTCAGGTATGACATCCTTTTGATTCGGCTACAGTGATTTCTACTGTCATACTCTTCTGTTTCAACTACCCACAACAAAAGCCACTTTCCAGTTCAAATGAGTCTCTGTAGTATACAGAGATGTTAGTTCTGAATTTTCTCTGAAGAAAAAACTTTGAGTTAGAGTAAACCCTACCAAGAAGAGAACCATACCTCTAAAACATTTGTTGAATCCTCCTCCTCCTGACAGCCTTCATCAGACGAAATCAGTAACAGGAGGATTCAAAGGACTTGCTCAAATGTCTCCAAAGAACTCCAGAAGCATAGTTTTATTTTACAACCAGAGGAAAAAACACTTCTGAGTCTCTAGTGACAGTTCAAATTTCCACAGGGACCATACAACATCACACCAATGTATCTTCTCCCTGAGGGGTAGGCAGGTCAAAATCTTTTGTTTAGAAGACAAAAAAGATAGTTGATGACGAGCTTGAAGGCAAAGTTCTAGGTAGTGGGCAAGCCAGTTAATTTTTTTCTCATGTGTTTTCATTTAAGTTAGAAACATGCATGCTTCGCATGTCAATCCGAGCTCCCTCTCTCATTCTTCTTCCCTTGTCCCTCCACCAGCTCCTCCCAGCTTCCCACCCAATCCCCACATCATTCCCCAGGGAGGGTGACGCCCTCCATGGGGCATCTCCAGAGTCTGTCATTTCATCCAGGACAGGACCTAGGCCCTTCCCCATGTGTCCAGGCTGAGAGAGTATCCCTCCATGTGGAATGGGCTCCCAAAGTTCATTCGTACTCTATGGTAAACACTTATCTACCACCCAAGGCCTCACAGATTGCTGAGGCCTCCTCACTGACACTACATTCAGGGAGTCTGGATCAGTCCCCTGTTGGCCTCTCAGCCATCAGCCTGGGGTTCAAGAGCTCCCCCTTGTCCAGTTAGTTGTCTTTGTGGGTTTCACCATTATGGTCTTGACCCCTTTGCTCATCACTCCTCCATCTCTGTCACTGGGTTCCAGGGGGTCAGTTCATGTTTAGCTGTGGATGTTTGCCTCTGCTTCCATTAGTCACTGGATGAAGGTTCTAGGATGGTATATAAGGTAGTCATCAACCTTATCATCAGGGAGGGGCTATTAAGGTAGTCTCACCGCTATTGCTTAGTTTGCCAGTTGGTGTCAACCTTGTAAATCTCTGGAAACCCCACTAGGGTCAGCTCTCTCCTCAAACATATAATGACTCCTTTTATTATGGTATCTCTCATCCTGCTCTCCTCTATTCTTACCTTGATTCAACCTTCCTGCTCTCCCATACCTTCTTCTCCCCTCCTCTTATCCCCTTCTCTTTTTCCTGGTTCCCTCTCGCCTCCCCTGATGTTCCCAATCTGCTCAGGAGCTCTTGCCTCATTCCACTTCTCTGAGGTATCATGCATATCTGTTGGGAATCTCTCTGTTTCCCAGACTCCTTGGCACTGGGATTGTAGGCTGATACTCCCCTGATCCAAGTCTAAAGTCCATATATGAGTGAGTACATACCATGTTTCTCTTTTTGTGACTGGGTTACCTTACTCAGTATGGTTTCTTCTAGTGCCATCCATTTGCCTGCAAATTTTAAGATTCCATTGGTTTTTTTTTTTGGCTGAGTAGTACTCCATTGCGTAAATGTACCATATTTTCTCTATCCACTCTTCAGTTGAGGGTCATCTAGGTTGCTTCCAGGTTCTGGCTATTACAAATAATGCTGCTATGAACATAGTGGAACAGACATCCTTGTTGTATGAATGTGCATCTTTTGGGTATATACCTAAGAGTGGAATTTCTGGGTCTTGTGGTAGACAGTCCCATTTTCCTGAAGAATCTCCATACTGATTTCCAAAGTGGTTGTACAAGTTTGCACTCCCACCAGCCCAAGAGGAGTGTTCCACTTTCTCCACATCCTCTCCAGCATAAGCTGTCATTGGTGTTTTTGATTTTAGCCATTCTGAGAGGAGTAAGATGATATCTCAAAGTTGTTTTGATTTGCATTTCACTAATGGCTAAGGATGTTGAACACTTTCTTAAGTGTCTCTCAGCCATTTATACTCTTCTATTGAGAATTCCTTATTTAGTTCAGTCCCCCACCTTTTAATTGGATCCTTTGGTGTTTTGGAGACTTGCTTCTTGAGTTATTTGTAAATTTTGGAGATCAGTCATCTGTCAGATGTGGGGTTAATGAGTATCTTTTCCCAATCTGTGGGTTGCCTTTTTGTCTGGCTGACTCTGTCCTTTGCCTTACAGAAGCTTCTCAGTTTCAGGAGGTCCCATTTTCTAATTGTGGATTTCAGTGTTTGTGCCACTGGTGTTATGTTCAGGAAGTGGTCTCCTGTACCAATTCGTTCAAGGGTACCTCCCACTTTCTCTTCTAAAAGGTTCAGTGTTGCTGGATTTATGTTGAGGTCTTTGATCCATTTGGACTTAAAGTTTGTGCATGGTGATAGACATAGATCTATCTGCAGTCTTCTACATGCCAATATCCAGTTATGCCAGCACCATTTGTTGAAGATGCTATCTTCTTTTCCATTGTATAATTTTAGCTTCTTTGTTGAAAATCAGGTGTTCATAGGTTTGTGTATTAATCTCAGGGTGTTCAATTCAATTCCATTGGTCTACCTGTCTTTTTTTGTGACAATACTAAGCTGTTCTCAGGACTATAGCTATATAATAGAGCTTGAAGTCAGGGATGGTGATACCTCCAGACATTGCATTGTTGAGCAGGGTTGTCTTGGCTATGCTGGGTCATTTGTTTTTCCATATAAAGTTGAGAATTGTTCTTTCAAGGTCTGTGAATAATTGTTCTGGGATTTTCATGGGGATTGCATTGAGAAGCCAATTACTTATGTACAAGTCCTCATGTCTCTAGAGAGTAATGAAACTGAGGCAAAACAAAAACAATATCCAATATTTTGTGGTTATGGTTTTATAGCTTTGAGTGTCACTACAATCTCTTTTTCTCCAGACAACAGACCTCTCCTAATGCTAAGTGTATCTCCATTTATAGTGGATATGAAAGATGATAGCCTGCCAGCTTAAGCCACAGTATTCAGTCCCCATTGTACTTCAGAGAAGGTACCAGGCTCTTTAATGTGGTTCTGTATATTAATCTCATTCCTCTCAGCTCATAGCATGAGGAATGACACTGACAACTGTTTTCTTAGTGTGGTTCAAGGACTCTGAGAATGACCAAGGATCTTCCAAAAGATCAACATGATCAAAACCATTTCCACATGATATTTGGACAAGTTTGTTCTTCTTTCCCTGTCGTTCTCTCAAGGCACACACATTGAATTTTTCTGCATGTCATATTACAA
This sequence comes from Mesocricetus auratus, assembly GCF_017639785.1. Taxonomy (NCBI): domain Eukaryota; kingdom Metazoa; phylum Chordata; class Mammalia; order Rodentia; family Cricetidae; genus Mesocricetus; species Mesocricetus auratus. Next base: position 4,141,275 of record NW_024429268.1, read on the forward strand.
CATACTCGGGAGGCAGGAGACATGAAGTGAAACTTTCAACTCTGTTTTTTAAATTTAAATTAGAAACAAGGTTGTCAATCCCAGCTCCCTCTGCCTCACCCCCTCTCCCCAGCTCCCCAACCCCCCACCCAATCCTCACTGTAACAGGGAGGGTAAGGCCCTCCATGGGGGAATCTCCAGAGTCTGTCATTTTGTTCAGGGCAGTGCCTAGCCCCTTGCCCAAGAGTCCATGCTGAGAGAACATCCCTCATTGTGGATGGGTACCCAAAGTCAATTTGTATACCAGGGATAAATACTGAACTACTACCCAAGGCCCCATAGATTACCTAGGCCTCCTCACTGACATCCACATTCAGGGCGTCTTGATCAGTTCCATGCTGGCCTCCCAGCTATCAGTCTGGAGTCCAAGAACTCCCCCTTGTTCAGGTCATCTGTTTCTGTTGGTTAAGCCAGTCCAGTCTTGACCCCTCTGCTCATAACTCCTCCCTTTCTGTTTCTGGGTTCCAGGAGTTCATTTCAGTGTCTTGTGGGTTTCTGCATCTGCTTCCATAAGTCCCTGGATGAAGGTTGTTTCCCAAACTCTCTGGCAGTGGGATTGTAGGCTGGCACACCCCTGATTCAATTCTTAAACCAAGCACTAAAATTTTCAAAATTGTGAAGTATTTAGTTTTCTAGCTTTTAATAAAATAAAATTTCATAAAAGGCAATATTTATATTAGCCATTATGGGAGTTCTTTAAAGATAAAAGAAACTTTCAACATTCTGTATTTAGCTTGCAAATTTAACATAGTCTACTGGGTTGAAACAGATATTCAATAAATGTGTATGGCATGTGTAAACAGAGATGCATTAAAAGTAATTTTTCAATAGGCTCTCAGTTTTAATTTCTATTGTAAATATCAATACCTATACCTATCTAAATATCATTAGGTCCTCAGTGACTTTTAAGAGTATGAAGATTTTCTGAGACCAAAGCATTGGAAAATAATTGCAGTAAATGACAAATCACCATTTTAGTAAGGATTAGAGTTAGAAACATTTGATCTTCAGTTATTATCAGAAGCAAGGCTAGGGTGATGTTGCAGTGGGTAGAATGATTGCCTATCATACATAAAGCTCTGAGTTGAATTCCCAGCACCACACTGTCCTCAAGCTATCTGTATTATTGATGGCATGATTATTGTATTGATGTTAGGAAAACAGTAACAATATGACAGTAGTGACTTAACATTTAAAATCAGAAGGTAATTATTTAATATTCTATGTTCCACTTGGTGGTGTGATTATTAGAACATAGCAAAATTTCTTTGGATTCCAGGCTTATATAATTTTTACCGAAATAAGAATTATTATACATTTTATTTACTATCCCTTGTCCCGAGATTTCTTTTGTGCGTTATAACGACAATTTACACTTAGAGGCATGCTCATGGAACACATGCAGTGGTAGGGTCAGCTTGCCATGCTCCAGAGATGGAAAAATGATTGTGGGTTAGAGATAGACCCGAGGAGACTATTAATCCATTTTATGAGGTAATGATACATTTTCATATTTTTTGCATCAATCTTGTCTTGATCCCACATCCCCTTGCCCTTACCTTTTACCCTGTGATAAACAGTTTAGCATAACAATTACCTGAGAGCTACATTAAGTTCTTATACAGACTAGGCATTTCCTGTTCATGTTATGTTCTTGGAAAATTACACAAGAACTCACAATGAATTTGATCCTAACACTTGTAGAGTATAGTTTTTTCTTTGCCTGTTGCTTTGGTTTTTCCCCTAGCCAGCTGCCTGGGCTCTGCCACAGTTGCAGTCCCCAAATAACACACAGGATGCTATAGTAATTATGAAGCTGTTGGCTGTTTGCTTGGTTTCTTACTGGCTAGCTCTGACTTAAGTATTTAACCCATAATTGTTAATCTAAGTATTTCTCTTACTGGAGAAAAGGGTCCGGACCTCTTACTCCTATGGCGACTACATCGTCTCTGCCTGTGTCTCTCTTTCCCAGAATCCTCCTCAACTCCTAGTCCCACCTATCTTGCTTCCCTATTTGCCAACAGTGCTTTATTGACATATACACAGGACTTCCCCATCAAACCCTCAATATTTTTATATGACTCATAGACACTGTGTGGCTAAATATTGCCAACAATACTAGGATCACACCACATTACAGTATGACTAGAGCACAGTCAGTATTGTTAGACAACATAGTGGAATCAGAGAAATAGCAGTTTTGTCTTTCCAATAAATGTGACTGGGTTTAGGTAGGTTGCTGTTAAATACAGAAACCATTGCAATTTGTAGTAGAACGTTATTTTTCTGTATTCTACATAGTTTGAGAACAAACCCAGTGCTTTGTCTCAGATTAAAGAAATGATAATTAGATTCCATGCCCTGTGGTAGGGGCATGGTGTAATTCAGAATGGTTTCCCAACTGTTATGTTATGTCTTATTCTGACACATTCTCACAATGTGGGCATCACAGTTCATCAATTAGAATAACTAGGACCCAGAAAATTTAAATGAATTGCAAAGTCCCCAATGTATTTTTCTTTTACTTATGTAAATAAGATGAACAGATTTCCTGTGGTAACATTGGTTTCTATCTGTGTCAAGCTAGCCAAGAGGTACAAGCCCTGTCTCTCTCTAAGCCCCATAAAAATTATTTCTTGAGTTGCATGACGCATTTCACTAAAGTGTCATCATATTTTTGGACTAAGCTGCATTGTCTCCCTCCCAGGAGATAATTTGCTAATTTTAATTGGCATTTTTTCCTTTGAGTCTCACCCTTCATTAAAAGTAAATTCAGCTTGTCTCTTGATATCTCAATAGGTACCTGTTTTCCCCAGTACCCTTTTATTTGTCTTGAGAGACAATCAGTTTCTTCTTGTCATTATAAACTAATGGCCCAAGTACAATTAGGATGTAGGTTAGTTAGTAGAAAATACTGGTGTTCCTTTGTATTAGAGATTGATAAGTGACATCCTGCCAAGACACAACTGAGTCTGAGTATGCAATAGGACACTCTATAACTTGGTCTAAAGGTGAGACCATACCTGGGGAATTCACAGCCACCAGATGATATCTGCTCTTTATCATATTGTTCAACTCAACACGGGTAGTATGTATCTCCATTGCATTTTCTGGTGTGTTATAATGCAGCTGAAATATTTTTGTCTATTTATAATCAAGGAGCTTTATGAACACTGATCAGATGATCATCAAGGTTAGAGGTAGAGAGTGATAGGCCAGCTGGGAACTGTATATCAGCTGGTATAGCCAAATTCAATGGAATTTCTTCCTAAGTGATTGTCTTCCTAATGTATGACCTCTGTGAAACAAGAATCACAGTTAGAGGTTCATTAGTACTCTCCTATTCAGCAATGTCTGTCTGTTTTATCATCATAGAATATTATATAAGTATTTCTCTATGCAGCAATGTATTTATTAATTTATTTTTATTATATTATCAATTTAAACGTAGGATCCAACATCTGGGAGGCCTGCTCGGTTCAGCCACTGTACTTTCAAACTACTGGCAGCAATGTCACTTGAGTATGTGCCTTTCCCTGTCATATAGGATAGGTTGCACAAGTCCATAGTCCCTGGCTCTCCTTTCAACCTTAATGTAACACGAGGTGACATCCTCCATCAACCCAGTTTTTCCAGAAGAGTTTTTCCACTCACAATCCTGTGGGAATCTTGATGTGGTTTCTTTACAGGGATCATCCTCGCTCCAGTCACAGTTGCAATGATAGCCCGGGGGCAACTATCTAAGGTTAGGAGGAAAGATAATGGGGGGGGAGAATTGTACAATGAAATGGAAGGAGATGGGGGCCAGATGCTGCTGGTTATACTCCAATGCGTTCTCTCCTAAAGAGCTTTACTCAGGTGTCTCTGGCATCTTGACTGACATCACATAAAATAATGTCAAGCTGTGTTAGTATGAAGCAAAGTGATAAGGACAATATTCAACTTCATATAGAGAAATCAAAAAAACCCAGGATAGCTAAAACAATTCTGTACAATAAAAGAATTTCTGAACGTATCACCATCCCTGATTTCAAGCTATACTACAGAGCTATAGTAATAAAAAACATCATGGTATTGCAAAACAAAACAAACAAACAAAAAACAGGCAAGTTGATCAATGAAATCAAATTGAAGACCCAGAATAAATCCACACATCTATGGGTACCTGATTTTTGATAAAGAAGCCAGAAATCCACAATGGAAAAAATAAAACATCTTCAACAAATGTGATGCCAGCATGCAGAAGAATGTAAATAGACTCATCTCTGTCACCCTGCACAAAACTCAAGGCCAAGTAGATCAAAGACCTCAACATAAAACCAGGTACGCTGAACCCAACAGAAAGAAAGTAGAGAACAGCCTTGAACTCATTGGCGCAGGAGACACCATCCTGACAAGAACACACATAGCACAGGCACTAAGAATAACAATCAATAAAACTGAAAATCTTCTATAAGGCAAAGGACACCACCAATAAAACAATATGACAGTCTACACAATGGGAAAATATTCTTACCAATTCTATATCCCACAGAGATGTAGTATCCAAAATATATAAAGAACTCAAGAAACTAGACATCGACAAACCAAATAATCCAGTAAAAATTGAGACATGCTGTGACAGCATCTTGCCAGTGAACCTGTAATGGTGGCCTCACCCCTTTGGGTGTGGCTTCAGGTGGACAGGAATGGAAAGAGGGAAGCATGAGGCTTGGTCTTGTTTGGGTGCTTTTTCCTCTTGGATCAGCCAATTTGATAGGAAGGGCAGAAAGTGCCGTCACATTTCTTTTTTCTTTTTTTTTAAGATATAATACTTTTTATCCCTGTTATCCATTTATGTATTTTATTTATATCTGTGTAAGTGTTCCCTAATAAACATCCATTTATCATTTATCTTGGGTCTAGTGAAATCTTTACACCCTCACCTTCAGTATGCTCCATAGAAGTATTCTCAATAGAAGAATCTTAAATGGCCAAGAAATACCTAAAGGAATGTTCAACATCTTTAGCCATCAGGGAAATGCAAGTCAAAACAACTTTGATATTTTATCTTACAAATCTCAGAATGGCTAAGATATAAAACACAAGGACAGCTCATGCTGGGTAGGATGTGGAGCAGGGGGAACACTCCTCCATTGCTGGTGAGAGTGCAAACCAGTACAGCCACTATGGAAACCAATGTGTCAGTTCTTCAGAAAATTGAGAATCAATCTACCTCAGAACCCAGCATTTACCCAAAGGATGCTCCACCTGCTAAACTATGTTCATTGTATCTTTAGTCATAACAGAAAGTTGTAAACAACCTAGATGTCCCTTCACCAAAGAACGGATAAAGAAAATGTGACACATTTACACAATGGAGTATTACTAAGACTGTTAAAAACAATGGCATCATGAAATTTGCAGGCAAATGGAAGGAACTAGAAAAGATCATCCTTAGGTAGGTAACCCAGACCCTGAAAGACAAACATGGAATGTATTCACCTATAAATGGATATTAGCTATGAAGTAAAGAATAATCATGCTGTAACCCATGTACCCAGAGATGCTAAGTAACAAGAAAGGCTCAAGGGGGTTCTCTCTGGGAAGGGAAAACAGAATGGATTTTGCAGGTGGACTGGGGGAAGGTGGGGATGGGAACAGAAGGGATCAGGCAGAGGTGATGGTGGGAGGGATGGAGGAAGAGAGTACTGGGAGAGACAACTGGAATTGGGGGGCAACGTAGAAACCTAGTGTGGTAAAAACTCCCCGGAATTTATGAAAATCACCTTAGTGAAATTTCCTAGTAATGGTGGATACAGAGCCTAAACTGCCCATCTCCTATAACCAGACAAGTCTACTAGTAGTGGAGCTGGGACATAAATCCAGTCACAACACCCTTTACCTACATTCTGTCCTGCCTGCAAGAAAGATGTGCTGAGACAATGTTGGCGCAAACCCCGTGGAGTGGCCAACCAATGACTGGTCCAACTCGAGGCCCATGCCATGCGATGGAGCCCGTGCCAGACACTGCCTGGATGGCCAGGAATCATAAGCCAGGAGAGCTCAGGAACTCAGGATGGAACCAAACATGGCTGAAAAGAAGTCAGTGAAATTACTCCTGATGACATTCTACTGTACTCATAGATTTGTGCCTAGCCCAGTAGTCACCCAGAGGGGTGTCATCCAGAAACTTACTGGAGCAGATGCAGAAACCCACAGCCAAACACTAGGTGGAGCCAGGGGAATCCTGCAGAAGACCAGAAAGAAAGATTGTAGGAGACGGTGGAGTCGCCCACTGAATAAGCTGAATAGGGGTCATGGGGGCTCACAGAGACTGGAGCTACAAACTTGGACCCTGTACGGGTCTGACCTAAGTTATCTGTGTATATGTTATGGTTGTGTGGCTTAGTGTTCTTGTGGGACACTAGTGGGGGTTGTCTCTGACTCTTATAGCTGTGCTTGAGACCCTTCTTTCTCCTGCTGTGTTGCTTTGTCCAGCCTTGACATTAGCGCTTGTGCCCAGCTTACTGTACCTTGCTAGGCCATATTGGGTGCATAACCCTTGGAGGTCTTCTTCTTTGAAGGCAAATGGAGGAGGAGTGGATCTGGGAGAGAGGAGAGGTAGAGAGAGGGGCTGGGAGGAGTGGAGGGAGGGGGAAACTTCACTAAGATGTAACGAATGAGAAAAGATAAAAGTTTTATAAAAAGAGACCTTGTATCCAATACGTATAACCATCTCTTATAACAAAAATAAAAAATGCCATATTAAATAAATAAAGGTGAACAAAAGGGGGTAGTGCACACTTAGACTCAAGGGTAGACAATAGCTTATCCATTATCTATTGTATGTATAATATAATAGCTACGTATTTGATTTTATGATGTTGGAAGTTGTGCTGCTCAGTGGATACAATTTAAAATCAAGTTCAAAGATTAGGCAAAGTTTAAAATAATATAAAGTTTAAACATTCATTATTTTATTTCTTTCTCTCACTTTAAAGAAGATTCCTTTATAAATGAAGTTGTAAGCTGGCGGACGAGATGCATGGTATATGTTTATAGAAGAGGGCCAATAATCATAAATTCAAGGGTCACATGAGTTTTGGCTTACAGCTAAATCATTTTCTGATTTAGCTGATTGAGATCTCTCTTCAGAGAATGGGGCGTTGTCTCTTTCAGTACTCTTCTTGGTGGTTGGTTGGTTGGTTTGTTTTTGAGTATGTTTTCAGGTGTTTCTTGACAATGCCAGCAATAAATATGAACCAGATCCTAAAGTGAGGGGCTGGTGTATCTTCCCACAGCCCCTGAAATTCCTGTTTCTCTATCCCCGTAGAAGATCAGGATATCTCCCTACTACATTTTCAAAGTCTTTTTTAAAAACAGGGACCTTGAGTGGAGACCTTCTTCTGGTCCTTTCATGATGCGGGTGATGATGGAAATGGACATGCTATCTCTGGATGCGGGTGATGATGGAAATGGACATGCTATCTCTGAAACTGGATGCTAGAGACAATTTGTTAGATATTTATGTTATAATTCATAACAGTAGGAAAATTACAGTTGCAAAATAGCAATGAAATATTTTTATAGTTGGGGGCCACCACAACTTGAGGAAGTGCATAAAGGAACTGCATGAAACACTAGGAAGATTAAGAATGCTTTAGATGAAACTCTGGCCTTGTGTTATTGATCTTTATCTGGGGACTTGTACATTTACTTAGTCATATGATTGCTTCTGTGACGTATAATCCCCCCTCTTCCTACTTCAGTCTTTGCCTCAAAGGATATTGTTGTTCACAGTGCACCTGGTGTCATTCTGGATGGAAAGTTGGGGCAGGGATTTTTGTCAACTTACTTTCTTGATCGCATCTAACTAGTTAACTCCACTTGCTGTCAGCTGATTGGCATATGGCTTCAAACGGTGTTGTAGAGCACTCCTTTGAAAAAAACAGACCAAAAGTCGGCGTTAGGAGTCTTTTCATTTCAGGGTTCTCCCCCAAGCTGTTTATGTCTAGTCTGTTCTTCCAAACTAGCCAGCCTAAAGATTAGCCTGCATTCTCAATTAGTGTACCAATCTCTTCTTAATTATCTTCTATAATCACCTCTACTATTTTCCTTACCACTTGGCTTGGGATTCTTTATGATGTGTGGCAGATGAAGCCAATCCTTCAGGAGGGGTTGAGAGACTTATAATGGTCTGCTTCCATCATGAAGCTTTTCTGAGTCAGGCTCAGTAGGTGTGACTATTGAAGAGCTAAAAAATATATATAGATGAGAACAATTACAATGAGAAATCCACATAAGGAACTTGTTTACCTGAGCTGCACTCACAGTCCTTATATTTCTTTTTAGATGCATGATTTGAGCAAAATAGATAGTAGAAATGTCCTGCCCTTTTGAGAAGACAACAAAAAAGATATTTCAAATTAAATGATGTAGTACAATTTATCATGGAAGGCTTTGCTTTCCAAAATGGTAAACACTGAGAGGAAATTTGTGTGCTGTCATACAAAGTCTAAGAAATTGACGCATTGATTTGAACATTGGCCAAGGGGCCCTAAGAAGGGAGGCTACCATAATACATGCTATTGTGGTACAAACATGAATGTACCCACAGGGTTGACTGTTTTGAACACTTGGTGCCCACTCAGTGGCTCTGTTTCAGTTTGTTGAGGAACATTCAGGAGGTTGAGCCTGGCGGGAGAAAATGGATCACTGAGATGGGTCTTGAGGCTTTGTAGCCTGTCACACTTCCTGTTCACATTCTGTTTCAAGTGAGGGTGCACTGTAACTCTTATCTCTGCCACAGGCCTTCCCAGCCTGTCTTCTCCACCATGATGGAATGTATCTCCCTAGTGCTGGTTAAAATACTCCCTTTGCTGCTTACATTTGTTCTCTCTGGGCATTTAATCACTGGAACCAAAAAGTAACTCTCTCCTTCCACCCTCTCTCCCCACGTCTATCTGTCTGTGTTTGTCTCTGTAGCTAATCCTCCAAACTACACCCCCCCACACACACACTCAAGTACACACAAGCACACTCAAACATGTATGTCCTAAGCAAACCAGATAGACTTAAAACATTGAAAGGAAGATAACTGTAGGTATGACTGCTGTAATAACTCTCACATTTAGAAGACCTTGTCTAAACAGTTTCCATGAGCTCCTTACTGTAAGAACCCACCTTGTTCTGGGTGTTCCTCCTATCTATTTTCACTCAGTGTATTCCTCTATGAAAAATTATTACTATATAACTGATGAAAGACAAGGATTACATAGCCTGTAATCAAGGCTAGAATAAGAACGACGATTAGAATATGTAACCACTACTAAGACAACCTAAAGATATGAAGTGCTCCTTTCTGTTCAAAAATGTCTAGAAGTTGAAAAGAAAGCAAGTGAAAAAAGTTAAATCCTGGTAATTCCATTTTTGATCAAATAGTCTGATTTACAGGACTTGATTTTTTTTGTAGGATTACTGTTCTTCAATTCTTCAGTTGTATGGCCCTTTGAGTTTGAAGTGTCATAGGAGGCTCATGTTCTGAGCACTTACTCCCCAGCAGGCAGCTGTTTTGAGGAGGCCAGCAGGCTGTAGGAGGTGCCTGGCTGTGAGAAGTAGGTCACTAGGCTTTGGAAGTTGATATCTTGGCCCCTAATTCTGTACTCTTTCTGCTCCCAGGTCTGCTACAATGTGAATAGCTGACGTCCACCACACAGTCCCATTACTGTAAGCTGAGCTGCACCCGCCATGTCCTTCTGTAAGCCAAAATAACCTTTTCCAAGCTGTCAAGAGAGGTTACTGGATAAAGGTAGATATTGGCAAGACTGGAGATATGAATATTATTCCTGGGATATACATGGCAGAAGGAGAGAACAGACTTCCTGCATGTTGTCTTCTGAATTCCATGTTTATTCTATGGGATTGCACATAGCACACACACACACACACACACACACATGCACACATACTTGCATACATGCACACTTGGATACTTGCATACTTGCATACATACATACATGCATGCATACACACACGCATGCATACAGAAATACATACAGAAAGTAAAAATAAAAACTAACCTTTCATCCCTTAAATTCTTTTAATTAGATATTTTGGTCACTGTGACATGAAGTAACTGGTGTGGTTTTGGAGCCTTTATGCCCTTGCTTTCAGGTTCAAATGTGTAACTGACAGCATGAGGATCTGAGTTTCAGAATTTATCAGAGAAATCACAGGCATTTGTGATCTATTGGCTACTAGGTTATGGTGATCTATGTTTTAGATCCTGTCAAAGAAAGAAAGGCCTCAGCCAAAATTGGTTCCACATCGTCTTACTTTAAATTCTTCCTAACATCCTGGTTCCCAACCCATAGTAAGGACCTGTGATTTTGAACACCACAGACCTGCACTACAGATCTGTAAGTATCTAGAAAATACTTGAGCGGATACCTGTTTTGTAAAGGAAGTTCATACAATCATGTGTCACCTACAGGTACTTTTTGTCAGAAATGAATTATTGTGACAGGAAAGCTGGCCCTTTGAATTGTAAGTTCTTATTTCTTTCTTTTCAAAGAAAAAGTCACTAACAATTAATCTAAGGAATGTGGGCTATGTGTTTAATAGCTCAATCCAACTTAACTATGCTGTATCAAAACTATCCATTTTGACTGTTCACCTGCAGGACCCACAGGAAAGTGACCACTAAACTTAATGCAACAGTCCTAAAGGGCTCCTGCTTCATGGAAAAGTCTACCAGACACATGGTGGCCTATGTGCTGAAGACGGATGCCCCAACATCACAGAGGAACTTCAGGTGACTGTCCAGGTAGCGAGATGCCTCTGTGAATTCTAATGCTTATATATTATCCTTCTGTGGCCTTTGAAGGAGTTGAAGACAGATAGATGTAATTATAGTTTTCCTTAGTTATGATAAAAGAAAAGCTACATATAAGACTTTAGACTCACACAGATAGGATGATAAAATACTTTCTTTAAATCTTACTAAATGTTAATGGACTAAATATTGTAACTATAGTTATTACTTGATAACTGTTCCGTTATTTGTAATTTGACTATGTTAAAGTTAAATTTTTTTTCACTTAGACAGAAGAGGAGATGATGGAGAATGTTCTTCTGTGGTATATATTTTTTTATTGTTTGATGAATAAAGCACTGTTGGCCAATAGGGAAGCAAGATAGGAGGGACTAGGAGATGTGGAGGATTCTGGGAAATGGAGGCATAGTCAGTTACCGTGTAGGACATGGGAGGAGTAAGAGGTCCGAATCCTTTCTCTGGTAATACTCAGATTAGCAGTTATGGGTTAATAATTAAGTAAGAGCTAGCCAATAAGAAGCCATAGCAAACATCCAACAGCTTCATAATCAATATAGCATCTTGTGTGTTCATTTGGAAATGACGCGGCTCTGGGACCAGGCTGGCAGGAAGAATGCTTATAACATTCACCAACGATTGGTATTAGATCTCCCCAAATTCCATTGATTATTCCCTGCAATTTTAGCCATTTCAGGAATATTCCACATTAGCTTGTACTTCCAAATTCTTACTGAGTAATGGTAAGAAGAAGTTTGCATGTTTATCAGGTGTGTGTGTGTGTGTGTGTGTGTGTGTGTGTTGCACAAGCGGTTGTTGAGCTACTTTGCTAATTTTACACAAATGTGATTGCATGTAATTTTACTGTTATTTTAAGGGGTTCACTTCATGTGCCACTCACAGTTCCCCTTGGTCTAACAGATACTTTTGTTATCAATTAGTTGGCTCTACTCTGATAAGAATTATAGGTAGGGACAGGGAGACTTTTCCAGTGTTACAGTCTTAATTGTTGCATGCTTAAGACCTATAGTATGGATCCAGCAATTTCTGACTCCTAAATTTAAGAGGTATAGGCCTATTGTTCCAATCTTCAGAAGCTGGGGAACGATGACTGTAGGTATACGTATGTTTTTTTCTCAAAGCAGAAATATCTTTGGTCTATGTCTACGAGTCTATAATATTCTGTTTTAAGGGAGTGTTTATAATAGAAAGGGCAAAGGAATGCCAACCACTATGTTTGAGAGACAGCAAAATCTTCCATCCAGGTTGTTCCTTGATGTCCCTCATGCTGGTCTCTCTTTCCACAATACCCTTCTTAGGGCACCCTTGACCTCAGCATTCCTCAGGCTGTAGATCAGGGGGTTCAGCATGGGGTTAAAAAGACTGTAAAACAGGGAAAGGATCTTCTGCTGCATCTCAGGGTGCTGAGACTTGGGGGCCATGTACATGACAATGGCACTGCCAAAGAAAAGCCCAACCACACAGAGGTGGGAGGAGCAGGTGGAGAAGGCCTTTCTGCGGCCTTCCCCCGACTGGATCCTCAGGATGGCCACCAGGATGCGGGTGTAGGAGACCAGCACCAAGCATAAGGGCCCCACTAAGATGAACACACAGGCTGCAAAGATGACGACTTGATTGAGTGTTGTGTCAGCACAGGCCAGCTTGAGGACAGACAGAATTTCACAGAAGAAGTGATTGATTTCATGGGGCCCACAGAATGGTAGCCTCAGGATGAGAATTGTATGGACCAGGGCCAGGAGAAAGCTAAATATCCAGGAAGTAACAGCCAGGGTACTGCAGACTCTCCAGCTCATGATGACAGTGTAGTGTAGGGGATGACAGATGGCCACAAACCTATCATAGGACATCACCACCAAAATCAGGCACTCTATGTGAGCAAAAGTCAAATACAAGAATGTTTGCATTATGCATGGAATGAAGGAGATGGTTCTTCTTTTAGACACAAGATTTGCCAGCATCTTGGGGACATTGTTGGAAGCATAAGACATGTCAACAATGGCCAGATGAGAGAGAAAGAAGTACATAGGTGTGTGCAGTCTGTGGTCCAGGCAGATTATTCCAAGGATAACCCCATTCCCAAGAAGGGTAAAGGAATAAAAGAGAGAGAAAAGCCCAAAGAGGAAACACTCCACAGTGAAATCAGCTTGGAATCCCAGTAGAGTGACCTCTATGATCCATGTCTGATTGCCTCTCATTCTCCTGTGGCAAAGCCCTTGTTCAGGCCCAAAAGGTCAGAGCTGTGGAATAATCAAAGATACAAAGCATTTAATGATTATGGTAGAGAAAACATTTTGAAGTTCATCATCTAGGATGGAGTATTGGGTTTTGTTTTCAGATATTACAAAATATACTTTACTGTAGTTGTAAAAATGAGGGAAATGTTCTGATGCATACTTAGTATATTAATATTAAGAGAAAATGCCAGTGAGGGACATTGCTCAGTAGGTAAAGTTGCTTGCTGCCAAGCCTGACAACCCAAGTTCAGTCTCCTGGACCCACATGGTGGAAAGAGATAGCCAACCATACAGGCTGTCCTTTGACTTCCACATGTGATCTGGAAGCACACCTGCATGTGTGTACCCACATGTGTAAAATCAGTCAATTAATTAATCAATGTATTTTAAAAGATAAGTATGCACATGTCCATAGCAGTACATAAAGTTAATCACATTACCAAGCACAATGTGTTTTAGTGTGCCCCATGTAAGAGGATTTACATTCAAATATTCACACATATATTGTTTTGGAGAGTTCACATTATCTGGTTCCACCTCAGTATAAGAATCTTGACCACACACATGATGAAAATGTTAGCCCTTATCAAGAAAACATGAGCAGGAAGTTTTAAATACATTTACTTCTATAAAGGGGAAGAAAATCTATTCCAAGTTGTACTGGTGGAAACAAGATTTTCTATTGCCGGATAGCAGAGATGAATCTTAAATCAGGATGCATATGTTTGCAACACCTGATGATTGTTAATGAAGGCACCAGTGCACAACAGACCTAAGTTGGCATAGGTCAAAAAGTCTTTGATCTTTGTCAATCAGATACGTACATTTCTGTGTCTTTTAAGTCTCCCGTACGATATGCAACTCCCAAAGATTTAAAGTTAGAAATCAAAAGAACCGAAATGAGCAAAAAGAATGCATGAAATGTACAATTTGGAGCAGTAGAGACCGTCACTCTCATAACTTTATGAGTTTGCGTTCTTCTGAAAAGTCTAGAATCCTGAACTCCAGGTCTGTTTGTGAAGATGCTGCTGTAGACCTGATATGTTTTGTCTCTGTGATTTCCCCCTGTTTATGTTTCTGCAGTTGACCAGTGTGCCTGATAATGGTCACATTTAATCTCACCACAGTAATATTGCTTGTGAAAGGGACTTTAGTTCTGTTTATGAATGTGACTGTTTCTGTGCTGATATGACTTTGATCATTTTTAAAGGTGGTAGCCATCTTGAGTTAACTCCCAAGGTCTTGTGTAGATGCTTCACTAGAAACTCCCAACGTATTGTGTAGATGCTTCACTACAAGGCCGAATTTGGCCAGTAAAACCTGCAGTCTGTCACATACAGTGGAGTTGATTTTATTTCTTCAGATTGATGTTCTTTTGGCTTCACACTGGTTTATTTGTGGTTGGATCCGTACGAGAAGAACACAGAGAGCACATACTGATATTTAACTTCTATTTGGCTGATCTATAAGATGAGAATTGTCTAACTTACTGCATGGCATAACTTAGTGACAGAACGAAGGTTTGAAATGTTTTAGGCACACAGTAGTAATATTGTGGAACTCTCCTGCTGAGTCAAGCTGGAAGAGACCAATAAGACCTTCCTGAGCCTTCCTAAGGCACAGGCGTTTATGTTTGCAGGGGTTCATTATCTGGAGTATGGATGAGCCCCTGCTGCATCAAGCACAGCCACTCTGATAGTTCATGAGCCAAAACTCAAGCTTTCAATCTAATAACATTGTTTGATTCGTCTTAGCGCACCATTAGATTAACCTGCATTAGAGTTTTCCATTCGTCATTTTATTGATATATATTCATTATATGGAGTTCTAAGCTTACTAAGGACATTTTAATGCCAATGTATAATATAGTTTGGACAAATTGTCCCATCCAAACCCTTTTTTTAAAATCCTCTCTTTCCCTTCCAAATGGGCCTCTTTTCCCAGGCAGTATAGCTGGGCACAGTACACATACCTTTATTCCTAGCTCTTGGGAGGCAGATCACTGTGAGTTCAAGGCCCTCTCTGTCTATATAGTGAGTGCCAAGACAGCCAGAGCTACATAGTAAGACCCTGTCTTGGGGGAGATGTATCCCAGTTAGGTCTGTTTATTTCCATAGACAGTTTCATTCAGGTTTCATGGCATATACACATGAATGACTTTGTATACCTATACAAAGTCTAGGATCTTGCATCTTGTATTATTGACAAGTGATTCTTGAAAGTAAAAAATATATAGGGGCACAAAATACTCTTAGTGAAATAATTTTATCAGATCAAATCATATGTAAGGTCTGCATCAATTGTGCTTTTAAGATGTTTGTAGCAAAGACAATGAAAAGACAAGTCCATAGTGATGACCACACCTGCTGAACAGACACAAATGCACACCCCTCACCCAATAACTCAACTATAAAGTCAACAAAGGTGGAGCAACACAGCAAAAGGTCAAAATACCTTTACCTTTGATCCGTTGCTATGAACTTACATCTTAGGTTTCAGAGATCAGGGAGGCAGATAATTTCCTCCCCTGGAATAATACGATTAATAACTAGATCTTTGAAATGACAGATGGTTGCTAAAGTACATCTCCAGAAATATACAGAGAAATGAGCTTCATGGACTCATTTACGTGTTCTTCTCGACATAACTTGACCAGTGATGGTAAACTTGGTCCTGACTGTGGCTGAAGGCCATGCTGTTGAAAGATTGGTCAGACTGCCATTTTCATCTTCATTCTGAGTGGTGTGTATTAGGAAATACAGTCTCCTGTTCTAAAACTCATTTTGTTGTATTAAAATGGGGCAATAGATATTAAAATGGTGAAGAAGGAGAAGGAAGAGGAAGAAGAACAATGAAGAGGAAGAAGGACAAAGAAGAAGAAGAAGAAGAAGAAGAAGAGGAAGAGGAAGAGGAAGAAGAAGAAGAAAAAGAAAAAGAAGAAGAAGGAAGGAGAAGAAGAAGAAGGAAGAGGAGGAGGAGGAGGAGGAGGAGGAGGAGGAGGAGGAGGAGGAGGAGAAGGAGAAGGAGAAATACAAGTCGCTGGTGTTCATTGTAAGGTTAATAAACATTAGTTTTCAATGATAGTATTAATGAGACCACAAATCAGAAGGAAAAATCAAGATGATTGGAAGCGGGAGTTCAATGTCATTGTCCTGTTATTTTAAAGACTTCCACAGATACATTATTTTTCTTTTTAACTTATCTTAGATTTTTTTTTGGTTTTACGAGACAGGGTTTCTCTGTATTGTTTTGGAGGCTGTCGGTCCAGCCTGGCCTTGAACTCACAGAGATCCGCCTGCCTCTGCCTCCCAAGTGCTGGGATTAAAGGCGTGCGCCACTACCGCCTGGCTCTTAGATTTTAATTAAATCACTAGTTTTTATTTCAATCTATACCTTCATATTTCTTTTAAAACCATAAATACAAAGACCTTTGAAGAATACATCGAGTGACCAAAATCCAATATTAAAAAAATACAGTTTTAAAACTGCAAGGACAATTATGGCAGGAGAGTAAATAGTTTGGGGAAATGGGATGGGAAGTATTTAAGACACCTAACATTGACTCAAATGAACTATCTCTGCCAGGCAATGTCCCAGAACATGAGTTCTGGGCTCCACGAAAGGTAGAGTCCTAGGAGCGGGCATTTGTCAAATCTTTACATGCATGGAGAAATTTTAACATTGGGTTAGTACTAGTTATGAGCACAGAACGTGACTCTAGACTCTAGACCTCTCCTCCTTGATTTCAAGCCCTGTCTTTATGAATACTATCCTTGTGATTTCTCTGTGCTACTTCCTGCCTCAGTTCCCCCGTCTACAAGACTGGATAGGCATTAAAACTGATCTGATGAGTCTCTTAATCTCTCTCTCTCTGATCAAATGAGCTAAATTAATCAGAACACTTAACTAAACACTTAAATGTGATGACTACTATTAGAGATTTGATACCTGTCGCTGGAGAGCAGCTTCTAGATTCAAGAACCACAAGGAATATGTTATACATCCAGCAACTCCTCTGATAAAAGGAGGAACATAAGAGAATGGACCTTCCCTCCCCCAGAGGCACTCGGTTCACTGAGGAAGAAGCCACCCATCTCTCTCATACAGTGTTGTGTGTCCTATGGAGGAGATGATGCTCCCACAGATGCATAGGGGAGGCAGTGAACAGAGGCAGGAGGATGAGGTTCAGTACCCATACCCCCAAACTCCTGGGGTCCCAGTGTCTATTTAGGAGGAGAGGGCTCCTGTGACACACAATCATTGAGGCTCATTAACTAGGTAAAATCCTCTCTTAACATCTCTCTGATACTGTTTGCTGGCGAGAACAAGTGACAAGCAGGGGCACGGGGGGAAGGAGTCGAGAAGCACAGAGGGACCCCAGATACAAAAGAACAGTCAAGGAACCCTATACAACTACTCAGGACCCTTGTCATACCCAGGCTGGGGCTAGACACCTACCCCACTGTGACCTCAAGCCAAGTATTTAACTGACCTCTATCCCACTTCTCTTCTGTAACTCATTCTCAGGCAAACAAAACAAAACAAACAAACAACCCCCAAGCCCCCAAACCAAAGCCAAAACCAACAACAAACTAAACCTTCCCACTCAAAACTCCCCCAATACCAAACCAACCAACCAACCAAACAACAACAACAACAATAAAAAAACAAAGCTAAACCATATATACTTACAGTGGCATAAGGTGCAATCTTTTCTTCAAGTACAGTCATGGGTCTAGAAGAAACCCCAAATAGGAAAGGAAGAAAGTGAGAACTTGGGTGGGCGCTCCTTCAAAAGGGGTCTCACCAGGAGCAGCCAAGGGCAGAGCTCTGACTGGTGTGATGGACTTGCTTCTGCAAGTGAAGACTTTTCTTGTTACCCTTTGAATCCAGATTCTTCCCTACAGACAAAAAACCTAATAACCCAGGGAATGGGGCCTTGAGGTGATGCAGCCATAACACTCTAGAGAGAAGTGAAGAATATGCAAATTAGAGACCAATACCACCATTTCCCATGTCTCTTTGCTTAATAGTAGTCCCCCAGGAAGAGTGTGTGTGGTTGCCTGGGATTACATGATAATGAGGATTAGTCAGAAGCTAGATTCTGGTTCAGAAGAAAAAAATCTAATCTTCTCATAAGTTAGTGTCTGTTAACACATATTTCCTCAGTCTTTACTGGCCCCCTCCAATGCCACCTGTGGTGGTGAATGTCTCATTATTAGGAGCCCCATGGACCCTGGTAAGATACCATCAGAGAAACAGATTTTTCATAGTGGAGGAGATGATCCAAAATAACTCGTATGCTTCTCAAATCAGAAGCACATTTTAAGTCGACACTCATCAGTACCTCACCTACCTTTTCATTTGTATTTGTGTGTCTGACATCCAGAATAGCTCTGAATTCATTCCAATCTTGAGAGACTGTGGATAACATAAATCTTGTCCACTATATTAATCACTGTTCTATTGCTGTGAAAAGACACCATGACCAAGTCATCTCTTATAAAAGAGAGCATTTAAATGGTGCTTACTTATAGTTTCAGAGGTTTAGTCCATCCTCATCATGGCGGGAAGCATGGTGGCGTGCAGACAGACATGGTGCTGGAGAATTAGCTGAGAGTTCTACATCCTGATCTATATGAAGGGAATGAGCTTTTGGACCTCAAAGTCCAACCCCAGTGGCATACTTCCTTCAACAAAGTCATATTTCTTTTTTTTTTGCTGTGAATTATTTTAATTCATGAATATACCACAATGTCTTTACAATTTTCCTACTTAGTGGATATTTTCATTGTTTCTAGTTATTACCATTACAATGATTCCTTTTCTTAAACCTTCTAATCTTCTCAAATAGTGTCACTGCTTGGTGACTAAGCATTCAGATAAATGAGCCTATGGGTGACATTTATATTCAAACCACCCGTTAAGCAGTAAAGTCAAAGGATTGTAAAATTTTTCCAGTTCTTACCCCTAACACATGTACACATAATTTAGTTCTTAAACTGTGACTGAAGGAGCAACTTGAAATTAAAATGACATCTGTTATCTTTTGTAGATAAGTATTTAATAGGAAGCCAATGGGTTATTTCTGATTGTAAATAATTAAAGTACCTAGTAGAATGTCTGGCCGCTGACCTTATTGTTAAAAATTTCTCTCAACTTCTTTCAGGTTTCCTCCATCAAACTCCCATTCTTGGGGACTGGGATGTCTCCTCCTCTTTTACAGGCTTTTGGGACTCTACTCTTCATACTGGGTCATCTTGCTCAGCCTTACTATATGGAGAGGCGCTTAGTCTTACTATGACTTGATATGCCATGTTCCATTGATATTCATGTGTGATCTGCTGCTTCCTAAACAGAAACAGAGGAGTGGACTGGGTGGTAGGAACAGAAAGGGGAAGGCAGAGAGGGGCTGGGAATAGAGGAGGGAGAGGGAACAGAAGCCAGGATGTAAAATAAATAAACAGATAGATAAATAAATTTATTTAGAAAAGAATATAAGACTCAAACTTACAGTTTTCAGTAAATACGTTAGTTCTTTAGTCTTCAGACAAACAAAACAAAACAAAAAAATCAAACCCTCCCACTCTTAACCATGTTAATGCCCTGACTTCAACGTCCCACTCCATGGGACTATCTTGATGGTTTCTGTGGAATAATCCTTCTGTGAGCTGTGAAAATGTGTTGCTTTCACTGTTAATAAAAATCTGGTTATCCAATAGCTAGGCAGAATTGGAGCAGAGAGAATGCTGGGAAGAAGGGTGGCATCTGAGGAGTCACCAGCTAGATGTAGAGGAAAGAGGAGATGAGCATGGCTTGCTGAAAAAAGATACCATCATGTTGTAGAACCTAGATAAGAAATATGGGTTAATTTAAATTGCAAGAGCAAGTTAGTAACAAGCCTAAGCTATTGGTTGGATATTTATAATTAATAATAAATCTCTGAAAGGATATTTGGAAGTGAGCTGGTACACAGAAAAGCTCTGCCTACAGATAGCTCCACAGTTAAGAGCTATCCAGAGGACCTAGGTTCAATTCCTAGCACCTACATGCTGACATACAATTTCCTGTAACTCCAGGTCCAGAGAATCTGAGGCTTTATTCTGGCCTCTATGGTTACCAGACATACATACTAGGAATAGACACACATTCAAGGAATAAGCAAATATGTACAAAATTAATGTGTTAATTGTTCATCACATTCATGAAGACACTTGCAATTGCCTCTGCTTTTAATGACCTTTAGATTGCTAGAATTCAGTTAGTAAGATTCAAGAGTGTGTACTCAATGGTTTTTCTGTAGTGTCTCACTGTGTAGCCCTGGCTGATCTGGAAAATTTTTGTTTTTTGACTTTTCATAATTTTTCTTGTTTCTCATTCTGTGGTGGTTTGAAAGAAAATGGACCCCTAGGCTTATAGAGAGTGGAACTACTGGGAGGTGTGTCATTGTTGGAGTGGCTTTGGCTTTGTTGGAGGTAGTGTGTCACTAGAGGGTGACCATCTAGGTCTCAAATGCTGATGTCAGGTCTGGTATGACACTCACTTCCTGCTTCCTGTGGATCAAGATGTAGAACTCTTAGCTCCTTCTCCAGCAGGATGTCTGCCTGCACGCCACCGTGATTCCCCCTGTGATGACAGTGGACTAAGCCTCTGAACTGTAAGCCAGACACAATTAAATGTTTTCCTTTACAAGACTTGCTGAGGTCACTGTGCCTCTTCATGGCAACAAAACCACAAGACACTTTCCTGCAAGGAATTAAAAATAATAAATTTAACTTATTATCTCTCAGAAAGGACTAAAGATATTGTTTTGTGTCTTTACCAAATCAAGTAAATGGAATTAACAAAATTTTAAGTCTTCTTTTGATGATTACTGTGGATACACAAGGGGTCATAAAATGGTCTTAGTTTGCATGGGATGAAATGTTTTAATGATCTAATATGACTGTGAACTTCATGAACCACAAACCCAACCTACCAGGAAAGATGTACCTCCTCATGCAATAGTGTCATGACTGTTATGGGATAACCATCTATTCTCTGACTGAACTTTGTCCTGCTTTTCAGGAGATACCTAAAGCCTGGTGGTGAAAACTTGGTCAAAAAAACCCTGACTGCAGAGGTCATAGACCCTAAAAGAGAACTTACTACCATTTGTTTATCTATATTGGCATCCATTTTGTAACTATAGACAAAAATGTCACCACTCATAAAAAAAAACTGCTTTTTACATTGAGTTACAAATGCAGAAATTCTTGGCTACAAAGGTTGCTGAGGAAAAGAGACATACCGTCATCTGAAGGCTCAGGAAACATTGCAGAAGAACTGTGAAAGTGTAAGAGCTGGACTATGGGGATTTGGAATTCTATCTTCTGTGAATGATACAGCCTTTGTAGCCACGAATTCTTAGCAGCTACACTTCCCTGCACTGGGCCTGTATAGGACCAATCCTGTCAGCAGCCAGTTATGGATGGGAGAGGGGCTCATGAGGACCTAATTATCCCTGCTGAACTATTGGCTACTGAAAGATTATGGTGGAAGAGTACTCCGTATTGTCATGCATCTCCCCACTGGTGAACCTTCCAGGCTCTATTAGATATCTCCATGCTCATGATCATGCAGGTAGCCCTGGTTAAATTCAATGGCTTTCAGAAAATTAACAAGGAAAATATAGAAAAATAGCAAAACTTGAAGATTACAAAATAAGCCGGGTGGTGATGGTGCACACCTTTAATCTCAGCACTTGGGAGGCAGAGGCAGGCAGATATCTGTGAGTTCAAGACCAGCCTGATCTACAAAGCTACACAGAGAAACCCTGACTTGAAAAACAAAAACAAAATTACAAAATAAATGAAATACAATACTTTGTCAAATTTACTATTTTAAACTTAATTTATATCAGCTGTTCCTTTATTTGGTTAGATTAATTAATATATGAATTTAGTGGATCAGCAAGGGACATTTGTAGTCCATAGGCCATGAAATCCTGCTAAGTTTTAGAGATTATCTGGGTGAAAGACTCCTCAGTCCAGAGTGGCTTCAAAGTGATAATTGAGTCTTCATCTTCTCTTAATGACTCTGATTTCCTTTTGTCCTCCTGAGTTCAAGTGATGGACTGTCACTTATACTAAGAGGGACTAGAAGAAATTTAAATCTGGGGGAAATCATCAAGGTTCACATCTAGATTAGCTACTTGTTTTGTAGATAAGGTTTTATGAGAACATATCCACATCCGTTCACCCACATGTATGGATGCCTTCGCCAGAGGTGGGTTATGGCAAGGAATACAGTCCTGAAACTCATGTACTTTCCTTTTCAGTTTACAGAAAAATAGAATTTATCTAGAGCTGGGCTCCTTAAACTTTTCCCAGTGTGATTCATTTATGCCTGAATAGATGCATAGAACAGTTGCATAAATCAAACAAGCACTAATAAGAAATCATAAAGAAATTTATTCTAAAACAATTTGTAGGGACATATATAAATTTACCACTTACTAAACTCAGAACCAAATTTGCCTATTAATTATATAAACATCTTTTTGTATAAATAATTTAATCTTGGGGTATTTAATACCACAGGACACAGAGCTCTTCGACATTTTTGAAAGTTGAACAGTATTTTGATTTTACAGCTGGCACTGGTGAGAATATAGCTTTGCAAAAGTATGTAGAAAACTGGCAGGAATATTATTAGAGTCATTTTAGTGACTGTTAGAAATTCTGTTTTAATTTAGAGCCAAGATTTATGTAACTATTTTTTTATGAAACTCAAGCCAGAAATTCAAATAGAAACTTTTAGTCTCCATTATTCTAACACAATGAAAAGATATAAAATTTGATACTGAGTAATGAGAGTAGGAAAATATTGTTTTCTATATTTAGACAATTATTTCTGTAAGAGCTGAAATCTTTTTACAGTGGAAACACTGTAGCTCATGATGTACAGTAGTCTCAGATCTGAGAATTCAGGGAGTGTACACTGACATTATTTGGTGTGACGGCATGTGAGCACATGGTATGTTTAGAGGCAAGGCTGCAGTCATGTAGGAGCCTTCTATTGTCGCCGACTTCTTTCCAATACCATATTCAGTTGAGTGACTCCTGGTGGAGTTGTGACCCACAGTTTAAGGTATGAATGTGCTTTTGTGTATTTAAGAGGTTAGTGCATTTCCAGTGTATATTATCCAGTAGTATGGATTGTTTCCCAGCTATTGGAGTTATGTTTCTGATAGTTCTCATGATGAATAAGCCATTAAAATGTTTATAACATTCTAATGGGTATGAAATGGTATATCTTGGTGAAGTAATTCACCTTTTCTTGTTGGTTCATGGTGATGAGCACCAATCCTTGTGTTTATCAACTCTTGGGTTTATATTGGGAAGTCAATTCAACTTTGCTCTGTTTTTATAAGTTAGTTTTTATATGTTATTCATTTGAAAGCTTTTATAGAGTAGTTACTATGAGATGGGCATGGTGCTGAAAACTTCTTAGCTCCTTACTATAGAGGCAGAGGCAGGAGGATGACTTCAAGTGTGAGGTCAGATTATTCTACATGGTTACAGTCTGCTTCAAAAAACAAACAAAAATTGGTATAAATCTTACCAGTTGGTCTATAGCTTCATGTTTCATTTCTTAATGATGAATTTGCAATTTTAAAGAAGTCTATCACTAGGAAAGTAGGCATTTTTTATACTTATTAGGTTTTTTTGTGCTGTTTTCTCTGAATGTATCTGTGCTAAGTAATTAAGGCATTCGTCTATTTTTCTGCTATCTTCAGTTCTACACGTTCTTCAGTTTTTTTTTTTTTTTTGGGTTTTACGAGACAGGGTTTCTCTGTATTGTTTCGGAGGCTATCGGTCCAGCCTGGCCTCGAATGCACAAAGATCTGCCTGCCTCTGCCTCCCGAGTGCTGGGATTAAAGGCGTGCGCCACCACCGCCCGGCTCGTTCTTCAGTTTTTAAATGAGAGTGCATAGTATTCCATTCTGTGGTGAAGAAAATGACAGCCACCAAATTTTACAAGGGGTAGCTAGCGCCTATCCGTCGTCAGGATGTTTCTCATACATGACTTCCCTTCCACAGAATCCTTCTCAGGGCACCCTTGACCTCAGCATTTCTCAGGCTGTAGATCAGGGGATTCAGCATGGGGTTGAAAAGGCTGTAAAACAGGGAAAGGATCTTCTGCTGCTCCTCAGGGTGCTGGGACTTGGGGGCCATGTACATGACGACCGCGCTGCCAAAGAAAAGCCCAACCACACAGAGGTGGGAGGAGCAGGTAGAGAAGGCCTTTCTGCGGCCCTGCCCCGACTGCATCCTCAGGATGGCCACCAGGATGCGGGTGTAGGAGACCAGCACCAAGCAGAGTGGCCCCACTAAGATGAACACACAAGTTGCAAAGATGACAGCTTGGTTGAGCGTGGTGTCAGCACAGGCCAACTTGAGGACAGACAGGATTTCGCAGAAGAAGTGATTGACTTCATGGGGCCCGCAGAAGGGCAGCCTCAGGATGAGGACTAAATGGACCGTATCCAGAAGTAAACTAAAGCCCCAGGAAGCAGCGGCCAGAGCAGTACACACTCTCCAGCTCATGATGACGGTGTAGTGTAAGGGGTGGCAGATGGCCACATACCTATCATAGCTCATCGCCACCAAAATCAAGCACTCTGTAGCTGCAAAGGCCAAATACAAGAACGTCTGCATGATACATGGAACAAAGGAGATGGTTTTTTTCTGGGTCACAAGGTTGGCTAGCATCTTGGGGACATTGTTGGAAGCATAGGACATGTCAAGGATGGCCAGGTGTGAGAGGAAGAAATACATGGGGGTGTGTAGCCTTGGGACCATGGATATTATTCCAAGGATGACTCCGTTTCCCAGCAGGGTGAAGGTATAAAAGGCAGAAAAAATCACAAAGAGGAAGTAATCCAAAGTGGTATCAACTTGGAATCCCAGCAGGATAACTTCTGTGATCCATGTCTGATTGCATCCCATCCTCTTGTGGCAATGACAAGACTTGATTCAAGATAAAAAGATAAGAACTGTGGAGCAAAGTTACAACATAGTTAATGGCCGTTACAGGGAGAGCATTTAGAAATGTATCACTGAAGAGGGATTTCCTAAGGTTTATATTCTGATACTTTGCAAGAACTAATGGAGCATGAGTTCAAATATTGAGGCACTGATGAAGTAATAGGAACACACACACACACACACACACACACACACACACACACACACACACACATTTTATGTGTAACACCTGCTAACCCAATAGTTTCTATTTCAATGTATCCCGTGTCAGAGGATACATATACGTACTTATGTACTATTTCGGAGAATTCCTGTGCTCTCACTTTGCTTTCTGGTGTGTATCCTGGTCATTTATATAGCTTGAGGAGTAAGGTGATTTGGGTTCCATTGTTAGGCTGCCTTTTTAGGCAGTGTCCGAAGGGATTGACATTCCTGGTTCTCCATGGGCATGCCCCACACAAAACTTCCCCCTCTCTTATATTTTCTACTTGTGCATTTCGAACACAAAATTTATTTAAGTAAATGGTCATCTTTGCACTTTTGTTAAAACCATGTTCTACGACGACCTGCTTTTCCCGGCAGGTTGCTAGTACTCCCAGGCGGACCTTCCGGCACACGTGTGTATTCTACTGGCTCTTAATTTGAGCGTTTTATTCACCTCTTCATCTGCACCTGATGCTGTAGTTCATGCACAACCCGTCTCTCTGTGTGGGCTCAGGCAAATATCCCAAACACCATTTATCTTGAGATTTAGACAGTGTTTACCAATGAGAAACTTAAAAAGGAAAGGCACTGTTGGAGCTTGAAGTAAAGATGATTGCTCCTTTCTGATTGACTCGTTTGATTGTGTTACACGGTGGTTAAGTCTCAGAGATGACCTTAGTTTCTACTATGACAGAACACGTCGTTCATAAGATTTTGATGGAGCCGGTGAGATGGCCCCGTGGGTGCAAGCATTTGCAGCCGAGTCTGATGGTCTGAGTTCCATGCCCCACATCGTGGAAAGAGAGGCCCAACTCCCCCAGGTTGTTAATTCTGATGTCCACACTTGCACCGTTGCGCATGCCCACCCGCATGCGTATACACACAGATGCTCGCACATAGTAAATATATCAATTTAACGGGACATGGCATCGTAGGAGCTTTGGTAGCATAAAGTATCACGAGATTTCCCGATCACTTCCTTCTTTATCAGCTGTTGCCATGCCAACAGTTGTGTAGGTTCATAGCACCCCGAGAAGATCAGAAGGGGAAACATGGAAATGGTGGTTGACATTTCTTGAGAGGTCTTTGTAGAAGTTCTGAGGCTTGTTTGGCCATCAGAGCGAAGCAAAGGACATGAAAGGGATAGGTGACAAAGTCACTCAACAGAATCGTGACTTGTTTGGTCTCATAGTCTATTTTCATTAGTATGCTGATTAAAAAAATTTTTTTGGGAGTCATGGTACTGGCAGGTGATCGTGGCAGGAGCTGGTGCTTGTGAAATTTGGGTGTCAGATCACCTGGCCCTTTATTGAAGCCCCGTGGGTGTTTGCATTTGGAGACATCAACTGCAGATTGATCTGATCCAATTTTCTCTTGCACCATACACATATAAAACATTATGGCTCTATAAAAATGCAAGTGCAACTTCTACAGCTTACATTTGCAGGAGCTATGTGAGCAACTGATTTTAATTTTTAAATCACGTGAAAGTTTATTATATAATGATTTTACTCAAATTATCTAAATGTCCATAGCAAAATATAGATACACACACACATACATATATACATATACTAAAATGGATATATAACTATAGACATTTTAGCTACCATTTTCACTTCACAGAGTAAGAATTTCATTTGTTAAGACATATAAATATAATATTCATAGTGTATCTATCATTACAAGTGCATAAAGGTGGTGCAGCATTTTATTTCACAACTTACTTGACATTTTCAGAAATTCTTGGTTTATCTTTTTTTCTTGTTTATTGCATTGAGAGCCTTATAAACGAGGATGTATTTCCAGTTGATAATTTCCTCAGGGTGTACTCTAAAATGAAATTGCAGGTGCTAAAATATAAACATCTCAAAGTTTATAATTACCTGTTGCCTGTTGCTCTTCAGTAAACACAAATTTCATAAAGCTTTAGAAATATAAATTTTAAAGGTTTACTGATTGTGTGAATATCATGTCTCCTTGTCACAGGGCCATCAGTAGTAAGTGTTCTTAGTTATGATCTTTGCTTATTTGAGCTATAAACAAAGTTATACAATTTGTATTTCATCACCACCTTAACTCATGCCCTTGAGTTCAGGAGCAGCTCCCACGCTGCTCTGGATTCTGGAGGAAAAACCATGGATAATGAAGTTATTGTCCTGTGACACTTCACACCTTATGTTTGCATTCTGGAAATAATGTCTCTGTTGCCCAGGAATTTGTGAAGAAGGCAAGGAAACCAAAAGAGTGGCCATGACTGTCATCTTATCTGTTCAGGAACAGACAAGTAAGAACTGAGTGTTAGAATAACCACTAACGTAATAAATGAGGTGAAATGGCAGAGAGTTCCCCGAATCAAGGCATTTCCTAAAGCTAGGTGAACAGAGAGCATCTCTCGGGAGGAGACACGTGTGTGACTGAAGTGATGAACATTAGGTTATGGGGAGGAAGAAAGAAATCCTGTGTGCCTCCGCTATTGTGTGTAAGAAGCTGTGTGTACTTGGTATAACCATGAGCACATATGCATGTTCTATTACATATGTATGATCTATATTTCAAATTTGAAATGACAACACAGTTCACCACTTAGCAGGATCATGATGATGTGACTTGTACTGGTTCTTATATGGATGCTGGCATGTGGAAGACTGCAGACAGATTCATGTCTGTCGCCATCCACAAAACTTAAGTCCAAATGGATCAAAGAATTCAACATAAATCCAGCCTCACTGAACCTCTTAGAAGAGAAAGTGGGAGGTACCCTTGAACGAATTAGTACAGGAGACCAATTCCTGAACATAACACCTGTAGCACAGACACTGAGATCGACAATTAACAAATGGGACCTCATGAAACTGAGAAGCTTCTGTAAGGCAAAGGACACAGTCAGCAAGACAAAAAGGCAGCCCACAGAATGGGAAAAGATATTCACCAACTCCACATCTGACAGAAGGCTGATTTCCAAAATATACAAAGAACTCAAGAAACAAGTCTCCAAAACACCAAATAATCCAGTTAAAAAGTGGGGTACAGAGCTAAATAGAGAATTCTCAATAGAGGGATCTAAGATGGCTCAACCTCCTTAGCAATCAGGGAAATGCAAATCAAAACAACTCTGAAATACCATCTTACTCCTGTCAGAATGGCTAAAATAAAAAACACCAATGACAGCTTATGCTGGAGAGGATGTGGAGAAAGGGGAACACTCCTCTACTGTTGGTGGGAATGCAAACTTGTACAGCCACTTTGGAAATGAATATGGAGGTTTCTCAGGAAAATGGGAATCAGTGTACCACAAGATCCAGCAATTCCACTCTTAGACATATACCCAAAGGATGCACATTCATACAACAAGAACATCTGTTCAACTATGTTCATAGCATCATTATTCTCATTTTAAAATATATTTACTTATTTATTATGTACAGCGTTCTGCCTGCATATAGGCCTGAATGACAGAAGAGGGCACCAGATCTCATTACAGATGGCAGTGAGCTACTGTGTGGTTGATGGGAATTGAACTCAGGTCCTCTGAGCTAGTGCTCTCAATCTCTGAGCCATCACTTCATTCACTTACTCTCGTTTTTTATTAATACACTGATATTAGTTTTTAAGATGTCTTATTTATGTTTGTCTTTTATTATTTATTCTAGACTACTTCCACTTTTTCAGAAATTTCTTCTTAAAATTTGTACGCAAACCTACATGAGGCTAAAGCCCACTTATTATGACCTTCGATTAATCAAATTGTTCTAGTCACTTGGTTAAAGGAATGTATTCACATCCCTTTGAAATATGCTTAACATTAATTGTTGATGGATTTAATATACTAAGATATTTTGGAAACACAGAGACATACCATGCAGCCATTCATAAGGATTAACTCAACCTTTATAATACTACATGAATGATTTGTGTATAACATGTTATAATTCATATTTTAAAATGTGAGCATTTATATGCACGGCATTATTTTGTCTAGCTATATATACTTTTGAAAGTCCATGAAGCTGCACACAGGACTGTTTCCACTGCTGACCTTTACAAAGAGGGCTTGATTCCTGAATAAAGTTTCACACAAACGTTTGCTTATTTTAGTAAACTGTCTATAGTATTAGGAGAGATAAAAATAGAGTATTTGCACCTGAGAGATATGCACAATGTAAGATAAAATTAAACTGCAGCTTTGCTCATTTCCTCAGCACGTTTTAGTAGAAATATCTGATCTGGACAGATGTGTTCGGATATTCCACAGGAGTAATGTCACTTCTTTATGAAATAGCGAACAAAGCTACCTACTTTCTAAAGCTCAGTACATTTCTCTATACAAAAACATACCTTTGTAGGCCAGGTAGTGGTGGCGCACACCTTTAATCCTGGCACTTGGGAGGCAGAGGTAGGCAGATCTCTGTCAGTTCGAGGCCAGCCTGGTATACAAAGCTACACAGAGAAACCCTTTCTTAAAAAACATATATATGTCCATCAAATACTCCAATATAGAAATGACCCAGATTATGTAATGGGCAAAGGCAAAGTATATCTTAACCACAGTTTAAAGTTATGATTACATCCACCAACCTGTAAAAGTTCATAGCTGTGCAGGGTTCCTGTTGTACAGGTCAAAGAAATGAAACTGGCAAACAGAAAGTGTACTCTTGCTGTTCAGTGTCCTAATGTTGACAATGCCTTCAGTTTATCTCATTAGGAAACAAAGGCACAGAAAGCCGTGTAGACAACTTTTGGGGTAGAGATGATATTTTGATGATACAAAGGAGACATGCAAGAGGGGAGCTGATCTTTGAGCTTAAAGACAAGGGGCAGAGGGCTGGAGACTAGTCAGAGTATCCAACATAAGTCCTCAGCTGCCAGATGTACAAGCTCATGTAGCCCTCACTTTGGAATATTCTCTGTACAGTGTGGGGACCCAGGATGGCACTACCCCAGAGTCCTCACATCTCAAATGGATGTGATAATGTTCCTTTAGCCAAACGGCATGAAATGTTTGATTAATCAAAGTTCATACCAGATCCATCTGGCATCATGTAATTTGCATGTGATTTTGGAGAAGAAATTTCCTAAAGAAGTAGGCCAGAATAAACAACCTAAATGTCAAGAAATAAGGGAATACATTGAATTCTTAGCAAAAAATTTCCATCAGATAAATGTGAACCATATCCAACCCACACATAATTCATAGAGTCACTTGTACCTTTTCTTTTTTCTTTCTTCCTTCCTTTCTTCCTTCCTTCCTTTCTGTCTGTCCTTCCTTCCTTTCTCTTTCTTTCTTTCTCCATTTTTCTTTCTCTTTTTTTGAGACAGGGTTTCTATATGTAGACCTGGCTATCCTGGAACTAGTTCTGTAAGCCAGACTGGCTTCAGACTCACAGAAATCCACCTGCCTCTGCCTTCTGAGTGCAGAAATTAAACACACGCCCCACCACTCTCAAACTTACTTGAACCCTTTCATATTTCCTAATTGCTAGGTCACAAGGTTCATCCATAATAGACAACATGTCACTCATCCAGTTGGTTGTGAAGCCAAGGAAGCTCTGACATATAGCACTGTATAAACTGAGAACAGTCTGTTTCTGTACAATGTTGGTGTAGTTTGTATTTGGATTTTGTGATGTAAGCAACAATGACAGATTTTGTTCTTGAAACAAAATCCTGTGAAAGACTTAACAGTTCAATAACAGAAACCTGAAAGGAAGTGTTCCCCAAATGCACCCTATGGCTACACATCACCGAAAGATTCAGCAGACAGAACAAGGGGAAAACCTCTAATGGCTACATTTCTCTGCTCTTCACAGAGTGGCAAGCTCAGAGTGAATGAAGAATGCACAGCCCACGAATCAGAACGGAACAACACCATCAGCAAGGTTCCTCACTATCACCGAAGCTGTGACTCTGAAGGGGACCTCTTTGAATTTGAAGCACGTACATTTTTATTTGTAGAAGATGGGAAACCCTAGTGTGTAGAAACTGGTATTTGTGAGTAGTTACTGATTGTACTTCAGAGACCAAGAATTTAAGTCTTTGTGATCAGAGACCCAAATAATCACCAGGGTTTTGTGAACACCTCCCCATTGCATGTGCTCTCCTTTTTGGGGAGGAGGATATCTGGATTTAAGTAAAAAATAATATTTTACTCATATTTCTAATAGTGCTTTTCTAATAAAAACCGTGTTTATTTGTTTATGTATACACACGTGCACCATATGGATGCAGGTGCCTATGAGAGCCAGAAGAGGGATTGGATCCCCTAGAGCTGGAGTTACAGTCAGTTCTGAGCTGCCTTTCCATGGTGGGTGTTGAACCTGTGCTCACTGGAAGTGCAGCAAGTATTCTTAACCACTGAGCCATCTCTCCAGACTCTTAATTTTGATGTAAAATTTGTGTTTAGAAAGGGGATTAAAGAGATAAACATCTCCTCCTAGAAGAAAATACAGATTTTAAAAAATTTAGGCAATTCTTGCCAGGCTGAAATTTTGTTAAAGGAAAGACTACAAATCTTTAAAAAGGAAAATGGAGACATAAATTGTTTAACACTGACCCAAAGCAATGTGTTGCCACTGTATTCAACAAGTTCTGGTGCCACTAAAAATAGGTTTGGGGACAGAAAGTGATGGCTTGATTTGTAGATCCTTGTACTCATGGGAAATCACAATCTCAACGGTTGCTTTAATGCTTAGCTGTACCTGATGCAATCTATTTTAAAAAACAAATATGCTAAAGCCTGAAAATGGTCGATCACTAAGTCTCACTTCTCCTCACACCAGTCTTGTGATCTTGTGTCTCTCCCTGTTTTAGCTCCTCCAGCTGGAGAACAGGGATAAGAAACAGACCCCGCCACATGGTGTAGTTATGAGGCTTACGTGGGTTAACTCTCACAAGATAGGAGACCTTAAACACTACAATTTTCATTAGATATCCCTAGTTGAGGAATAACTTCTGGGTCCTAATCATACAGAACATGTTCAGTGCCCAATAGTTCCTCTGCTGAAACCAAGAACAGAGATTGTGGCCCTGATGGGTACCAGGCTCCCTGAGGGAGAAGCCATTGTCCTCTGTGCACAACGGCATGTGTGCTGAGGTGGCAGTTCTGAAGATGTACAGGGAGGCAGTGAACAGAGAGAAGGAAGGTGGGTTCAGGACCAGACAACTCTACAACTTCTGGGACCGCAGTGGTTTTCTTAGCAAAAGAAAGCTGAAAGGTCTTTGGACCCTTAGACAGATCACATCTAGTGTGCAGGGATGCTGATTTTCTTCTCTGCCACAATCATGACAAAGCCAAGAGTAATGTTGGTGTGTGGATGGAGAGGGGAGGAGGAATAGAGGCTCTGTGGCTCCCAACGGGGTAGGCAGCGGACCTTGGTGATCCGTTTGGGACTCTCACGATAAACAGAGACTGAGGGTCAGAAGGAGGCCAGCCATCAAGGGTAGCCAAAGACACCAAAGATGTCATTTACTTTTAAATCCTTCCTCCCCAGCTGCAACCCCCTCTTACAGCAAATAGATCACATTGACTTACGGTGGTGTGATTTGTGAGGTTATCTTCAAACATAGCCTTGGTCTTAGAAGAGACTTCAAGAAGAGGAGGAGAAAACTCTGTCATAGTCTCCCCTGGAAAGGGACCTCATGAAGAGGCAAGCCCAGACTCACACAATTCCCCTGACCTGCGGCAAGCTTCAGCTCCCCTCATCTGTTTAAAACCACTTGCTGCCTTCACACATAAACACTGACAGAGGGAACATACTCACATGGCAACTAGAGAACTTAAGAATTAGCTGTATTTTTATCAGCAGGCAAAGTAATGACTCTCGAATGTTTATTTGTTTTTACTATTCTCATGGGAACTATTTTAAAGTGTTATCTTGGGACTGGGTGACGTCAGCGTTTCTGTGAAACTAGTTACACATTTACCACACACACACACACACACACACACACACACATACACACACACCTTAAAATTGGATATATTCAATAGATCTTACAACATATGTTTTATTAATTTTAAATTTCTTTTTTTCCGCAAGGTTTCCTGTTGATTGGAAGTAAGACCTGTAGAATCCTTGGATTTTCATTGTTAGAAGCCATATGAACTCTGTTCACGGAGAAATAGGATCATGCCAGTGGAGAAGATCATATTGGAAAATAATCATTCCATATTGCTCAAATTTTGCATATTTTTTTCGAGACAGGGTTTCTCTGTGTAGCTTTGGAGCCTGTCCTGGAACTTGCTCTTGTAGACCAGGGTGGTCTCGAACTCACAGAGATCTGGCTGCCTCTGCCGCCCGAGTGCTGGGATTAAAGCTGTGAGTCACCACTGCCCAGCACATTTGAAATAGTTTTATATAATGTGTTTTCTCCTTTACTTTCTCTCGGATCTCATAGCTTTCTACATTTCTATTTTCACAATATAAGCAAGGTCCTACCTTTAATAATGAGTCCCCTGAGTTCGTGGACCCCAGACTGACAGCTGGGAAACCAGCATAGGACTGATCCAGACCCCCCTGAACATTGGTGTCAGTGAGGAGGCCTCTAGAATATATGAGGTCTCTGGTAGTAGACCGGTATTTATGTCTAGCATATGAATGAAGTTTGGGAGCTCATTCCACATAGAGGGACCCTTTCTCAGCCCAGACACACGGGGGGCAAGGGGAGCCTAGGACCTACTCCAAAGGATATGACAGACTTTGAAGATTCCCCCATGGTAGGCCTCACCCTCTCAGGGGAGCAGGAAGGGGATGGGATAGGGAGTTAGTGGGGGACAGGAGAGACAGTGAGGCAGAGGGAACTGGGATTGACATGAAAACAATCTTGTTTCTAATTTAAATAAAAAATAGGAGAAAAAGAAAATGTCCAAATAAAGCAAAATGAGTAAAAAAAATGAGTTTCCCCTTCTCTGTCACTCATTTAATGCCCATTCTTAATTTGCATTCTTACTTGTGGAACTACAGAAGGAACATCAAAAGGAGACCACCAGGAGTTATTTCTCTCTGTGAGTATCTGTGAGTATCATCTGTATCTATGAGTATCTGTGAGTGTCTGTGAGTATCTGTGAATGTCTATCTGTATCTCTGAGTATACCATGAGTATCTAGCTGTGAGTATCATCTGTATCTATGACTATCTGTGAGTGTCTGTGATTATCTGTGAGGGTCTGTATCTGTGAGTGTCTGTGAGTATCATCTGTGAATATGTGATTATCTGTGAGTGTCTATGATTATCTGTGAGTGTCTGTGAGTATCTGTGAGTATCTATGATTATCTGTGAGTGTCTGTGAGTATCATCTGTGAATATCTGTGGTTATCTGTGAGTATCTATGATTATCTGTGAGTGTCTGTGAGTATCTGTGAGTATCTATGATTATCTGTGAGTATCTGTGAGTATCATCTGTGAATATCTGTGATTATCTGTGAGTATCTGTGAGTATCTATGATTATCTGTGACTGTCTGTGGGTATCCCTGAGTATCTGTGAGACTGGTGCCCTCTCCTTCCACTTATCTTGTTTTGATCCCTTTTTTCTCATGCACCATTCTCAGACAACTCCCAGTCATGAAATTCTTGCACATTGCATCATGTCAGTTTTGCCTTGTCTTTGTCATTTGATTGAAAAACAGTACCAATTCTTCAGGGTGCCCATACAACCTTCCTCAATAATCCCAACTCAAAGGGCTCTCTCCTCAGACCAAAGTCTGTGCAGTTTTCAGGTTTCAGGGTTTGACTCAAGCTAGTCTTTAGTTTCAGTATTTCTTGTTGTTCCTTTCTCCTACAAGTAAAATCATTTGAGAAGAGCACATATACTCACTAATGTGTGGATAAAGCCAAGGAAGTTATGTTCTTATAATTTCAGGTAGTAATGGCTAGCACAGTTGTATTTCTCTTGTTGAGGACAATAGAATTTAGCACAGCTTTTTGTGGATATGAAATCTACCTTTACTTTCAATCTTTGAAATGATTGGAGTATTTAGAATTACTGGGAGAAGTTTTAGACTTTGTGGGTCTTAAGTTTTGATTAATATTTTATATTTTATTAAGAACAAATACTCCAAAACACAAATAGCTCTATTAGTTGAGACAAAGTTTTA
Source organism: Mesocricetus auratus (assembly GCF_017639785.1). Taxonomy (NCBI): domain Eukaryota; kingdom Metazoa; phylum Chordata; class Mammalia; order Rodentia; family Cricetidae; genus Mesocricetus; species Mesocricetus auratus. Next base: position 4,176,712 of record NW_024429268.1, read on the forward strand.
TAAGTGAAGGCCAGTTTTGAAATCAAAATATTTGCTGACTATCATGAATTAGTAGACCTACAGCTAGGTTTACAGTTGCTTTTAGCTTTGGTTATTTCTGACAAAAAACGCTTTCTTTGTAGGCCTTGAGTCATTTCTTCCTTTCCCTTTTCTTTTTGAAGTACACTTACCACAGGGAATTTCAGTGGTGTGTTTAAAGACAATTAAAAACAACATAAACAGCAATAGGGACTCTGAAATGCTGAGGACTGCCTTTGTTACTCACATTTCTGTCTTGAAGCATCTTTTTAACCTAATGAAGTTATTGTAAGATGTTCTCTACCACAACGTGTCAGTAAGTAAGCATGGTGACAGGAGATAGATGAAGTCCAACCGAGGGCATGCAGACTTTCAGCAACAGCTGTCCATGTCATGGTGGACCATGAAACAGAGTGTGCTTTGACCAGAAGCTTGTCAAATGCCTGTCCTCTATGATCTGTTTCCGCCATGTGGTCCCAGCTTCTAAAGTTTCTACAGTCTACCCAAGTAATGCCATAAGCTAGGGAACGTGTATTCAAAACGCAAACCCGTGGAACCCTTCAGACTGAAACCTTAGCTGTGGCCAGAGTATTCTGTGAATGTGGTCTCCAGGGTTTATCTTTTATATGCTGATGGATGTCGAGGGCATGTGCCTTCCTACGTCACCAACTGTCTCCAGATTTTACCTATCTATGGGTGGGATTTGCAATAAGGCCACAATGTAGCATTGCTTTGCTGCTACGTGGGGAGGGTGGCACTATTCTCTGTAATCCCTGTGAGGTTTACCACAAACCAGGATGGTTCAGGCATGGTTTACATTAAGGCTGATCCAGGGAGAGAATGATAGAGGAATATCGTATCCCTTTGCTCATAGGCTACTCTTTGCAGGAGAGCTGTTGTGCTCCTTGCTATTTCTTTCTTAAATCTCAGTTCTTATTTAACATTCTCTTTCTACTTACCCACAAAATTTGGGGAAAACAGCCTCAATTTTTAATGCCCTCTTCACATGTACACATTGGAGAATTCTAGAAGTTATTGCAGCAGTTACTTTTGTATTGCTGTGACCAAATATCCTACAGAATGATGTATAAAGGTGGGAGGAATTATTTTTAGGTCCCTTGTGTCAGGGCAGGAGTGGTGGAGGAGGGCTTCACATCCTGGAGCTAGGAATCGGAGAGTGAACAGGAACCAACAATGAACACAAACTTCAAAGTGCATCTCCAGTGACCCATGCCCTCAAGCTGTGTCCTGCTTCCCCACCTTTATCTCCCCAGCCATGCCATCATGTGGCCATATCAAGGGATCAACCCATTGGTAGGGTTTGACCCTCATCATCTAATTACTCTTGGAGATGCTCCCCCCCACCTCCAGGTGTGTACTTCATTAGTGTTCCAGACATCTCTCTATCCCCTCAAGTCGACAGTCAAAATTAACCATCACAAGTATAGAAAAATACCTAAAGATTTTTCTAGATCCCAGTGCTTAGAAGTGAACACCATGAATGATACTCGATGTCCTCAACAGTTCCAAACACGGACTCAATAGTACAGTCAGACAACAGAAATGCAATTCTACAATATTTCGGGAAAACATTTTTTTGCTTTGTGGTATGTAAGATGTGTTTTCCATGCTTAGAAATAAGTTAGGTGACTCAGCAACATGTAGCAGGATCACACGTGTATATAGCTGATTGGATTCCAGAATATCTCGAGAAGAGTTTGATAATCATACTACTTTGATACTACCTATGTGTATAAATACAGCAGAAAAATAGTATTTACTCTGAGTAAAAATTTCTATTTCATAATCCATTTTAAACCCTGAGTAAGCTTTTAAAGAAATTGGAGTTAATATTTTTTAAATTAAATTAGAAATCATGGCCATTACAGATCTACACATTGTGTTTCTACTTTGGGGGTTATTGTGTCTCTTTGTAGCCCAGGCTGGACTCAAAAGCCGTAGTAACCCTTCCCTGCTCAGCTTCCTGTTTGTGAATGTGAACTCCCATGCTCATCTGTCTCTGTGATTCAGCTATTTTTTTAAAGATTTTCGCACACGCATATATCTGTGTCTGTGGCCCTGGATTAAGGTGCCTGTGAAGGCCAAGGAAACACCGGATGGTGCTTGAGCTGAAGTTACAGGTGTCTGTGAGCTGCCTGACTTGGGTGCTGGATCTGAGCTGTGGTCTTTCGCAAGAGCACTGTGTGTGGTTTAAACACCAAGAGCACTTTTAAAGTAGAGCCATCTCTCCTGCTCAGTTGTGTCTTGAGACTGCTGATCCAGTCCCCACCACAGAAGGGGAGCGGGGAGAATGTTTGCTCACTTAAATGTCCTATTTCTTTCCAGTATTTAGTAAGACTTCTTTGGACCAGCAGGTAGATGGACCATTTGTCTGCACCCTCCTCATCCACTTTCTCCTGATGTTCTGAAGGGGTAGGCAGTGGTCTGAGAAATCTCTCTCTCTCTCTCTCTCTCTCTCTCTCTCTCTCTCTCTCTCTCTCTCTCTCTCTCTCTCTCTCTCTCTCTCTCTCTCTCTCTCTGGGTCACAAGAAAGGGGTTTTAAGCTATGATGGAGCCATACCAAGTTCTTAATTTCATTTTCTTTGATGGTAAGTGATTTAGGGAGAGGGACTGTTGTTTCATTCTCTTAGGTAATAGAATAAAAGGAAACCTATGCCAAGAGGAATATTTCTGGGAAATAGTTTCCTTTCTGAAAGAGGAGAAAATCAAGGAGGGAGAAAGAACATGATTTTGGCTCTTTGTCATTTTTAACATAATATATATATATGTGTGTATATATATGAAAAATTATTTCACTGCAAGAGTCTTATTAGTTTTTTGAGAATTTCTTACAATGCATTTTGATCATGTTTTCCACATTCTCTACTCCTCCCAGATCCATTCCCTCTTCCCTACCCACCCAAATTTATGTACTATTTTCTTTTTTGACCCACCAAGTACAGTTTGTACTGTTCATATATGCTTGGATGTGTGTTCTTGACTGTTGGGTGGTCAACCCACCATGGACTGCATTCTTTTTTGTTGTTGTTTTTAAACATTTTTTATATATTTAAATTAGAAACAAGCTTGCTTCACATGTCAGTCCCAGCTCCCTCTCCTCCCTTCCACACCCGATCCCCCTACAAGACCCCCCAGTCCCCCACCCAATCTCCACTCTATTCCCCAGGGAGCATAAAGCCCTTCATCAGGAATCTCTAGAGTCTGTCTTTTCATTCTGGGGAGAGCCCAGGCCCTCCCCCAAGTGTCCAGATTGCGAGAGCATCCCTCATTGTGGGATGGGCACCCAAAGTCCATTTGTGTGCCAGGGATAAATACTGATCTATTACCCAAGATCCCATACATTGCTGAGGTTTCCTCATTGACACCCATGCTCAAGGGGTCTGGGTCAGTCCCATGCTTGTCTCTCAGCCATCATTCTGGGGTCCAAGAGCTCCTGCTAGTCAGGTCAGCTATCTCTGTAGGTTTCACCAGCCCAGTCTTAACTACTTTGCTCATCACTCCTCCCTCTCTGTCACTGGGTTCCAGGAGTTCAGTTCAGTGTTTAGCTGTGGGTATCTGCCTCTGCTTCTATCTGTCACTGGCTGGAGGTTCTAGGATGGTATATAGGATAGTCTTCAAACTCATTATCAGGGAGGGATATTCACTATTGCTTAGTTTGCCAGTTGGTGTCATTCTTGTATACCTCTGGAAATCTCACTAGTGCCAGATCTCCCCTCAAACCTAGAATGACTCCCTCTATTATGGTATCTCTTTTCCTGGTCTCCTCTGTTCTTCCCCTAGCTCAACCTTCCTGCTCCCCCATGTCCTCCTCTCCCCTCCTCTTCTCCCCCTCTCTTTTTTCCTGGCTCCCTCTCCCCCTCACATGCTCCCAATCTTCTCAGGAGATCTTGCTTGATTCCACCTTCTCTGTGGTACCATGCATATATATCTTAGGGTTCTCTCTGCTTCCCAGACTCTCTGGCGATGGGATTGTAAGCTGGCACTCCCCTGTTTCATGCCTAAAATCCATATGTGAGTGAGTACATACCATGTTTCTCCTTTTGTGACTGGGTTATCTCAGGATGGTTTCTTCTAGTGCTTTCCATTTGCCTGCAAATTTCAAGATTCCATTGTTTTTTCTTTTTTCTGATGAGTAGTACTCCATTGTCTAAATGTACCATATTTTCTCTATCCACTCTTCAGTTGTGGGGCATCTAGGTTGCTTCCAGGTTCTGGCTGTTGCAAATAGTGCTGCTATAAACATAGTGGAACAGACGTCCTTGCTTTACGAATGTGCATCTTTTGGTTATATGCCTAAGAGTGGAATTGCTGGGTCTTGTGGTAGACTGATTCCCATTTTCCTGAGGAATCTCCATACTGATCTCCATAGTGGCTGTAGGAGTTGGCACTCCCACCAGCAGTGAAAGAGTGTTCCCCTCTCTCCACATCCTCTCCAGCATAAACTGTCATTGGTGTTTTTGATTTTAGCCATTCTGACTGGAGTGAGATGGAATCTCAGAGTTGTTTTGATTTGCATTTCCCTGATTGCTAGGGATGTTGAGCACTTTCTCAAGTGTTTCTCAGCCATTTTAGTCTCTTCTACTGAGAATTCTCTATTTAGTTCTGTAGACCACTTTTTAATTGGATCCTTTGGTGCTTTGGAGCCTTGCTTCTTGAGTTCTTTGAGATTTTTGAGATCAGCCCTCTGTTAGACGTGGGGTTAGTGAATATCTTTTCCCATTCTGTGGGCTGCCTTTTTGTCTTGTCGACTGTGTCCTTTGCCTTGCAGAAATTTCTCAGTTTCAGGAGGTCCCATTTATTAATTGTCGATCTCAGTGTCTGTGCTACTGATGATACGTTCAGGAAGAGGTCTCCTGTACCGATTTGTTCAAGGGTGCCCCCCAGTTTCTTTTCTAAGAGGTTCAGTTTATGGCTTTATGTTGAGGTCTTTAATCCATTTGGACTTATGTTTTGTGCATGATGATAGACATGGATCTATCTGCAGTTTTCTACATACCAGCATCCAGTTATGACAGCACCATATGTTGAAGATGACTTCTTTTTTCCATTGTATGATTTTAGCTTCTTTGTCAAACACCAAGTGTTTATACGTGTGTGGGTTAATATCGGGATTTTCAATTTGATTCCATTGGTCTACGTGTCTATTTTTGTGAAAATGCCAAGCTGTTTCCAGGACTATAGCTCTATAATAGAGCTTGAAGTCAGGGGTGGCAATGCCTCCGGACGTTGCTTTGTTGAACAAGGTTGTTTTGGCTATCCTGGGTCTGTTGTTTTCCATATAAATTTGAGAATGGTTCTTTGAAGGTCTGAATTCTTAAAGAGACTCTGCCTCTTCCAGCAGCTAGACAATGACTTACACAAAAGAAGACAATATACTGGGTATTTTCTTTATAGTGGGCTTGAACATCAGAAAACTCACAGAGACAGGAGGTTAGGGCCAGAGTGCACATTCTGACACAGGCTGGAGGAAAAGGAAGACCCAGGTGTTCTTCCCGTTTCTAGATTGTGGTGGGATGCAGATACACTGGCAAGTTCTTCACCCCAGGGCTTTACACTGAGCTCTCTAAACTAGGCCCTTCCCCAGAGGTATACCTGTGCAGGTCCAGGCAGCAAAGCACAATGCATTTTCCTGCCACTCTATGCATTCCTTAACACTGGTATAACATTGTCCCCTTTCCTGTTGGGGTAGCCTCTTCCTTCCATCCCTGTCAAGGTTGAGCTTTCATGGGTGACAAATATGCCCCCATGGAGCTTGTTATGGCATCAATCACAGGGCTGTGTCTCCCTTGGGATGCTGCGAACTTGGCTTGATGAAAAGTCTAATTAAGACATCAATTATCAAAAGTTTCCATTTCACATATATCCATTCTTATTCAAAGATCAGGAAGATTGAATCTTATTTCTTCCTTTGTGGCTTTCTCTTCTGGTCTGAGAACATTCCCAACTTGTTCTATTTTAAAGACATCTTTTCTGCCTTCTTCCCCAGATTTATATATATGCAGCTTTATGGTACATGGTTGAATTTGTCTGTTCTAAGCATTTCAATGTTAGATCACAATTACATGCAAAAAAACCAGCAACAACGTCTGAGACCATTTTTGATTCACGGTTGTTCACATCAGTTGAATTCCTTATTAATTGAAGATTGGGGCCAAGGTGGTGGCTCAGCAGGCAAAGGAACTTTGTGCCAGACCTCATGATTTACATTCAGTGCTTAGACTCAAATTGCAGAAAAGAGATTACCAAAGTTGTCCTCTAACTTCATGAGTATGCAATAGCATGCACGTGCGTGCGCGTACACACACACACACAAATATATGTAATAAAAATTTTAAAAAGAAAATTATGCTACAACAAGCTCTATACACACATATTTGAAGTTCAGGATCTGTCTATTATCTGTCTAGTTATCTATCTGTCTAACATCTGTCAGCTACCGATCTATAAATCCATCTATAGTCTCTCATCTGTCTGTCTGTCTGTCTATCTATCTATCTATCCATCTATATATATCTAATTCTTCTTCTTCTCCTTCTTCTTTATCATCATCTATTGACCTACCTATCTGTTCACCTATCTTGGAGACAGAGGTTATGACAAACAGATATGATTTTCAAGACTGAGACACTGGGGACATGGAGAACTAATTCTGTATTTCTTGTCTTCAGAGTCAGCCCAAAAGCTGAAGAAGACCCATGTCTTAACTCCAAGTACATCAGGCAAAATAATTGCAACCTCTTCTGCCATAGTCTCGCCAGGGTAGGACTGGGAGAAGCTCACTCATATTGTAGTCTGGTTTATTCAGTCTACTAATTCAATTAGGAATCTCATAGGGACACATCTTCACCAGTACCCTCTGAATAGCTAGTTCTCTAGCACAATTTAGCCAAGTCAAATTGATGCATAAAATTACTCTTTACATCTGAAAATCCACTGGCTGTAAACACACACGTTTACTTTTAGTGTTTCATTTCCTTACCATTGAAATTTACACCTGGTCTGTGACAGTATCATAGAGTCTAGATTACTGTGTTTTTGTGCTAAGGTTTTTAAATTTTTTTTATTTATTTAATTTTAGAAACACTCTTATTTATATATTCATCCTCCCATTCCCTCGCCCTCCCATCCTCCCATGCTTCCCTGAGACCTCCCAACCCACCCCCCACCCACTCCCCAGGGACAGTGAGACTCTCCAGGGGGATCATCAAAGTCCATCACATCATTTGGGGGAGGGCCCAGACCCTGCTTTCTGTATCTGGGCTGCAATAGCATCCCTCTATAGGGAATGGGCTCCCAAAATCCATGTGTGACCTAGGAATAAACACTGGCTCCACTGTTAGAGGTCACATAGACTGCCTTGACCTCCTAGCTGGCACCCACATTCAGAGGGCCTGGTTTGGTACGATGCTGGTTCCCCTACTTTACAACTAGGGTCTCCATGCTCTCATTAGGTCAGGTCAACTGTTTCTGTGGGTATCTCCAATTCTGTATTGGTTCATTTGCTCATCTGTACTAAGTTTTAAAAACAGAAAATGGAACTCTTTAAAACTGTTTATTTTTCAAGGTATTTTAGCTCTTCTTGGTTGGTTGCATGTCCATATTAATTTAAATAGCATGTAAATACAAAGCTGCTCAGTCTGGTTTGTGTGTGTGTGTGTGTGTGTGTGTGTGTGTGTGTGTGTGTGTGTGTGTAAAGGTATAATTAAAGAAAAAGAAGCCAAAGGTTATGAGTTAGAGAGAAAGAAAACAAGTGGGCTTACATAGGAGGGGATGGAAGGAGGAAAGGTGAAGGAGGATATTATGTGATTACATTTTAATAAAAAAAAAACCTCATTGCGACTGGAGAGATGCTCGGTTGTTAAGAACAGTGACTGGTTTTCCAGTGGTCCTGAATCCAGTTTACAGCAACCACATGTTGGCTCACAACTCTGTGCTGGCATGCAGAGTATGCATACATAAGCTGTAAGAAAATAAAAATTTAAAAAACCCACATTGTGCCAGATTCTGTGAAAACAAAAAAGAGAAACTTGGAGGGGAACTATGCTCAGTCTTTCAATAAAATCTCACAGTATTAAGTTTTCAATAATGACAAGCCTTCCAGCTGGTCAGTATGGGCTGTCCTCTCATCCATTCATTTAGACCATCTTTTATTTCCTTTAGTGATGTTTCATTGTTCACGGTTTGTGTCTTGAACTTTATCCTTTTTCATGATGTTATAAAAACAATTACTTTGCGTCTGCACATTCTTCATTGCTAATTGTGAGACATATAGTTAATTTTATGTTTTGTTAGTTTATCTCATACTCATAGCTGTGATTGTGTCTGTATTTGCTAAGATATTCCCCTAGAAAGATTACATCAGTTATCCACTTTCCAACTTCAATGTCTTTTACTTCTTGTTCTTGCCCAGTTACTTTAGCTATGCACTTATCATACAACAGTGGATCAAGGTAGTGGGGATAGGCATATGCATATATTCCTATTTTTAAAATGTATTCATTTATTTTTGTAAAATGTATTTATTTTACTATTTTAAATTAAAATTGAATTGCATCACTTTCCCTCCTCTCCCCTTTTGCCTCCCAGCTACCCTCCTATGAGGCTTCCCATGTCCTCCCCCTCTCATAAGTTGCTTCCTTCCTTTCTTCCTTTCCTTCTTCCTTCTTTCCTTCCTTCCTTTCTTTCTTTCCTTCTTCCTTCCTTCCTTCCTTCCTTCCTTTCTTTCCTTCTTCCTTCCTTTCTTCCTTTCCTTCTTCCTTCCTTCCTTCCTTCCTTTCTTTCTTTTTTTGAGACAGGATTTCTCTTTAGGTTTGGAGCCTGTCCAGGAGCTCACTATTTAGACCTGCCTCAAACTCATAGATATTACCTGTCTTTGCTTCCTGAGTCCTGGAATTAAAGGTCTGTGCCATCAAGACCCAGCCATCCCCACTCTCAAGTTGAATGCTTCTTTTTCTTTGATTGTTATTGTTACATGGGGAGACAGAGAATTAGCCTCTCCCAGGGCTGAACCCCTTATGGTTGTCCAATGCAGAGCAGTCATCCCTGAATCCTCATTCCTTTCTGTATTGGAAACCATTTTGTTTATTAATGATGATGCTAACCATGGGCTATTCCCCACTGACCCTTGAAAGATATCTGGTTACCTTCTGCTTTACTTAAAAGTCTTTATTTTATCAAGTGGTTTTATTTGATACATTGAAATGATTGCACAGATTTTGTTCTTTGTATTTTAATATAGACTATTATGTACATTGACATTTGGATCTTAAACCACTATCAGATTCTTGGGATACTTACCATTTAGTTATAATGTAAAAACCTTCAGTTATCTTTTCTTGTGGTATCTTCTCACTTTCGTTTTGAAATGGCTGTAATACTGACCTCATAAAATAAGCTGGGAAATGTTTTGGCCTTTTTAAAAACATATTTTGGAAATTTATAAAGAATTTTGTGTTTTCTCTTTTAAGTAACTGAGTCTTCTCATCAGTGAAGCCATAAAGCTCTCGAGTTTTCTTTCTTGAAAGACTGAACATTGCAATTCAATTCTTTTGCTTGTTGCGGACTGTCAAAATCTGCCTGGCTAGCTTTCATACTTTATATATTTATAAGAATTTGTGAATTTCCCTCAAGCCATCTATTGGTCATCATTGCTGGTGGCCATTCATTTCTATTATGGATGTATGTGCTGCCTCTTTATTTCCTTCTGTTAGCAGACTGAGTCTTTTCTTGATTTTTATTATATCTCAATCTTGCCTATCTACAAATAGATGTCTCTTTCTAAAGATCAAACAATTTTACTGTTCTTATTGATTTATTTTATGAATTATGTGTACTTGTCCTAACATCATCAAATCTGTACACTGTTATCACTTTCCCTGTTTCATTCATTAGCTTAACAAACTGTATGTATGTTAATTTATTAGAATTATTTTTACATTTGCAAGATTTAACAGTTTGTTAAGCAAGAAGATGATGTCAGTTATGTGTGTGTGTATACCTAAGCTCATAATGGATGTGCCTTAATTGTGTCAACTTATAAATTCTAATTCAGCCATGAATCTTCATATAATAACTACAGTGAATAAAGATGAATGACAACCAGATTAGCACCATTAATGGCGTGAAGAAACTAAGAGAAAAGACTCAAGAGAATACCTACAAAGAACTCAACGTGAATTTTCAGCAAGCATTATACCACAATGGAGGAAACTTCACAAACTTCCCAGTAAAATCAGGAACAAGACAAATAATCCATTTTTCTCAGTTATTTTTCAGTATAATTCTTGAAGTCTTAGATACAGAAATAAGACAAATGCAGGGACAAAGTGACACAAATATGAAAGACAGAAGTAGAGGTATCCATATTTGTAGATGCTTTGGTTCTATATCCGAGATTCTAACGACTTCACAAAAATACTCTTAGAACTGATAAAAATCTTTCAACAAAGAAGCAAGATACAAAATCAGCATACAAAATGAATAGCCTTTCTATAAACTAACAACAAAGATTCTGAGAAGGAAATGAAGAAAATCTTTCCGTTTTTAACAGTGACCTAAGAATTTAATGCAGTCCATATCAACGTTCTGATAACGATTCCACAAAAATGCAAAAAGTCCAATATTTTATAGAAGCATCAAAAATCCATGAACAGCCAAAGAAATCTTAACAACAACAGCAACAACAACAGCAAAACAATGCATGGAAAATCAGCGTGCTTGATTTCATTATCCTACAAAGCCATGGTAAGAAAATCAGCGTGCTACTAATAAAATAAGGGCAGGGCATGTAGAGCAATGAAGTAGGAGGGGCGTGGCTCTATGTTGTTGCTATGGTTTTGGGGAGGTGTTTGTTGCCGTATTGGGTTTTTGTTTGTTGAGAAATAGCTTAAAGTTGGGTGGGCAGGGAGAGGGAGAGGATCTGGAAGGATTTGGGTGAGGGGAAGAATATGATACAAATATGTTTAAATTTAAAGATTACTTTAAGTAATAAAGATACAATAATGAAGACTAAAAATCAATCTGTCATATGACCCAGTTATACACTTGTGGGTATTTACTTGAAAGGCTCTAAGTCAGAATATCATAAAGATCCTTGCACATCAGTACTTATTACAGAGCTATTCAAGACAGTAATGTTATTGAAGTATGAAAGACGTAGAGTATATGAACAATGAAATTTATTTTAGTCATAAAGAAGAATGTAATTATGTCATTTGTAGCAAACTAGCTGGAACTGGAATCAGATTAAATAAAATAAGTCAGACTTGGAAAGACAAATATTATATATTGTGGCTAGGGATTATCTATCTATATATATACAAAATAATGTACTTAATATGATATTATGGTAGAGAAAATGAAATTAATGGGATGGTGCAGAGAAATGAAAGGAGATACTAGAAGACTATGGGAAGAACACAGACATAGTTCGTTATATGCTTGTGTGAAAATGTCCTTTTGAAACCCAGTCATGTGTACGGCATGTCTATGTCAATTTCAGAACAAGGACCCAAAATATTTGGGATCATTCTTTTCTACACACTGTAAGAAATTATAAAACTGAAGCATATGCACAAGTCAATGTTCAGTTATGAGAAAATGGATGGCCCAGTGTTATGGCCTTGTGAAAAAGAACATATAAGATGGGCCTCACATTGGAGCAGGCTTTATCCTGGGATATATTTTATTCAGACAACAGTCAGAAAGAGACATCAAGGGGAGAGCAGTAATCTTTCTGAGCATGATAAAAAACAGATGTGCTTTAGGACCAGGGAGGAAGCTGGGGCTTTGGAACAGGGCGATGAAGATGATTACACAGCACAAGAGGAGCCTCTAATGCTTTCTCTAGTCTTTCCCTTTTGTCTGTACCTATTTTGGGGTTGCCAAGACTCCTGAAGAGACAGACAACAACAGTGTTTATGGTGCTGGAATCTGAGCGGTTTCTCAGTAAGGCTGAGATGTGATGGTATTACTTCTTCGGTGTGCTGGGAGAATTGGAAATGCAATTATGTTGCGTGCTGGGAGGGGAAATTTAGTATGAACACACTCCACAAATAAAATCCACATGCTACATAAATGAACAATCTGCTTCATCTATAATTGTATGCAATTATGAAAATAAAACTTCATCTATCTGAACCACTAAAATAGAAAACCTCTATATTTTAACATTAAAAAGTGTGAAATTGTGAAAGATCTGACCCATAGTCAAGAATGAAAAGAATCAGCATAAGCTAAATGCACTAGTATGGTTAAGACTCCAAACAAAAACTTCAACCTAGGCATGACTGATATGGTAGGTAAAATGGATGGATGTAGCATTTTGATAAAGCCCTAAAGTCTATAAAATAATTAAATGGTTCTGTAAGGCAGCAACACATGAAATTTGAATTTAATAAACATTGGTTTATTTAAAGGCAGAACACAGTCTCCAGAAAATAAGATCATTAACTCAAAAACTAACAATAGAAATGTTTCAAATAAAAGAGTAAGACCAAAACAATGTTGGGTGATTATGAAACATAGATGGTTCAGGTAAAAAAGTCTAGCAAATGTCTAAGTGGAAGAGAAAATATCAAAACAAGTGGAGTAGGGCTTTGTCTGTGGATCTAAAAAGATGCTACAGTAACTCTGTGTTCCCAAGGTTTCCACAAATCAGAAGCAAGACAAACAGAAAAGAAAACGAGCACGGTTCTATCATGAGGGCATCACAACTACACACGCCCATCAGGAATACATCCTTTAGCCAGATGAAATCTGCTTTAGTGTGTGTTTGCATTACAAATTATAATGTTGCGTTCAGCTCAGTACTGAGCTGAACTCAAGAAAACCAGTAACAGAGAGGGAGAACTGATGACCAAAGGGATTAAGACTGGGCTGGTTTAACCCCCCAGAAACAGCTGACTAGACAAAGGTTAACTCTTGAATCCCAGGCATCAGCCTGGGAATCCAGCATGGGACTGATCAAGACCCCCTGAATGTGGGTGTCAGTGAGGAGGCCTAGGTAATCTATTGAGCCTTGGGCAGCAGATCAGTACCCATCCCAAGTATGCACACGGACTTTGGACTCCCATCCAACAATGTGAGGTGCACTCTCACCCTGAACTCTTGGGGAAGGGTCTAGGCCCTGCCCTATATGAAATGACAGACTATGGACACCCCCATGGAGGGCCTCACCCTCCCTGGGGAAATGAGGGGATAATGGGGGGATTGGGGGGAGGGCACGGGAGGAGGGGAGGAAAAGGGAGAGGTACCTGGAACTGACTTGTGAAGCAACCTTGTCTTATCTAAATTTAAACTGAAAAATAAATAAAAAAATAAAACCACTTACTTAGCAAAAAAAAACCCAAATTATAATGTTGCAGTTGTTTTAATTTTGTGTTTTCTTGTCTCCTACTCCTCTTCCCTACCCCTCCTTCTTCCATCCCTTCTCTCTTTTTTTTAATGTCTTAACACTTCTTTGTTTTTCTGGGCGGTGGTAGCATATGCCTTGCCTTTAATCCCAGCATTCAGGACGTGGAGGCAGGTGGATCTCTGAGAGTTCTAGGCCAGCCCATAGAGCGAGTTACGTCACAGTCAGGGCTACACAGAGATACCCTGTCTCAAAACAAAACTGAACAAAAACAAACAAACACTTCTTTGTTTCATCTTAAATATGATTTTAAATAACACTCCTGCTGTCAGCTCATTCTATTATAGAATAATTCTACTGTCTTCCAAATTCCTTAGTAATAATCAAATGCGAGGCATTCTTCTTGTTATTCATTCCTAGTGTCTAAGGGTGGAGATCTTTGTATTATGAGGCATCTTTGACTCCGATTTCAATCTTTCCATAATTGAAAGTTTTGTAACAAAGGTATCTGGCATCTTCACAACCAGTGATTGTTGAGAATTGGTAAAGACCCAAAGAGACTATATCTGTTAACATAGCTTATTTTGCTTTAAAAATGTCCTGCACTCAAATTTGTTCACTTGCTTAAAATTTTAACCTAGTATTTATATTAAGAAGGTACTTTGCCTTGATGTAGTTTCCACTAGCAAATCATAGAGGTAGCATTCCCACACTTGTGTGAAACAAGGAAAAGAAAGGTAATCAGGGAAACAGAAGAGACAATTCTAATCTCTACTTATTCCTGTAGACAGAGGGTGGGACCCTAAATCTGAATGACTGTAGAGTGAAGCTACATCACTACTACCTTTGTTCATAAATAAGTCCCACGCTACAAAGTTCAATTTAGAATAATAGATTCATAGGTTAAAAAGAGCCAACTCTGTACTCCATTGCTCACTTGTTCATAGCTAAGTAGAACCCAAAAGGATCTTGCGTCCCATCACCTAGCATTTTTATTGCTTTCTGATCTGTGGATGTCTTTTGGCCCCTTCACATGAGTCTCAGTCAAGTTGATGGTCATGATGGCGATGTATATGTTACCACCAGTGTAAGGTAATTAACACCCAATGCAGTGAGGAGTACCTTTTGGTCAATGGATGACAATAACCACCTAATAAATTATGCTCTCTAGCTGTGTCTGGGTGGACATTTCTGCACGAAATATTTGACAAGATCTCCCAAAGACAATTCCATGCAAGAAACAACCTATTATTTTTCACAGTGAGTCGGGCTACTGTTAGTGAATCTCGCTTGAACATTTTCTCTCCACTCTCTTGTCCCACTCTTGCTTTTCCTCATTGCTAATACAATTTTCTTGTAGAGGCCTTTATATCTGGCTCACTTTGGCTTAGAGAAGATATAGGCTAATAGGGTCTAAACAGAAGTGGTAGAGAAAAGGCAGGCCACTTTGGAAGAGTGGAAAGTTTGTCACCAAATTCCAGTGAAGTATGAGGGAAAGGAAGACAGATTAGAAAAAAAACCCTGGGTGGCACATGCTAGGTTTCTCATGCTTTTAAATGACAGAGGGTTGCTATAAATAGTGACAACTGATTTGAAGGCATAGGAAATGTGTCCCCCCCCCCATTCCCTAGTTATATTTCTGACGAGGGACCATTGGGAAAAGAAGCCACTTCACAAAAGCCATCAGGGACACATAGGAACGCTTTTGGTTATGTTGGAGTGCCTGGGACAGCTTTCCTAGCTCCTTACTACCTCCGTGTTTTCTGAAAGGAAATTAGACATCGGCTCCAGGTGGCAGTGTTCAGAGAATATGCCAGAAAATCAAGGCAGCACCTTCAAAGGAAATGGCTATGTTTGCAATTGGAATAGAAGAGCCTTGTGCGTGAGAACAGGGGTTCACAGCATCACTTAGGGGTGTGGGGAGGCTGACACAACAAAGGAGCAATTGATATAAAGTATAATTAAAGAATACACTTGCAGCTGCTGCACGTTCTAGCATAGAAGATTAGACAGGTCCTAGAATAGACTCAGAGATATCAAAGTTAGCATAAAATGCCTTGTCCTCACCCAAATCAAATATACCTTCTAGGGAAATCAATACAGGCATCAGAACAAAGTTAGATTAAAAAGAGGCTTATAGCTACAGGCATACCTCAGTGGTAGAATGTTGGCCTGACATACCTGACACACACAAGGCCCAGGTTTATTCTCTAGGCTTATTATATCAAACAAGGCTAAGATACTGCCAACCAAGGTTAAAATATTGTCAACCTGAATGTTTAAAATCCCCTTTACTCCCATGCACAATTTAATAACTTAAACTTCATTTTCCCTGGCACCCCGATTTTTGTTGCCGTTCATTAAGAAGGTAGAATCAATCGTGAAGGAACAAGTGCATGCCTTATTCTTGTCTGTTCTGCTCGGAAGCACGTGAGATGGGCTAATGAGACAGTTGTAGGTCCATGAGCATTAATACAAATAGCACCCTTATGAGACTGCAAAACCAGCTGGGTAGAAGCAGTATTCAGCTCATTATTGCATTACCAATCCACACTCAGTATGAGGCTGTTTCAGCTCACGAGTAAATGATAACAGTTTCATAGCCAGACAGTTTTGCATTCATAGTAAAGAAGATCCAAGTCTGGGGAGTCCATTACCTACTACATCCTTAGCTGCTTACCCAAAATTAGTGATATCAGATGCCTTCAGAAAGATGCGTATAACAGCATTTACAAAACAACGACTTATTACAGCTTACATTGTAGATAGTTCCAACATCTCCCCCCAAATTGAGTCAGTATGTTGTGATGTTTTCATAGAACATAACGGAGATAAACAAACTATACCTTCTTACCCACTATGGACAAATCCGACAAACAGAACAATGATTGAGAGAAGGCATATTAAAACAATGGACACCGTGAGGGACTATTTTCCATTCATATCAACTCCACACATTAAAAGTGGCTACTAAAAGTCAAAGTTATTGTTGTTCACGTTGTGAGAAAAGGCGGGGCCCACTACTTGGGAGAGGATATGGTGAGATGTTTTGTGCATCATCTGGAGGATTGCTCGCATAAGCTATTGGCCTGTATGTTTGGCTTACTTTTGCTCCTCCAACTTGCGAAGCTAGAGAAGACGAAACACGAGAGACCTGGGGGCAGCCTGAACCACCCAGCACTGCAGCTGGCACCATCGGAACCTTGACCCTGTACCCACCAGGAGAGGCCCCAGTTGCACTCACTGGAAGAAGAGATGGGAAGAAGACGGTATATAAGAACGCATTCAACAACATAAAGAGCAGTAGGACACCACCAGAGTCTACGGGTTCTACACCAGCAACACCTGAACATCCCAATGCAGATGAAGCAGAAGAAAATGACCTTAAAACAGCTTTATGAAGATGGTAGAGTCCCTTAAAGAGGAAATGAGATAATCCCTTAAAGATATGGAAGAAAAAACACATGGAGGTTCTTGGAAGATGGGAGAAGGCTCTTGCAAGAAAATTGAAAGGATCCCTTTGAACAAAGTTACATGTTCTGCTCAATACTGATGGAAAGTAATTCTAAGGTCTTTGCAAGGTCTTTATTCTTTAGTGCTCTCGAGAGGTATCCTCCTTTCTGAGAATCCTCTTCAGAGCACTTTTGACATCTTTGTTCCTCAAACTATAGATCAGTGGGTTGAGCATAGGATTGAAAAGGCTATGGAATAGCAAGAGATATTTCTTCTGCTCATTGGGGTTCCCTTGTTGAGGCCCAATGTACATGGCAATGGCTGTGCCGTAAAAGAGTCCAACGACGCAGAGATGGGAGGAGCAGGTGGAGAAGGCTTTCTGGCGCCCCTGGCGTGACTGGATCTTCAGGATGGCACACAGAATATGAGCATAAGAGATCACAATGGAAGAAAATGGTCCTACAAGCACAGATACAGCGCCAGCCAAAACCATGACCTCATTGATGTGGGTGTCTGCACAGGCAAGTTTGAGAACGGCTATGATTTCACAAAAAAAGTGATTTACCTTTTGAGATCCACAGAAGGACAAAGGTAACAGTAATACTAGATGGACTAGGGCCAAGAGGACTCCTAAAACCCAGGAAGTCACCACCAAGATAATGCAAATTCTCCAGTTCATGATGGTAGTGTATCGGAGTGGGTGGCAGATGGCCGCATACCGATCGTAGGACATCACCACTAGGAGGAGGCATTCTGTGTGTGCGAATGTCAGAAAGAGAAAGGTCTGTGTCATGCAGCCAGCAAAGGAGATGGGCCTGGCTGGATCTAGAAGGTTCACCAGCATCTGGGGCACTGTGTTGCAGGCATAGGCGATGTCCACGATGGCGAGGTGGGACAAGAAGAAGTACATTGGAGTCTGGAGTCTGGAGTCCAGGCAGATAAGGCCCACGATGGTCCCATTCCCCAGGAGGGTGAAGGCATAGAACAAGGTGAAGAGGGCAAAGAGGAGCGTCTGCATCCTCGGGCCGAGTGGGAATCCCAGGAGGATGAACTGCGTAACCGAGGTTTGATTTCCCATTTCCCTGTGAAGGAGACAAGGAACCTCACCAAGTTTGAACAGTGTAAATGTTTGAGGTAGGAAATTAAATGTTGCACCGGTGCATAACACCCATTGAGTGTTTTTCAACTAACCTGGCCTCATAGAGGCTCACAGGGACTGAACCAACACCCAGGGAACCTGTATGGGACAGACCTAGGTAGGCACTCTGCATAGATGCTATAGGTTTCTAAACTTGGTCTTCTGTGTGATTCCTAACAGTGGGAAGAAGGGTTGTCTCTGGCTATGTTGCCTGCTTTTGGGACATTTCCCTTCTACTAGATTGCCTCATCCAACTCAATAGAAGAGGAGGTGTCTACTGTCACTGCAACTTGATATACCATGGCTGGTTGATATCCATGGAAGACCCACCCTTTTCTGAAGAGAAACAGAGGAGGAGGAGTGGAGGGTAAGAAGGGAAGTTGGGGAAAAGGACTAGGAGGAGAGGGAGGGGGAAACATTGGTCAGAACATAAAAGCAAAGATAAATAAATAAAAGTTCAAAGTGTAAAAAAGAGAAAATCCACCACAATATTCTTGACCTGCTCATCACTAACTAAAAGTTTTTGTATGTTCCAAATGAATCAGAAGGAAATGTGCATTTGTAAGCTAAATGCTGATATCATACTACATTTTTTCCAGCAAATGTTACTTTCATGTTCAAAGCGATTTTCATCAAAACATGTTCATAAGTTCCCATCATGGTGGTTGATATATGATTCAGTTGCAGCAGACAGGTGTGTACACGCGTGCTGTGTGAGGTCACTTTCATGCGGGATGGGGGTGCAGAGTGAGTGTGTCAGTGATGGAAGTATCAGATTTTCTTACAAAAAGTATCTTATAACTTTGATCTTCACTGGCATGTATTTCAGTACTAATAAGACACAAACAACAACTTCCCAATATAAACTTGAATGGACGTTTGTTAGAACTCTAGCTGAGTTTATGGTAAGACCATTGTCTTTTCCTTTTTGTCCCTACAGATGGTCACAGGGTTAGAGCAGAGTTGTCTTTGGGTCTGTTACAGTCTGTGCTTCACTTTATACATATATACATACCTCCATGCCAGCACTCAGAAAATCTGCCCTCACCCCACATCCTGCTTAAGGAACATCTATGTGGTACACACTCAAAATGAGCATAAGTACATGTATATATTTTCCAGAATCCTAGTATCACTCAGTGAACTTGTCATATTCTCTTCTATTCTGGACTACTCTATTCAGTTTCATTAGTAAGAATGCTATGTAAATAATTTAATGATTTTTTAAGCTTTCAATTAAAATGTTGATCTGAATCAAAGATTAGAGTTTACACTTTCACTGTAGATTCTTATTTTAAAAATCTGCTGTGTACAGGTAAGGGCAATGTAAATGAATTATTATTATCCCAGTGGTATTTTCTTTTGTGTCTGTTTAGATGTTTAAAGTTCTTTAAACAGAGAGAGGGTTTTCTATGCTATGAACTGCAACTTTTAAACTGCTGCTGCGGCTTACTTGTTCTTTAGTCCAGAATTCATCTGAACTTCACATTTAAAACAAAATGTCAGGAAAATTCACGACTTAGTTCTTTTCAATATGTCTGTTATATTTTAAAGATTATATTTGAAAGGTTTCAAAAGCAAGAGTGAATAATTTTTTGTTTTACTTTAGGTCAAATACAAGAAATTATTGAGAGTCAATATTATCTTAGTCCATTAAATATATGGACTAAATATTTGTGACTATTGGAATAATCTCCAACAAAAGTGATTGTTTTATTAGTACTAAAATTCATTCCAGTTGATCTTTCACATAACAGATTCAAGACCGATTCCTGCATCATTGGAGAAAATGAAGTAGGATGCTAATTCAACTACAGGATTCAGTTAATCCAATTTATTGAGAAGTGGTTACTTATTTCAACCCAGTATTTAATATTTGGAAGCAATGAAGATAAAATATTATTTTCATGTTTAAAACAGTTTTTCCTAAAATTTAGAGTATGTTAGTAAGTTGCCTTCATTACAACATATTTTAAAATTTTCACGTGATGAATGCAGAGTCAAATGAAAAAGAACAACCAGTGAGCACGAATTTAAGTTAATTATTGGCAATAGCACAAACTGTAAAAGCAGTATACATTTGCTGAGCATGCACTATATTCTGCTACATGCTGTGGTGACAGGTGATAGCATACCTCACTGGCACAGATAACCTTCTTGTTGAAAGATACACACACACACACACACACACACACACACACACACACACACAATAATTCTCCTGCTGCTTCCCCTCAGAAAAAAGGAGTTTTACATTAAATATATCTTCCAGGGTGCCTTTGTTCTGTGTCATTAGTCCATTTTTCAGAAATTTCAGGAGGAAACAGAAACCTTTATGAACAAGTCGCTCAAAGAGCTAATCTTTCTAGCAATTTTAATAAGACATGTAACAGCATCAAAGAAAATTACCCGCATTAGGTGTATCTAAGGAATTGATAGCTTTTAGATAGTTGTGGTAGCCAAGTCTATTAATAGCAGGAATTTAGAACAGTTACCTCTTCAGATGTGATTTACATTCTATCTGAAATTGAACAATAAATAAAGTTTAGATTATATAAAAAACTTCCCTGAAACTTACAGATGAGCTCCTGAAGACACGTTAGACATAGACTGAGAGAAACAGGTAGCTGCTAGTGTGGAATTCGTTTCTTCCCAGCAGATCCTCAGAGATGGAGTGTCTCCCAAATAGATGACTTTATTTTCCTGTTAGCTCTGTCACCTCCTAATATATGCTGAAAGCTTGGAGAGGGGAGAAGACACCATCACACACTGGACCTTGACCCTTTGATTGAAAAATGACTGTTACTCTTCTTAACTCTGGTTTTTCCATGGAGAAAATTTTATGACAAGATTTGAGAATACTGATGTTGTCCTCACTCACTGTGGTCCATGATCACATACTCAATGATCAATACAATGACTTCTGGGTCAGGATGCCTTCAATATAATGCAATCACTTGATTCATTGTAATTTCAAGGTCTTCAAAACATCCTTATATACTGACATCCAAATAGATTAAATAGCATTAAAAGGGAAGTTGTAGCCATTGCCATGCTCACAAACTTGTTTAAATAGGTGTGTGTGTGTGTATGTGTGTGTGTGTGTGTGTGGTTTGTAAAGCTCAAGGTTCCACAAGGAATATAAGTCATAAAATAAGATCAGATAATAAGACCAACAGCAGCTGTGGGGAACATGTTCCGGAGTTAAGAAAGTTGATAAAATATCCCAAGGGGACTTGTTAAATATTATTCTGGAAATTTGTCTGGGCACAAACAAAGAAGGAATATTTTCACCAGGAAACAATTTCTCTTCTCTTCTTCAATTTCTAGTGATTTTGATTCCAGAGAGGAAAAAAGGTTAAGATTCCCCAAGAGCTATCATTATTACCGTTTTCTGTTCTTCTTGAACTACAGAAGAGCTGACCCTGGTTTATAACTTCATGAGCTATAGCAGAGACAATGATGTCTTTCTTTGTGGCTTAAATATTTCTTTGATTCTTTTATCTTTTTCTCATAGTCAAAAATGAAGATGATACACACACACACATACATATTCCTATATTAGTTATTTTACTGTATATATCAATGTACTAAGGACATACTAATCTAATTATATTTTTTAGGGAAAATGTAACCCTAGTCACTTTATAATGGTCTTTAGTCCATAAAGGATGTTTAGTAGGAGACTGCCTGGTGATGAAAGCCCATGCTGCACACTTGCTTAGGCCCTACCCCATGTGTCCAGGCTGAGAGAGCATCCTTCCATGTAGAATGGGCTCCCAAAGTCCATTCAGATGCCAGGGATAAATACTGATCTAGTACCCGAGACCAAAGCTTGCCGAGGCCTCCTCACTGACACCCACATTCAGGAGGTCTGCATCAGTCCTGTGATGGTCTCTCAGCCATCAGTCTTGGGTCCATGAACTCCCCCTTGCTCATATCAGCTGTTTCTGTGGGTCTCTCCAGCCTGGTCTTGACCCCTTTGCTCATCACTCCTCCCTCTCTTCAACTGGATTCTAGGAGTTCAGCTCAGTGTTTAGCTGTGGGTGTCTGCTTCTGCTTCCTTTAGCTATTGCATGAAGGCTCTAGGATGGCATATAAGGAAGTCATCAGTCTCATTATTGAGGGAGGGTATTTAAGGTAGCCTTTCCACTATTACTTAGATTCTTAGTTGGTGTCATCTTTGTAGATCTCAGGACATTTCCTAGTGCCAGATTTCTCTTTAAACCTATAGTGGCTCCCTCTATTATGGTATCTCTTATCTTGCTCTCCTCTCTTCTTCCCCTGACTCCATCTTCCTGCTCCCTCATGTCCTCCTCTCCCCTCTTCTCCTTTTTCTCATAACCTCCTCTTTCTTCCCCCCAGCTCCCAATTATCTCTGGAGATCTTGTCCCTTTCCCCTTCTCTGGGGGACCATGTATGCCTCTTTTAGGGTCCTCCTTGTTTCTTAGCTTCTCTGGCAGTGTGCATTATAGACTGGTAATCCTTTGTTCTATGTCTAAGATTCATATGTAAGTATGATTTTTGTATTTTTGTGACTGGGTTACCTCACTCAGGTTGGTTTCTTCTAGTTCCATCCATTTGCCTACAAATTTCAAGATTCCATTATTTTTTTCTCCATTGTAAATGTTCTACATTTTCTTTATCAATTCTTCAGTTGAGGGTAGTCTAGGTTGCTTTCAGGTTCTGGGTATTACAAATAATGCTGTTATGAACATAGTTGTTGTATAGATGTGCACCTTTTGGATATATGTCTAAGAGTGGAATTGCTCAATCTTGAGGTAGAATGATTCCCATTTTCTTGAGGAACTGCCATACTGATTTCCAAAGTGGCTGTACAAATTGGCACTCCCACCAGCAGTGGAGGAGTGTTCTACTTTCTCCATAACCTCTCCAGCATAAACTGTTGTTGGTGTTTTTGATTTTAATCATTCTGACAGGAGCAAGATGGTACCTCAGAGTTGTTTTGATTTGCATTTCCCTGATGGCTAAGGGTGTTGAACACTTTCTTAAGTGTCTTTCAGCAGTTTTAGAATCTTCTATTAGGAATTATCTATTTAGTTCTGTACTCCACTTTTAAATTTGGTTATTTAGTGTTTTGGTGGCTAACTTCTTGAGTTCTTTGCATATTTTGGAAATCAGCCATCTGTTAGATGCGCGGTTGGTGAAGACCTGTCCCATTCTGTGGGCTGCTGTTTTGTCTTGTTGACTGTGTCCTTTTCCTTACAGGAGCCTCTCATTGAAAATAAAAGTTTTATTGCTTTGTATATAATCATTGTTGGTAATTGCTAAAATGATTTTAGTGAAACCTGTTTGCTTTCTTTTTTGAGCCTAGTATGTTTTATGTATCTATTATATCAAACATGTAGGCTTGTTTCTCAGCACTTATATTTCTCCCTTTTTAATAGTTCCCATTGATTTCTTAGAGACATTTTACTAAATTCCTTACTGCAATGTGTAGTCAGCCAATCTTTTCATTTTAATTCCTTGACTGATTTCTTGGTAAGTGCAAAGCCAGTAAGCACAACTTGGAAATAAAAGTAGGAAGAAATATTTGTTATTTACCAGTAAACAAAGAAGGCAATTCTGATAGTTCCCAAATCAGAATCTTTCAGAACTCTGAGGACAAATGGTCCCAATTAGGGAGACAAATTCATATTCATGCAGGAAGACATACTTCTGACCATGCTCAGTCAAAGGAACACCATGCTTGTTTGAGAACAGAAAAATGGCCAAGGCTGGTGGTGACGTACTCCTTTAATTACAGCACTTGAGAAGCAGAGTCAGGCAGATCTCTGAGTTCAAGACCAGCCTGGTCTACAGAGTGAGTTCTAGGATGGCCAGTGGTAACACAGAAAAAGCGTGTTCTGAAACAAACAAACAAAGAAAACAAAAATGGGAGATCAAAATACAATTGTCCAGAAAATGTAGTATTGTAACGAATAAATTCCTTAAACCAATTACTCTCAGGAGAAGTTATTTGAGCAAAGGAATACAATTTAACAACAAAGTGAAATTAGGACTGCTTCAAAACCAGGGCAAGTTTTGCAAGTAGGGTTTGCTCAGTGGTAGAGCATTTACCTAGAATGCAGATGATTCTTTGTTAATCAGTGACATTATTGCTATAGTTGTTAGGGTAAGAGGCTAGGCTCTGGAAGTCCTAAGTGCTGGACTTAACCATACTTGGCCACATGAACTTATTAAATCAATTAAAGAGATAAATACTAGTGGGAAGAAAAGAAAGGAGATTAATTCAGCATAGCTATGTTGGGAAGAGAAACAAATAAGTAAGTTTCTCCTTTCCCCAAGTCTACAGTACTGATATGAAGCTTAGATTTAATAGATTTAAACAGAAGGCAACAGGTATGCCTGACTGGTTCAACTAACATTAGCCCATTGTTGTGTTGTCTCTTGCTTGTGCCGCTCAGGTTTCCAGAAGTACTAAGGCCACTCAACAGGAGGAAATTCAAGTCTGGTACTGTATTCTAGTATGGAGGTTATAGGCTGTAAAGGAGAACATACTGCTGCTAGTTTCTTAAATCAATATAATTTCGGATTGCATTCTAAACACTTATTCCTATACCCAATGATAAGTATATCTCAAAACCTGCATCAAAGAAGCTTCTTTTTGCAGCAGAGGTCATTGCAGAAATCTGTAACTCATCAAAATGCAGAAGATAGGCAACAATATGATATCCACCCTCAGTTCATACATCTACAATGCAAACCCTAATCTTAAGTCTCAGGAAACATTACAGAAGGGGATACAGAAAGACTTAGAGCTGGAAGGCCAGGCTGCATGTTGTGAGATAGTGTCCTCTGAACATGACAGAGAAGCTGTACTCATGATGTATCAACAGTATGGTTGCCAAACCAGGATGTCAATAATAACATCACTAGTTGACATTCCAAAGAGGATGGAAGAAATCTCACCAGATCCCACCACTAGACAAAGAGTTATGGGCAATTAAAACTATGGAGAGAGAGAGCTAATTAATCTTCTTCAAAGATGAATGGGTCTGGCACCAAGTGGTCAGCTCTAAACACTTGTACATATAAACATAGAAGCAACATTAAATGGATCCAGAGATTCTTCTTTCTCCCCCCCCCCGTCTCTCTCTCCCTCTCTCTCTCTCTGTGTTTGTGTGTATGAATGAACTTGCCAGTATATATAGGCATGTGGAAAAATAGAGGCCTTGTTCAGATTTTTTTATTAATCACTTCATCTTATTTTTGACACTAGGTCTTTGTCTGGTTTTTATTAATCCCTTCATCTTATTTTTGACACTAGGTCTTTGTCTGGTTTTATTAATCCCTTCATCTTATTTTTGACACTAGGTCTTTGTCTGGTTTTGGGCTTCAGTCTCCACCACCCTACTAAGATCCATGGATTCCTATCATCCCAGTATTAGGGTTGCAGACACATGCCACCATGCTTAAATCATAGTAAGTATTGAATTAGAAGACACTCCCTTTGCCAAACAGAAGTCATGAAAGAATGTCCAAAGGGATACTCTATAATTTTATACTCTGCTATCACTCAAGAAAGAAAACTGAGCATATTGTTTAAGTAGACCCAACAGCTCAAGAGATAGAGCAGTCATTAAAATATCTCCCAACTAATAAAAGCACAGGGCAAGATGAATACAATTCTGAATTCTACAAGGCCTTCAAGGGAAAACCAATGCCAGTACTCTTTAAATTATTCCATAAAATAGAAAGAGAAGGAACTTCCGAATACTTTTACTGATGTCAACATTACCTGGTACTAAAATCAAAGATTCAACAGAAACAGAAAATTAGAGGTTAATCTCTCTGATGAACATAGACACAAAAATTCTCAATAGAATATTTGCAATACAAAAATCAAAAGCATATTAAAAGGGTTACCCACTGTGTAAATGTGTTATGTGTATTCAAATGTGTGTGGGTTCATATATATGTATACATGTGGGAGACAACAGGTCAGTTAATCTTTCTGGATCATGCTCCAGATTGTATGTGGTGAGAGGGTTTCCTGAAGGTAGAGTTTGCCAGTTCAGTTAGTCTATCCAGCAAGGTCGCTCCAGCGGTCCTCTGTCTCTGCCTTGTAAGCACTAGAATTGCATGCAGCCATTCAATTGGATTCTTGGAATGAGACCTCCAGGCTTCGCACATATGGGGCAAACACCTTACCTGCTAAACCATCTCCTCAGCCCTTCCGTTTCTTTGAAAAATCACTTTTCTCCTTTTATGTGGTTAGTCTAGAGATTAGCACACTTGGTGAATTTCTTGATTGCTGAGCTAGTTCAGTTTTATTCCAGTTACCATATGATTTATTTCTATGATTTGTAATATATGTCCTTTAGTGATCTGCTGTTTCCTCCTTTATTGCCAATTTCTTACATAGCCTTTTAAAGTAATGGCTATACATTTAAAACTCTGTTTACATGTTCAAAACACACAAATGTGAAGTATTTATGAGATAACTCACTCCTGATGGCAAAAGTTCATTGCCATGAGATGGAATTTGGTATTCAAATTTACATTAGTCTTGTTTTTGTTTTGGCAGCTTCAGAAACTGTACTCCTAGGTTATTGTATGAGGCCAGTACTTTCCCTGCCTCTTCAAATTCTCTCATATTATAATTTTTAATTATTTCTCTGTGAAGATATTGAGTGTTCCAAGGCTCTGTACCTGCAGCAGGTGGTTGGCTTCAGGGTTTGAGCAGAATGCCCATGCCATGTCATGACTTCACTTTGTAGTTCTCATAGGACTTCTGTAAAGCAAGGCTGTTTAACGACCGGCTATTTAATGGGAGTTTCCCCTACCATCCTCCATATCCTACATTTAAGAAAGATTCCCAGCTATTATTATATATTCCATTATTGTATCAAGTAGTTTATGTTCTTTAGTTCCTAAGAACACTGCTTCCATTGAGGCCAACCTGCAGACCCCAGAGCAACCCCAACCTGCAGACCCCAGAGCAACCCCATGGTGTCTGTACTTTTCACAAGGCTGTATGTATGCTCTGTTTCTCCCCCACAGAGGTGTTTATGTCACAGTAGAAGCTGGCTTCATATTTTTTATTTTCTCTACTTTTGACTTATGCTTTGTGTTTAAAAGAAAAATTATTGAGCTGTTAGAACTGGAGATAGGACTGATATTTTAAAACGTAAAAATCACATGGATTCATAAGTATATTTGTGATGGTGTGGAAATTAAAGAGAGCCACGAATACAGAACATATGCTGCTATGCATTGCTGCTTGAGTTTGTCTTTTGATGACTCTGCTCCATCTTCAGAAGAACAAGGCAGGATTTTAAATGTTTTTTCAGAGTTACCATTTAAGTGTCTTTGGATCATTACACATTTGTTTCTAATCAGATTAAATTCTTCCACATTAAAAAAATGAGAAGTTGTGAGATCATAAAATGCTAAAGATTGAAGAGAGCATGGAGAGAATCTTGAAATGGCATCGCAATATGAATTTTTCACATTCCCACAGCCATTCACATCTTTGCTGGACAGCTCATATTATCAGAAAATATTTTCACCTATTGATTTTAATTCTGCCTCTCTAATAAACCTACCCACTCACTCATTTTCCCTTTGTGAAATTCAATAAACAGCTGCTTTTGACTCTTATCCAGTGCTCCTTGGATTGAAGGAGGATGGTTATTCTGTTTCCTTTTGTTTTTTATTAGTTCTTTGAGAAGTTCATGTAGTTTGATTGTATTCACCCCACTCCTCAGCTTCTCCAAGTCTGACCCCTCTTCCTCCACCCTCCCAAATTTGTGTCCTCTTTTGTTTTAGAATCAAGTAAGTCAAGTTTGTACTGTTGATATACGCTTGGATGTATTCATCCATTGGAGGATGAACAACCTACCAAAGTCCACACTGTTAAAGGAAAGTGACTCTCCCTCCTAGCAGCTGTCAGCTAGGGGTGGGGTTTTACAAAACCTCCCTTTTCTAGAGGAGGTAGTACTGAACTGAATCCTAAAAATGCATCCTTGTGCACTTAGATTGTTGCATCTCTCACCCCTCATCAGAAAACTTCTTCCTTTTTCTTTTTCTATTTACAGTAGATACAGAGATCCATCAGTGATCAAGGCACCAAGACTTCAGAATGATCAGTCCTAAATGGCACGTCTATATCACACTCCCATCTCCCAATACTCATGAACTGTGGGAATAGGCAGTAAAAATGTTGTAATGACCACAGGCAGTGGATGACTACAAAGAATTGGTGTCAATACAGAAGTTGAACATATGAACTTGCACTGGCTGCAACAACATCTACAAGACCTGCACAAGTTCAAGACAAAGTCACGCTTCCTGTTTCTTTTTTTGCCACCCCTCCCAAACAGCCACTTACAGCAATGACTGCGTCTGTTCACTCACTGCTTGCTCTTCTGAAGACGTCTATGCTGACATTTCTAGCATCATGGATGGAGAGTGGTGGTTAATGTAAGAAGTGGCCAGAGTGGGTGCTGACGTGACAGACAATAAACAAGGAACCACAATGATGAGTTTAGTCCATTTCCCCACGTTTCTGAGCAGAGGAGCTTTTGACAGATAGTGTCTGAGAGTTCTTATTGTGTAGGCGGGAGGATGACTATAACAGAACTGCAGACTAATCATTTTTGTGTCTTTTTCATTCTAAATCCTATTTCAAGAATCTTTATGGACTACACGTTTGACATACTGATGCATTTAAATATCACAACTGTGTCTATTATTATCTAGGTCATTAATTTTAAACAATTAATAAAAAAGTCTTTGAGAACTGAAGTGATGAGGGGTAGAATGTGACATTTTATGTGAGATTATTCTCACAAATTTATCTGTGAACAGTAACAATGAAAACAATTTCATACCAAACCTGTGGTGCATGATCCTTCCATCTCTTTTGATAGTGAAATTTCCTTAAGTTAGTATTCAGACAAAAACAAAAGTCACAAAACCCCACAATCTCAAACAGCTAAAGATTTTGAGATATTGTCATTGTTTAGTAAATGCTATAATAATATATGAGTCATTAAATTTATTTAATCATGAATTTTAGGATTAATAAGTCTTACTATGTGATTATTTTATATTCATTGTTCAAACACATTCCCTATTAAAAACATATATTCAACTCAGATTCACATGTACAATATCACTTAGTACAGGTAAAAGTCACATGAAGTGACTAGGAAAACTTTATCATCTCTATTACCTGACCTGCGATACAGTCAAATTTGGAGGAACTAAACCGTTGTTAGAAGCTGATGTATTCAGTAATCCTTGACACAGCTGAAACACAAATCCAACACAGCAAGCATCTCAGCCTAGGCTGTACCTGGTGCTCACTCCACCTCATTGCTGTGAACACAGAGCACTGGCCAGAGCAAGGCCCAGCGTCTGTGTGGAGGGAAGCTTTTTGCAAGGGAAAAGAAAACAAGCAGATGAATTTGAAGTTAGGAAGGAAACAGGGATTACAGACTTGGCCTCAAACTGAGAACAGCAGTGCTATGTCTCCCTCAGGTTCCTCCTGTTGTGAGGGCTTGTGCTTTTGCCGAGGGACACAGAGCTCTGGAGAGCTATCAGTACTGTGTCAGAGTGTCTACTCTAAACACGGTTAACAGTGACTCACTGGAACCTAGACCGGGTACAGCATGTATTGCTTCTGGAATTAGTGCTTTGGCTATAGTAATGTAAGCTCCATAGATTCACACCATCGACCGTGGAGCCCAACACATGCTGAGAGTGACAGTCTGTGATGTTTGGTGAAGAGAGTCATGACAAACACTTTGCAAAGAGCACGGTTGAGGCTTAACTCTCAGCGCTGTGCGGTTTCTGGCTGTGCAGCATAGGGCAGGTTACTAGATCATTCTGAAATGATGTCCCTTTACCCATTAACTGAGGGAAAAAATGCTTTTTCTCATCTGTTGTTGGGAAAAACGTGGTGACATTTGTGCAACGCTAGGGAGAATTTTAAGCATAAATTCATGCAACATTTCTTGACTTTCTCTCAGCCCTTCGAGAGATGTGATAAATGTGGAAAGAATATGTCTAAATAGGTCATGACACCAAAACAATGTGTTTATAGCAAATGAGTATATAAATGTAGAGACAATAGCCACCTTTTATGCTCAGAGTTTTCTGAAGTTTATTATACACACATGTATGTGTGCTTATATTTCTATCAGACTTTCTCTGATAAGCTAGAAGACAAGTCTTTGGGAGTCATGTCCACTAGTTACAAGTTTAACTGATGTATACTGCACAAACTTAATCTTTTTGGTCTATTTTTTTCAGCATTTTTGAACTGCTACGAGAGTGAATACATCTTTTGAGTTTCTTTTTGTCCCAGTGAGGCCTTCAGGTTTTATCCATAATTACATGATACACAATTCAAAAAATACAAAAGTGGTGCATGACAAATGAGAAAATTCTTGATTTTTTCTAGCAATAATGATTCTACAGTAGTTTAGAGTGACATTAAAAGGCAAAAATTGATTTATTCAAGTTTTTCCTTTCACGTAGGTTTCTGATGACCTGAAAAGTCTGGCTGTGGTAGAAATAAGGGTAAGAGGCAAGATGCTTTTCCCAGATGCACTGAGAATGCAGACCAGCCAGCAGAATAATACCTCAGAAGAGAAAGTGGAAGGAAAGTATTTACTGTTAATCAGAAGACAGTAATACGGAGTGAAATGGAACAGAGAGAACTGGGGTATAGAAAGATCTGTGGACAGTAGGCAAAACTGTAGAGCCAAAGGTGATACACTTGGTTGTCACCGATGCTGGAAACATAGAGGAGAGGAAGCTCTGGAGACTCACTGTGTTAAGAAAATCACTTCATCACACCATGCCGATGGCTTAGGTCCTGATCTCCTCTTGGACAAAGTCAACAGCGCTTTCATATTCTGACTACACAGGTCAGGGAGGCTTATTCATGTCACCTGAGGTACGTGCACTTGGAGTTTTGCTGAGATTCCTAAAAGTCCTGTTATCATCCTTATTGTATCTTCAGTCTGGTGATTTTCAGTGTGTAAACAGCTGTCTGTTTTCCTTGACTCATTTTTCCTGTGCAACATTTTTCACTCTTAGGCAGTTTTTATACAAATGCAAGAATGGTAATCCGAATTCGCCAAAAGTCTTCTTTCATGTTAACTCTAATTGCAACTTCTCTGCAAACATGCTCCAGTTAAACGGTGTAGGATGAGAGGAATTTGACCCTCTGACTATTCTATGTCTTTCATTTCAAGGAAAAGGGAAAGCCATACTATTTAGCTTCGCTTCCCGTATAACTATACTCATCTGCACATTTGAGTGACTTTCACAAATGAAGTCATGTACCAGGCACTGCCTTCATCCCTAACCCTTGCTACATTCTCAGTAGGGGTTGCTTATTCATCAAGACCAACCAGTATTTACTCTACACTGTTACTGGAGCAACATGCACATAGACTTACTTATATATACTTACATCAATAAGGAAGACAGAAATCACAGGGAACCACAACTTACATAATGAGAAATCAGATCTTAGGTGGCTCTGGAAGAGACAGGAGAACCCATGACTCCTTGCTACTGTGCTTTGGGGCCTCCTGACTCTTGTCTTTGTGACTTGTGCCGTCTGTGTCTCTCAACTGTGCTCCGAAGTTTGGTTAGTAACAGCACTTAGGGGTAGAATCTAGTCAATTTTTACTCATGACCTCAGAAGTCTACAGGATCAGACTGCAGGGAATTTTCTTTTATTTCATTTCCCATTATCCCATAGAAAGCACACTGTATATCGTCATGTCTCCCCTGGATGTTCACCTTGATGTCTGTTTCCACAGCACTCTCTTCACAGCACCTTTGACCTCAGCGTTCCTCAGGCTGTAGATCAGGGGGTTCAGCATGGGGTTGAAAAGGCTGTAAAACAGGGAAAGGATCTTCTGCTGCGTCTCGGGGTGCTGGGACTTGGGGGCCATGTACATGACGATGGCGCTGCCAAAGAAAAGCCCAACCACACAGAGGTGGGAGGAGCAGGTGGAGAAGGCCTTTCTGCGGCCTTCCCCAGACTGGATCCTCAGGATGGCCACCAGGATACGGGTATAGGAGACCAGCACCAAGCATAAGGGCCCCACTAAGATGAACACAGAAGCTGCAAAGATGACAATTTGGTTGAGTGTCGTGTCAGCACAGGCCAGCTTGAGGACAGACAGGATTTCACAGAAGAAGTGATTGATTTCATTGGGCCCACAGAAGGGCAGCCTCAGGATGAGAATTACGTGGACCAGGGCCAGGAGGGAGCCACATGCCCAGGAAACAACAGCCATGAGGGTACACACTTTCCAGCCCATGATGACAGAGTATTGCAAGGGGTGGCAGATGGCCACATACCGATCATAGGACATCATTACCAGGATGAGACACTCGGTATGAGCAAAAGCCATGTACAAAAATGTCTGCATTATGCATGGGACAAAAGAAATTGTTTTTTTCTTATCAAGAAGGTTTGCCAACATCTTCGGGACATTGTTGGAAGCATATGAAATATCAACGATGGCCAAGTGGGAGAGGAAGAAATACATGGGGGTGTGCAGTCTGGAGTCCAACCAGATGAGGCCCAGGATGATTCCATTCCCCACCAGGGTGAACATGAAGAACAGGGAGAAGAGGCCACAGAGAAGCATCTGCATCCTTGGGCTGAGTGCGAATCCCTGTAGGATGAACTCCGGAACCCATGTCTGGTTCTCCGTCATACCCTCGCTATAGTCCCCGTGATGGTGACTGCTGTGGGCAGTGAAACGGGTGCTGAGGAGCAAAGGCAGCTGTGGATTAGTGGTTACGTAAGTTTACCGTGGGCCTTCTCAGCCAGCAATCACGTTCAGAGTCATTATGTTAAGCTTTTAATCCACAGCAACAAAGAATGCAAATCCGTTACAGGTAACATAAAGACATGATCACAGACTTTCATATGGTACTTCCATTTCTGCACTGACTTTCAATCTCAAGATGCACATTTTTTACTATCATGGTGACAGGAAGAGTTTTTTATTTTTCAGAATAACTAGCTTTTTTTTTGAGAAGAGACTATAGCCATATACCATGTGCTTTACTTTCTGTTCAGTTTTCATTTTTCGTTTCTATATTCCCAGCTAAGACTTTCCTATTTCATGAGTTATGCAGAGTCCATTGCATACAGACGCCATTAAAGAGTAGGTACGAAAATGAGTTAATTAAGAAATGATTACGAATGCAATGTCAGGGAGAGTTTTACTCTGTGCTTACTAGTCTTATGCTTCAGCAAATAAAGCTTATACTAAGGTTTGCTTTTTGATGTTATACCCCAACTCTGGCTCTTTACTTTGGAGGCACGAGCAAAGAATGACATAGGTAGCTTGGGCAGCATGGTTGCTCCTGTAAGCCTCCACAGAAGTAGTTCTTGAGACAGTGTTAAGGTAAGAGGTTATTTAAGCAAAGGGTGAGTAATGTGATTTTCTTACTTCTACATTTTCACAACCCTTTTCAAAGCTTCTTTTCCAGGATGCTGGTCCCAGAACAGTAACCCACACAATTTAGTACCTAATACAGTGGGTTGATAGGTGAATTGATGGATGATACATGGATGGATGGGTAGCATGAATGGGGTTTGTCTTGCATTAAGAATAAAATGTCCTTCTCTTTAGTTTCTATCCCTCCACAAATCTCTCTATGAGCCATAGGAAAGAAAAGATCAAATGTTCCATACAAATACAGAAACACTAAATGATCAAGGGGTCACTCCCAATGTGCAATTTATGACTCAGTGTCTTAAAATGCCAACTCCATCTTAAGCACAGAACACGCGTTGCTGAGAATTTGACCCCAAGCTTCCCATTCAGTCTACTGACTTCTGAAACCTATCTCTCTTTCAGATCCAGCTTCACTAAATGGCTTTACTTTGCAAAAGACCCTTTACTCTCTGCGGTACCAGCACTGATCTTGCTTCAGAAAGGTGATCATATTTATAGGAAGTGCACGGAGATCACAGGAGATCTGAAGATCAGATTTGAGATTCTTACTTTTTCTAGTGGCTTCTGCAGAAAGACTTCCCACATGTGAGAATTCTCACTATTCTCTTGATGAGAAGTGATGCAGGCAAGGTCTGGAGCCTGTAGGGTGGTGAGAACACCTTCAGGGTAGGTTTTATGGTGAGCTCATCCTCACCAAGCCATCCCTGATTATCTCCAAGGGTCCCTGAGGAGACAGTGATTCACAAAGCTCATATTTAATGTCTATCAGGAGAACAAAGTGCTGCTTATCATTTTGCCTTCTTTTCTGTGGGCTTTGGGGATGGTTGCTTAGAGGAAAGAGCTGGCAGGTGATCATGTAATGCCCAACTTTAGACCTTCTTCCAGTAAGAGAAACATACATATCCTTGGGACCATGCTACAGATTACACTCCCAGATGGCTATGGGTTTGTGAGTCCTTGTCTTGCCTAAAACGGGGCCAAGCAGGGCTTGAAAAAGGCAGAATATGCTTTACCTTTATGCTGTCTACTCCTGAGAAAATTCCAACGTGGATTTTGGTAGATTAAAAAAACAGAACATGTATACTGACCATCTCACACTGTGATATCTGTATCTCCTCAGGCCACTCCACACAGTGCTTGAATTGTATACACGATGTAGGAAGAAAGGACAAGACAGAAACCAAAGTAAATCTGGCCTCCAGATATTAGGACTCAATTCCCTGACAGTTAGAGAGTGGAATGTGTCTGACCCCCATCATCCTGATAATGCGACCATGGTGTGCCGTGAAAGTGGTGATCAGTGATGCCTCAGACTGAGAGGGGCTTGTATTCATATTCGTGTGACAAAATATGAATGGAGGATCCTTTAAGTGTCTTCTGATTCTATTTTGTGAGTGTGTGTGTGTGTGTGTGTGTGTGTGTGTGATCTCTAACTACACTTTAAGTATATGTCCTTATACCCACCGGAGAAGTGTAATTCTCATCGCTTATCAAGGAAACTTCCTTTTGAAACAGATGGAGACCATTAGAGAAAAGTCACAACTCACCAAAATGTAGAGCTGTGTGAGCCCAGTTCCAACTGGTAAATTTGCAACACAACTCGAGTTCCAAAGGTTCAGGGATCGCTAAAGAGGAGTACAGAAAGACTGTAAGATCCAGAGATCAGGGAGCTCACTGTGAGATTGTGTCTCCCAGAAATGTCAGAAGCTACGCCATGAAGTCTCACACACATGGCTGCCTAAGCATGACATGAACAAGGAGAACATCAATAGATATTCTAATGTGACAGGGGCATGCTCAGGTGACCCCAGCCTAAGAAGAACTACAGGCAACTAAGGAATGCTGAGAGATGGAGAAATAGTCTTATCCAGGGAAGAGCTCACCAACTGGTTAACCAGTACCAAATGGTCAGCCCTGAAAATGTATTCATAAAGGTAACTGTGCAGACTCATCAGGTTATATTTACATATTTAGAAATATATATACTTACATATAGGAGTGTATAAATATATAAATAAATATACATACATATATAAAAATAAGTATGCATAAATACACGTAACAAAGAAAAAGAGGTGATAAATTTGGCAGCAAATAAGGGTTTTGGGTACATGGAAGAGATTGGAGGGAGTAAAGGGAAAGGCATAAATGATGTAACCATATTATAATCTCAAAAAAACATCTTAAAACATATTTAGCTGTATAGCAAACTTGCTGTGAAGCTCTAATAGCTGATATCATCAAACAGCAGGACTGTGAGGCACTCAGATATGGCTATTTCTTGGCCCAAGTCCCACCTTTCTTGGTTTTTTTTTTTTTTTTGACTCTTAACATTTTCACTCTACTCCACACTTCTGTGTTTGAGATCTGCGGGGTTGAATGAATCCAGGGCCTCCTGCTTGTTGGTTCAGCACCCCACATGTAAGCTGTAGCCTCAGCAACTTTCACTTCTCCATTTGTCCCTTTCTTCCCTCCTCATTTTCTTATCTCCTTATCTCCCTTCTTCCCTTCCAGCTTCCTAGACTTCCTGCCGCTGTCTCTTTGCTTCTTTGTTCTCTCTGCCCTTTCCCCTTAACAGGGCATCTTCTCTCTTCAGACCATAAATTGTGTCCAGGCATGGTTTGGCCATAAGTTAATAAAGAATTTCAAATCAAAGAATTTTGATAACAAGGCTAAAAGTAGCAAGTACAGATGAATAATAATAAAAAACGAATGAAACAGGACAAGAAAGTTTCAAAAATTATTATTTTGAAGCTCCAGTGGGAGTTAATTTGCCATCACCCTTGGTACCCTGCCTTCCCCATCCTGGAGAAGTGGTAAGTCATAGTCTAGTGACATAGCTTTCCATCCTTATCTAAGAAGCTTCACTTTAAGAAAAATTTTAATTCATTCTTCCTCCTTTCTGGGCAAATAGCTATTGGGTTGATCTTTAGTCGTTAACGGCTTTTGCCTAAAAGTCTAACAGTGAATTCCTTGCAAAGTGATCAACAATTTTCACTGCATAGTGGGCACAATCTAACATTGTGGCTGTTGTTAGTGTCAGGGCAGCCAGGAGACCTTTTTTTTTCCCTCAATAACAACTTGCATTACTCTATAAAATATTTGACATACATGCACATTCAACAGAGTTACTAATCAAACAAGTAAAAAGATTTCATCTTTTAATAACTAGAATAAGGACAAGTCAAAGGAAAATCCAGGAACGCGGGAAGCTAATGTTTTTTGTTTTTGTTTTTGTTTTTGTTTTTGATTTTCGAGACAGGGTTCCTCTGTATTGTTTTGGAGGCTGTCCTGGAACTCGCTCTGTAGACCAGGCTGGCCTCGAATTCACAGAGATCTACCTGCCTGTGCTTCCCCAGAGCTGGGATTAAAGGGGGTATGCCACCAGCGCCTGGCTGTGGGAAGCTAATGTTGAGAGTGAGTTTTTTCTTCAGCTGCCCAGATTAAGGTCTAGGTGAGATCCATATTATTTAATGATGTCTGATGTGGAAATGTCCTCCCACAGAATCTTAGATATCTTCAAAGGTTCAAGGTCCTGAAATACCCACCTTGGCCACATAGGGAAAATCAAATATCTGAGACATGCCTGCCTGATCCTCATCATTTGAAATAGATCACATAAGATGAATTGTTTGTTACAGAGAAATGCTGAGTAGCCAGTGATGGATAAATTCCTTTGGCATATATCAGAAAGCTTTGGTTTAAACTTGTATATTTTCTTCAGTATATACTCTATATGGATGTTTGTTTTGCTGCTTTCCTTGACCCGAGTTCATGTTTATTTCTGGAAAGACAATCCCCACTTTAGGAGCTTAATAAATAATTGTGAAAGAAAGTCAGGTTCAGTGCTTAGAGTCTGCCAGGAACTGGGCTGGGAAACTTTTAGATGAGCTCTATGCAACAACTGTAAAACATATACTCAAAATGGAATGACTGTGTGTGGATGAGGAAGTTAAGAATCCAAGAGACCAAAGAAATCTCAAACCTTAAACCTAGGTATGAGTAAACTCTAAATCCCAGGCCTTTAACTACCACCTTGTACTTTGTCTGGAGTGCTGCTCTGTGAGAACCCCAGAGACATGTACAAGCCATATGGCCAGACACTCTGCTGTCTGCTCAACTTCAGTAACCCAAGTGTTTATTACACAGAACATCTTGTGAAGTGTTTCAGCCTATATGCTTGTGGTAGAAAAAAATGAAAATTATCACTCAGAACTAAATTTGTTAACTTTACAGATTCTTTTTAGATTAAATTTTATTTGAATTAAAGCAATCTTATTTTACATACCAATCCCAGTTCCCTCTTCCTCCTGTCCTCCCATTCCCCCCACCATCTCCCCATCCCACTCCCATCCACTCCTCAGGGAGGATGAGGCTTCCCATGGGGGATCATCAAATTCTGTCACATCATTTGCGGCAGGACTGAGGCCCTTCCCCTGTATCTAGGCTGAAAAAGTATTCTTCTGTAAAGAATGGTCTCCAAAAGCCTGTTCATGCACTAGGAATGAATATTGGTTCAACTGCCAGTGGCCCCATAGACTCCACTCTCATCATGAACATCGATGTAAAAATACTCAATAAAATACCGGCAAATCAAATCCAAGAACACATCAGAAAAATCATTCACCATGATCAAGTAGGCTTCATCCCAGGGATGCAGCAATGGTTCAACATATGAAAATCCATCAATGTAATCCTCAAATAAACAAACTGAAAAAGAAAAACCACATGATCATCTCACTAGATGCTGAAAAAGCCTTTGACAAAAATCCAACACTCCTTCATGATAAAGAGAGAGCAGGTCTAACAGGGACACACCTAAATATAAAAGCAATATACAGCAAACCAACAGCCAACATCAAGCTAAATGGAGAGAAACTCAAGGCGATTCCTCTAAAATCAGGAACAAGACAAGACTGTCCACTCTTGCCATACCTCTTCAATATTGTACTTGAAGTTCTAGCTAGAGCATTAAGACAACAAACTGAGATCAAAGGGACACAAATTGGAAAGGAAGAGGTCAAAACTTTCACTATTTACAGATGATATGATAGTTTACATAAATGACCCAAAAATTCTACCAGGGAACTTCTACAGTTGATAAACACCTTCAGCAAAGTGGCAGGATACAAGATTAGCTGAAAAAAATCAGTAGCCCTGCTATATAGAGATGATAAACAGGGTGAGAAAAAAAATCAGAGAAATATCATCCTTCACAGAAGCCAAAAACAACATGAAATATCTTTGGGTAACTCTAACCAAACAAGTGAAAGACCTGTATGACAAGAACTTCAAGTCTTTAATGAAAGAAATTAAAGAAGATATCAGAAAATGGAAAGATCTCCCATGCTCTTGTATAGGTAGGATCAACATAGTAAAATTGGCAATCTTACCAAAAGCAATCTACTGATTCAGTACAATCCCCATCAAAATTCCAACTTTACAGATTTTTAACAATAGTATTCACAGTATGCATAATGCTTCCCATGATGTTTACCACTTACCATAATGATCTAGGTAATTTACAAATGCATATAAATACAATAATATCTCACTACAGGAACAAAACATAATTCACTGAGTTATTTCTTAGTTAAAAACTTTCCATGTAATAAACAATAACACTTTTCATGAGTAAAGATTGTTCTTGTATCTTGGCTTAACTCTTTAATTTTCAGTTTGGTACTTATTGAGTAAAATTAGAAATACATTCATATTCATGACTTGAGTAGGTAGAAGAAGTGATCACACATCTTATTTTGGTGTTTATTACTTGTATAACTTTGGGTAAATGTCTAAGATACCTGAATTATTTTTCCTCTGTATACTGAATACAATATCAACCAATACTGGGAGTCTTAATTGGAGCAAGATAGAAGGACAAATAGACAATTTCTATACCACATTATAAAATTATGCTTTCAAAAGATCAATTTAGTTTGCTTTTCAATCTTTAAAATGATTTTTATTCTATGTGTACGAGTGTTTGCCTGAATGAATATGTATGTGCCTGTTGCTTGTGAAGGTCAGAAGAAGGCATCAGATCCCTAGGAATTGGAGTCATAGGTAGTTATGAACTGACAAGTGGATGCAGGGAACTTAACTCAGGTCTTCTGTAAGAACACCAAGTGATTTTGACTTCTGTGTCATTGCTGGACCCTCTGCTTTTCAGTCTTAAGGACTTTCTTAGTGTCTCTTTCTTGTACAGTTCTGAATATATGTATTCAATTCCTATTTTTTCTTAGGTACTTTTAAAGTTGAAAAATTTATGTTTTAAATTTGTATATAGCTGAATCCTAGCAAAACTGAAACTGAATTTGGTTTTGTGTTATTATCGGTCACTGGATTTTCATCTTTCTTGAGTAACTCCTCTGCATCTCTTGTTCATTAGGGTCTAGAAGATAAGAAGTGCTTGCTGAATGAGTGGTTGACTGAGTAGGGTGGTAGGGAAGGAGGGAACAGGAGAATGAGGGAAGGAGAAAATGAGGGACGGCCAAGATCTATGCATTAATGTTGGGTAAAGCCTTCCCGCCAGTGGTTCCAGAGCTGCATCAGTCCCAAATGAATACACAGGAGGGCATATTAGTTATGAAGCTGTTGGTCGTTTGCTTGGTTTCTTACTGGCTATCTCTGACTTAAGTATTTACTCCATAATTGTTAATCTAAGTACTTCTCTTATCGCAGAAAGGGTCCAGACTTCTTACCCCTGTGTTTCTCCTTCCCAGAGTCCTCCTCGACTCCTAGTCCCACCTATCTTGCTTCCCTATTGGCCAACAGTGCTTTATTCAGCAACCAATAAGAGATTTCAGAATGACATCTCCCATTATATTAATTATTAATTTAGTTGTATTGTTACTTTTAAAATATTAAAAGTGTTTACTTTTTCTTATTTTATGTGTGTGGTTGCTTTGCCTGCACGCATGTCTGTGTGTGTACCTAGGGACCGTGTGTCTGTGGAGGTGAGGGAAGGGCATCCAATTGCCATGAGCTGGCACTGCAAATGCTCCTGACCAGCCACGTGGATGCTGGGAACAGAGCCCAAGTCCTCTGCAGAACAATATATCCCTAATAGTGGAGCCTTCTCTCTAGCCCCACTCTTGTCGTTTTTATTAAGGTTAAAGATGCTATGTTTTCACTCGCTATAAATAAATGTATCACTTAATGTCTGAGCTTTGTAATTTCTTCAGCTGTTTCATCATTTCTGCAATTAATGAACTCACCCAGCCATGATCACACGTCCAGTATTTCTTCTATCTTTAGCTGAAAATAATTTAAGCCAATCTAACTAAAATTAGAATTTAAAAAAAATTAGTTCCATGTGGAGAATTCCAGCATTATTAATGCCAAATGGCATGCAAGCATTTGCTTTTGGGCAAACGCAGTTTTGAAGGGTTC
Organism: Mesocricetus auratus; assembly: GCF_017639785.1. Lineage (NCBI taxonomy): Eukaryota > Metazoa > Chordata > Mammalia > Rodentia > Cricetidae > Mesocricetus > Mesocricetus auratus. Next base: position 4,217,561 of record NW_024429268.1, read on the forward strand.
AAATCTTCAGTTCACAATTTTAAATTGAGATTTCAAATCTTTAATGTGAATTGCAAAGGATAATTTTTGCCTTAAAGAGGGATTTCCTTTTTTGTAATCTTGTTTTAAAAAAAAAAAACGAGCCAGTTTTAAGCTGTTTACAGAAAACTTAGCAGAAACCCTTCCCAAACTTCCCCGGTCTTTTTCAGGCCCTTCTGACATGTACATCATCTCTCCTGCCGCCCATCTTCTCCTCCCTCATCTAACGCTCACGTTTCTTCTCTGAACTGTTTAAAAACAGACAGAAGATAAGCTTCCTCATCACTACTCAGTGTTCCCCGTTCCAATCTTATGGACCACAGGCACAATCGGGCATAGCGGCCACTTAACGCGCTCGGCTATTAAGAAAATCTTTCAGAAACCGTTGTCTTGTATACAGGGGCTGCAGGAAGAATTCTGCAGCTTCCGGCAGGGCTTCTTTTGCTTCCTGCTACAGAACCCGTCCAGGGTCTCGCGTTATTTACCTATTTTTTTTCATCCTCATCTAAGTCACCCAGTCTTGCCCGGACTTGCACGTCCTGAGTCATCTTAAGGATTGATTTTGGACCTGGTGTTCTGCAGCGTGCGCCTCTTTTCTGATTCAACATCTCCTAACAGAACATATGTTAGAGTTGCTTGGCAAGAGCATCTAAGCAACAGCTCTGGGCTATTGTCTGTTCCTCAGGGGCCCCCGCTGGGTGTTGAACCACCTATCCCTGGCAATATTTTGACTCGGATGATGTCCAGCCTTCTCTCCATAGAGCTTCGTGCTCTCTTTGTGGCTTATCAGGGTTTGTCACAGGTGTTTTCACACTATGCAGGCATTTTGGCTCCTATCAGAGTTTTAGCACAGGGTTTAACTAAAACAGTAGCTCCTTTGCAAACGACCCCACCGTAAAGTCGCCAGATGTCACACTTCAATTTCCACAGTTGCTTTGCATTTATGACTGTCATTCCTGTTGGAAGGAGGTTTGTGTGTGTGTGTGTGTGTGTGTGTGTGTGTGTGTGTGTGTGATTTCACTGTTTTACGTCCATTCACATCAGCATGGACTTAGGAATGCTCGTGCTCAGGAATCCCTCTCCTTTACCATCCTCTTTCTTTCCTCCTATTTTCCTCTCCTTCCTTCCTCTTGTATCACCTCTCTGTTTCTTCACAGGGTCTCATTTCACCCAGACTGGTGTCAGACTTGTGATGTGCCCGAGACCGGCCTTGAACTTCTGGTCCTCTTCAATCCATCCCCAACTGCTATGGTTCTGGGGACAGTGGGAGTCCCTTCTAGGCAGTGTCTGTTCCCTCCAACACACTCCATTATTCCTGGAGACGTTTCTCATTTTGCGGCACAAATTATAATAACATAGATGGCGTCCTGTACATTCTCGCTCTGGGATGAGCCACTCATTCAAGGAGGACCGTTACTTTGTGTAGGAACTTCTTACTACTCATGGCCTGGATCGTGGCGTGCTCAATGAAAAACAGAGAACCAGTTCTTGTAGAGCAACACAGTTGCGTACTTATACACATACACATATCCACAACTATTTCTGTATGTATGCATTTAAACAATGTAGATTCCCTAAGTAATGAATTGTTCTAGGGTGAAAATACATTGCTCTTTGAAAAGAATACCATTAAGAAAGTGAGGGCAGGCTGGCAAGATTGCTCAGTGGGTAAAGGGGCCTGTGTCAAGCTTGATGACCTAAGTTTGATCCCTGTGACCCACACAGTAGAAGAGACCCAACGTCCTTGAAGCTGTCTTCTGACTTCTACATATGTTCTGCGGCACACGTTCCCTCCCTAGCCAAATAAATAAATGTACAGATTATTTTGAAGGAAAATCTCATGTTCTTCTTAAAGCAGAGAATATTGGTTGTCGTTTTTTTAGTAAAACAACCTATCATCAATAAATATTTATCATTCGTGATCACGTTTAATATGCCGTACAAGTACTGTGTGCTAACCGATGGCACCATTGGAGCAGCCCCATTACACACTGTAGCTCTGACAAAGGACCTCTATTCAGAATACCTAATGAAGCTGTGTACTTTAATAGGAGTATAAACGGCCTCATTTGAAGCGGGTAAATGTTCTAAGTGGATGTCCGGCAGAGTAAAACATGAAGCAGTTAAGAACCACGGTGAAGGACAGTCAGCACCACTCACTGGGTGTCAAGGCACTGCAAATTAAAGCATGGAAATGCTGTAGCAGCTTATTACGATGTTATGAATAGCATGCCCAGCTGTGATAAGGAAGCTGACCAATCGAAACTCCATGTGTGGTTAGCAGGCATGAGCTGCGCTTGTAGAAACATGCCCCGCCTCGCAGGGCCTGGCCTTAAGGGCCTGGATCTCAGTGGTGTGGCTGTATGGAAAGTACTGGAACCTTTGAGACGTGGTGCCTAAGGGAAGTCTTTAGACTACTGTAGACATATCCTCAAATGACATGGACTACAGGCTCCATCTCACTCTCCTTCTCTCGCTTCCTAACCATGACGTGGACAGCTGTGCTACGCTGCCACAGGCCCAGATGAAGTAAGGCAAGCCAGTCGGAGACCAAAATTTCCACACCCGTGATTTAAAATAAACCTTAGTATTTCAAATAGAGCTTTAAAAAAGTGTGTGTGTATCTGGGCGTGTTCATGTGTATTGCATGTGTGCATGTGTGTGTATGTGTGCGCATGCGTGTGTGTGTGTGTGTGTGTGTGTGTGTGTGTGTGTATGCTGTAAGGACCAGAGAGGACATCTGAGCCATCAGAGTTGGAGTTATGGTGATTATGAGCTATCTGCTGTGGGTGCTGGGAACTGAATCTGGGTCCTGGGTAAGAGCAGTAAACTGTCTTAAGCATTGAGCCCTCCTTCCATCCCCCAGAACTTTGTAACTTATCTCAGTTACTTGCCATGCTGACAGAAAGCTGACACAGTATAAAGTAGGGTAACAATATTCGCTGTACTGTAAAATATGGACTCACTCACGGCCCAGCAGTCTCACTAGGTAGACTAGCAAGCGGACACTTCTGAACATTTAGTAGAGACTGAAGGCTTATGTCTACACAGTGACATGCTCTGAAGTGTTCATAGCTGCTCTTAAAGATATCAAGAAACTTTAATTGTAGTGTTCAGTCAGTCATGTTGCTACCGCAGGGACATTTGGTGAAATTTAATATTATTATTTGGTGATTTCATATATGTACAATGAAGTGGGATCCTGTCTACCGCTCATCTCCCTCTTTGAACTCTTCCCACTACTGTGACCCTCCTCTTTATACATATTTCCCTCCAACTTTCATGTCTCCCTCCCTTGATCCACTGTGTTTGATTAGGGTTGCTTTTATAAGCACGGGCAGGGAGTTGTTTCTAAAGCTTTCAGAAAGCATCAACTTCACAAAGTGGTCCTCTGGCCTCCACACAGAAGTCATAGTGCTCGAGTGCTCTCCCCACTAAGTAAATGCATTTCTTTTAAGTTGCTGTACTTCATTAATTGGCCACAGGACTAAAATTTAATTCTACAAAGCAGCTTGAGTTAAGCGTTTTTCATTGTGAGGTAACTAATCGATTCAAACTTATTTCTTAGCTGTTTTTATTTTGGGGGAGGGTGTTATATTCACTTTCTTTGAGTCCTGATATTCTAGGGGCTAAGGATCAACCAACATATCCAGTGGGTTAAGTGAAGCTATGGGCAGCCTGTGTCTGGGCACAGGGTCTGTAAGCCAGAACACAGGAGATCACTGAAGACCTGGCTGGTGCTGCAGCACCTCCTGGAGCTGTCAGGGCACAACTGAGTGGCCCAGATCCTGCACCCCAATCAAAACAATAATTGGGAAAGCTTTTGCTGCAGAGGGCGGCCCACTAAAGCCTGGGGAATCTCTGCCTGCCTCCTGTCCCCTTCTGAGGCTGTGACCGGATCCAGGGAGTTTCCAGTTGAAAGGAACATGTGTGCCTCTGAGCCTGCCCAAGGTAATGGATTTCGGGGTTCCCAGAAATTTCCAAACCTTGAGTCTCCTGGACCTCCTGACCCCTTCTGGCTCAGGACCCTTTAGAGAACTCATTAAAGTCACACAGCTGGAAAGCTGCCTCTGGCATCTTGGCAAAGATGAAAGGGAAAAAAAAACTTTTTAATTGATCTCCAAGGAACAGAAACCATGGTAAGATTTAAAAAGTGTCAGGAATCATATCTCCTTGTGGGGTTCATTAAAACTTTGCCACTGTTAATTACAAAAGCAGTACTTCCCCAGGCAGCTCCTCAGGAGACCAGGGCCTGTAGCCTTAGGGTAAAGTCTGAGTTACTCAGACAGGGACACTAGAGTAAGCGGTTAACCTCCCTGGGAGACTGGCGATCCCAACCTCTTATTAATGAATGAAGTGCTTCCAATTCACAGCAATTTATCTAAAGAATAATAAGTCAAGTACATCTCCATACACTTTAAACACTGCACTAAGACCTTTACATGCTTTATAACCATGGGATGGAAGGGATTATGAGTGGGTGTGAAGAACATGCCGGCCTTCATGCTGGCTTTCCAGCAGAAAAATAAAGAAGTCTTGGGACCAATTGTAAACGCCAGAGCTGTTGCCCGAGTTACAAAACTTGCCTGCACTTGCTTTTGGTTTGTGAATAGGGAGATAGAAGACACTCACTTTTCCGTGTTCCTTTGATGTTAATAAAAATGTATATAAAGGATATTAAGCTAGAATTTGCCTGTTAGCACTATTCCACATTTAATACCTCATACTCCCGGCATGTCCATTCCAGCTGCTGTTGACCCCATGTAGAGCTCTACCCTTGCCTTGGTATGTGTTCCATTTAGGCGCCCTTGATGACTGGCTAATGTAATAGACTCTACTGAACTGGGGCTCATGTGCCCAGACCCCTCTGTGAACCTTTGCCACAGATCATGGTACGGGACATGCTCGGGGTTAATATGTCACCGAGTGTGTAAACGTCCTCTGAGAAACAGGAGCCATACGGTCACATGTACAAGAGAGGTACTATGGGAATACCGTGAGGGAAAAGGCGGAGGAACCTGGAGAAGGCTGGGAACCACGGCGGAGGAATCTGGAGAAGGCTGGGAACCACAGGGCAGCACAGCCCCGTTTTGCTCTTTACGGTTCCAGCAAAGAAGGAAGGGTAGAGAATGGGGTAATATAGATGGATATGCAGAAGAGAACACCAGTCCACTCGTGTAGAAAGAAAGAGAGAGACGTGGAAAACCACAGCCAGTTTCCTTAATGACAGACTCAAGTAGGCAATGATATTAGGAGACGGGGCCCCGATATGGCCTTGAAGACGTATCTGCCACGCTGTGGTGTGCTTAATTACTAAGACAGGGAGATTTTTACGCCTTAATTACTCTCCATTACTACGGCAGGGGGATTTCCCTTTCCGATGGAGAAATCTGGTAGGGGTCACAAACCAAACACCAAACTTTGCGTTATCAATCATGAAACACTGACATCATATGCCTGCTGGAGCATTGAGGAGGAACATAATGTGGTCTGTGGAGAGATACACCCCCCTCACCAAAACCAAGTTATCTCAATCTAAAGCAGGAAGGTATCCAAACTCCAGGACATTCTATGCAACAAACAGTCTGAAGTCTTTAAAGAATGTCAACAGCAAAATAGGCAAGGGATGAGAGGAACCTTCAAGTAGAAATGAGACTGGAAGATTACAAAGCTAACCAAAGAAAGCTATCTCAACTAGATGTTGAATTTAAAACGAACCCCAAACATCCCTTTTTTAGGTGATGTTGTGTCATCCAATGTTTAGTTTCATGCATGTGATTTGTATTTGTTTATTGTGTTTAACATTTGTCCTCATGAAATGCTGGTTAGATTATTCAGAGATGGAGAGAGGAGTGCATTGTACATATTTTATTGGGTTTTGTAAAGTCTAAATCATATTTTTCCAAGTTTCATTTATGATTTTAAGGTGTGTGTGTGTGTGTGTGTGTGTGTGTGATGTGTGTGTGTGTGTAGGAATGCATGCCATGTGGGGGTTGAGAACAACTATAGAGACTCTGATTTTTCCATCAACCTTGAGTTACAGAGATTGAACTAAGATCATGGGAGAGAGAGAGAGAGAGAGAGAGAGAGAGAGAGAGAGAGAGAGAGAGAGAGACAGAGAGAGAGAGACAGAGAGAGAGAGAGACAGAGAGAGAGAGAGAGAGAGAGAGAGAGAGGGAGGGAGGGAGAGAGAGAGAGAGAGAGAGAGAGAGAGAGAGAGAGAGAGAGAGAGAGAGAGAGAGAGAGAGAAACACTCTTCTTTTGGATTCCCCTCCTCAAACTCAGCATTATTATTGGCATATTGACTGGATGATTCTTTCTTGCAAAGAGAGAAATTTTGTGCATTGTAGGATTTTTAGCTTCATCTTTTATACCCACTACTAGATAACTTATATAATCCTCTGCCCTTAGTCAACAGCAATAAAAAATATCTGAATGTATTTTTTAGGGCATGTGTACATACTTTTCTCTGTTTTGTGTGTGTGTGTGTCTGTGTGTGTCTCTGTCTGTATGTGTCTGTGTGTCTAGCCATCATGAATAAGTAACATAAATAAGTAACAAATAGAAACTAAATCAAAGTGTTAATATAGGAACTAGTAAATAGACAAGAATAACATGGAAGTGTTCACATATATTTACAAAATTCTATAATAGTAAAAAATTTATAAAATGAATTAATCCACTGTGACTCACAGTTTGCTCAGTTTAAGAAAAGACAGGAAATGTTCCAAATGATAAAATACTAAATAATTTCCCCTTAGGAACAGGAAGAATGTGAAGAGGCTCTCACTATTTAAATTCAGTATTGTATGGATGAAACAGGAAAAACAATAGAACACAAGAAAGAAAGAGAAGATATTTAGGTTGGAAATGGAAAAGAAGGCTGCGTGTATCTCAGGAACCATGACTGTGGTCTGTGCGCACTGGGTAAGTCACAGAGTTGAGTTTTTGTCTTCTCCCTGTTTTAAGTGGGGGAATCACTTGATACTTTGGACATTTGAAGATGTTCCCATTTTCACTTATTTTTGTGAGATGTTTTATCACGGACAGGTGAACCTAAAGAACACTTATCACATCTATCAGGAAGGCCAGATAATTTTTATTTTCTGGTTGGTAATGGGTTTAATTATATTAATAGAGGCTAAGACAACCTTGTCTTTCCCCCTAGGATTAAGTCTGTTCAAGTATGAGCAGAGGGTCCACGGCGTGAACTTTCCATATCATCTGTAGTTGAGAAGTGTGACCTGCATTTTTTAATTTTCATGCTCTTATGTTGACATTTATGCTCCTGACTTCTTTTTTTGTGCGTATGTGTGTGTGTGTGTGTGTGTGTGTGTGTGTGTGTGTGTGTGTGTGTGTGTGTACAGCTGTGTACACCCATGGGTTCAGGGGCCAGAGGAGGACATTATATATCTTCTGTTGTCACTCTGCACTTTATTCCCTTGAGACAGGGCCTCTTACTGAACCCGAATCTCATAGTTGCAGTCAGACTGATTGGCCCAAGAGCCTTCTCAACCCGCCTGCCTGACCCCTCAATTACTGGGGTCACAAGTATATGTAGACACACCCAGCTTTTTTTGTTTTTTGTTTTTAATTTTTTTATTTAACTTTTTACACGTTTCTCCCAGTTCCCTCTCTGTTACCTCCTCCCCCTCCTCCCCCAGCTCCTCGACCCACCCAACACCCCAACCCACCCAATCCTCCCTCTGCTCCCCAGGGAGGGTAAGGCCTTCCATGAGGGATTTTCAGAGTCTGTCATATCAATCTAGGCAGGGCCTAGGTTCTCCCCAGTGTGTCCAGGCATTGGGCCTCCATGGAATGGGCTCCCAGAGTCTATTTGTATGCCAGAAATAAATACTGCTCTACTCTCCAAGGTCCCATAGATTGCTGAGGCCTCTTCTCTGACACCCAGGTTCCAGGGGAGGGGGTGCGGGCAGGTGTCTGGATCAATCCCATGATGGCCTTTCAGTCATCGGTCTGGGGTCCATGTGTTCCCCCTTGTTTAGGTCAGCTGCCTCTGTGGGTTTCGCCAGCCGGGTCTAAAAACCAATCTGAACTCCTGGAACCAAGTTGCAAAGAGGAGTGATGAGCAAAGGAATCAAGACACCCAGCTTTTTAATATGAGCTCATATCTTTCTACTTTCACAGAAAACACTTATCTGCTGAGCTACTTCTCCAGATCTTCTTCTGCCTTCCTGAACACATTTTATAAAGTCACAACACTTGCCTCGGTATCCTTGTCATTTAAAGCCACCTTCTGATATATTTTTTGCATCCAGGTACATAGAGTTCTGGATCACAGTTTCCTGATTTTGTGCATTATAAAAATCTTTGCTCGCATGGAAGATAAAATTTTGTACTGCTGTAGCCTTGATATCTTTTAAAATTTCCTACAAAATATTTTTGAGTATTACTTGGAGAACAATTGAACACATGGTGATAATCTGTTGTTTGAAGTCAACTAGTACTATTTACTAAGCACAGAACAGCCTATAATGCAGGAACTTTTATTCCCATTATTGATCCCATTATTGATTCTCACTTATTACCATTATTTTTAGGGTTCTGCTCAGTGTTGCATACATTAATATTTATTTTCACCTTAGCTTGATGGGCACAAGTACTATTCCTGATGTGGCATAAAGGAATAGTTTCTTTCCCCCAGCCCTGTTAGGTTTCTTTAGGTTAGAAACAATTTTGTTTCACATGTCAATCCCAGCTCCCTCTCCCTCCCCTCCTCCCCTGCCCTCCCCACCAGGTCCCCCAGGCCCCACCCAATCTCCACTCGGATCACCAAGGAGGGTGAGGCCCTCCATGGTGGATCTCCAGTAACTGTCATTTCATCCAGGGCAGGGTCTAGGCCCTTCCCCAAGAGTCTTGGCTGAGAGAGTCTCCCATGTTGTGGCATGGACACTCAAAGTCTATTTGTACGCCAGGGATAAATACTACCCAAGGCCCCACAGATTACCTAGGTCTCCTCACTGACACCCACATTCAGGTTTCTTAGAGGTGTGTTGATCAGTACCTCAGAAACAAGTTAGAGAAATGTGTGGTTCTTGGGAGTTCTCCTTCTTTGTCTGTCTGTGACATTTCTCTTTCTGGTCCTGCTAATGCTACCCAGCTTACCATTCCAGGGATGGGAACACTATTTGCTCAATGCATGGATTGCTGAGCTTTGTTTTGGGTCCCCCCATCTCTCCAAGCAACAAGCTGAAACTATCATGGAGCTCAATAGGCATACTGCCAGCAAGACCACCCACGGACGTCATTTAAATCTGATAAATGTAAAAAAAAATGGATGAACATGACACAACTTACTGGTACAAAGAAGATCTTTTGTGGAGAAAGGCTGGCAAGAGATCATTTCCATTGTAAAAACAACCCCAAAGATGTATTTTTTGATGTTTTTGAATGAGCACAGCTCCGGTGCACACAAGACACCGGCTTATAAGGAAAAGTGCTACAAATTGGGCTGTTATGTCTCATGAATCCATCACAGGAAAATACTATCAGCTACAAAGGCCGTTGGCAGGAGCCATAAAGCACTGTTGAGGCCCATTATCTATGACAGCTATGTTCCATAAAGTACCAAGTTAGCAAGTGCTGAGCAGCTTCCCCTGCAGGAAATGTAGGTTAGGTCCCTACAGATCCCCACCCCCTACCATTTCATCAACTAAAAAGCCATTTGCACCATGTTGGTTCTTTTTGCTGATGTCCTTATAAAGGTCAGTTTCATCAGCTTGAAAACCTACTCTTCCCCATAAATACTTGGCAAGCGTTTTTCCCAGTTCTTCTGTCAACCTCCTTATCTGTGAAACCTGCCCTCCTGCCCTGATTTCAGGTGAATTTTTTCCCAGCTCTGTTCCTCTGTGGAATCTGTGCTCCACCCAGGGCTTAGCTGAGAAGGGTTTCTCACTTTCTTATTCCCAGGAAAGAATAATAACAGGATTTTTGATTTTCTGTCTCATGGGGGAAAGGAGGAGGAATACAGGTTCAAGGACAGTTTGAACTACATAGTGAGAGCAATTCAAACAAACACGCAAACAGCTACTACCCACAGAATCAGCCCAGACGTACACACTACCAAAGTAATAGCCAGTGCAGAGGAATGTGGAGAAACACCTACAGTATTCTAGGAAAAAAATACACCACACGAGTTTTATACTCAGCCAAGCACAAGTGGTGTAGAACACAATTCAATTTTTAAAAGTCCATCCACCAGAAAATCTACAGTGAAAAAAATCAGTAGTGTAATGTGTAGTCTTCCTGCCAGTCGCCTGGGTCCCACCATTGTCTCAGCCCCAAAATAACACACAAGACACTATATTAATTATGAAGCTGTTGGTTGTTTACTATGGTTTCTTAATGGCTAGCTCTGACTTAATTATTAACCCATAATTACTAATACATATCTTTATAAGGACTTATCTTACCCAGGATGCAGCCTTATGTGTCCTCTCTTCCTGAGATAACAAAGCGACTCTCTCCTCTTTACTGCAATTCCCAGAATCCTCTTTGACTCCTAGCCCCGCCTATCTTGCTTACCTATTGGTCAACAGTGCTTTGTTAATCAACCAATAGTACCATATATACACAGAAGTACTTCCCCCCATCGTCTCCACTTTCCTGTCTAAATAAAAAGAAAGGTTTTAACTTTAACACAGTAAAATATAGAACAGCCCAGTTATTAAGAGCAATACCTATAAATACAATATTTAGTCGATTAACATTAGCAAGATTTAAATAAAATATCATCTATCCTATCTTTGTGACTCTAAAGTCTTAGATGTAACTTATCTTTTATCATAACTAGGGAAAACTATAATTATAACTTTTGTCTTCAAATCCATCAAAGACCACAGAAGGATAATATATAAACACTAGAATTGACAGAGACATCTAGCTGCATAGACAGTCACCCAAAGTTCCTCTGTAATTTTGGGGCATCTGTCTTCAGCCCATAGGCCATACTGTGTCTGGCAGACTTCTCAGCAAAGCAGGAAATTTCAAACTGTCCATCTGCATTGGCAGTCTGTCAGTCATTTTTCTGTGTCCTGCAGAAAGTCTGGCAGACTCTTCCATGAATCAGGAGCCCTGTAGAAGGACTGTCCAAGTTCAGCAGTCACTTTCCTGTGGGTCCTGCATGTCCAGTTTATACAGCAACAGTCAAACAGTTCAGGCAAGAGCAGTTTCTTGCCCAAATGGCTAGTTTCACCATATTGAAAGTAAACTCCATAATGAGTTTCTTTGGATGTCCATCTTCTTCTCAGATGTAATTGGTGCTGCCAGGTGCAGGCATTTCTCCTTGTCAATAAAAACCCTAAACCATTTTAAATGCCAAATATTCTGTAGGTCTTTGAAAGGTTTGAAGAATATCTATCCATCTCAAATACATCTCTGTATATCTAAAAAATGTAGCTAACCTAACTATAAGTTTTGACTATTATAGGTAGCTATCTATAATCTGTATTTAATTATACATTACATTTTAAAATGAGTTATACAAACCAAATACCTAAACAAGAGGAGAAATATATATGTATTTCCCAAAATTGACCTTAAATTTGTATCAGTAAATGAAAATCCATACCAACACAAAAGTATTCATTTCTGTATCATATTCCCTTTTTTCCTTTTTAGAAAGAGATTCACTGTGTTCATTACCATTTATAAGCAACTCTGTTTAAATGAAAACAAAAATTTATAAACAATATTTGGGAATTTGGTTGTTGTTCATTCTAAACTACTTCCTGCTGGTTGGGGGAACTGTCCATACCATGTGGATCATGACAAAATGCAAAAACCTGGTTTAAGTCCTTGGTTTTTGTAGTCTGTAAGGCTGAATCATCTCTGTTGCCTTAGATGTTGAATCACCTGGGACACACCTTCAGGGGGTCTTGCGTCATCAAACCATAGAAGTCTGGAAGGAATCCACAGTTTTTCTTTTTCTGTGAAACACAAGCAAAAACGCTTTTCCCAAGTAACCTGTCCTTATATTTAAATTTAGAAATCAAAGCATTTTAAAAATATATAAGATGGATTAATTTAGCAGCATTTATAATCAAGTGTGTTTTAGCAATTTTTGTTATTTCCTTAGCAGTGAAACAATTCAAAGACAACACAATAGCATACAGTATCCAGACTCTCTTTGTACTTTTCATCTTACGTGGCTTTTTTATGTCTGTATTTCTTTTACTTTTATTTGTTTATTTATTTATTTATTTTCTCTGAGACAGAGTTTCTCTGTGGAAATGTGCCTGCCTCTGCCTCTGGAGTGCTGGGATTAAGGATTTGTGCTACCACACCCAACCATTATCCTGTTTCTTTTTCTCTTTCAAGACTGTGTATATTTTTTAAACACACTATAAACCTTTTAGAGGTTTTACTTCATCTGAATTTGACTTTACTGTAAATCTTTACGTTTTTCTAGCCACATGTCTTTTATTTGTTAAACAACCTTGCTAAAATTAAAGCGGCTGCTGTTTTAGCCACTGGCTTTCCAACATGGCGGGCGTAAGTTTACTGCAGCACTGGCCGTGCAAGTCTCTGCTTGTCTCTAGCAAAACAGAGCCCACCCAAGAAAATGCTTCCACCAAGAAGCCATGCTTCTCTCTGTTCTTTTGCTTTTAAAAATCCCTGTTCAAGCTTTTGTTATGGGAAAATTTGTGTCCCAAGTCTGGGCCCCATATGTAATGCGTGTCTTCTTCAAGCCAGCTGCCTGAGTCCTGCTGCTGTCTCAACCCCCAAATAGCATATGAAACACTATATTAACTATGAAGCTGTTGGCCATTTGCTATGGTTTCTTAATGGCTAGCTCTGACTTGATTATTAACCCATAATTACTAATACTTATTTTTATAAGGACTTATCTTACCCAGGATGCAGCCTCATGCATCCTCTCTTCCTGAGATCCCATGGCGACTCTCTCCTCTTTACTGCATTTCCCAGAATCCTCCTCAACTCCTAGTCTTACCTATCTTGCTTCCCTATCAGCCAACAGTGCTTTATTAATCAACCAATGGGACAACATATACACAGAAGGACTCCCCCCTCCCCATCACAGTAGAAAGCATTGAATCTACGTGTATGTCTGTGATGAATACAAGTATGATGACTGACTCAGGGAAAATGCAAATGCTAAATAGACAACCAGGAAATCGATAGGTACAAATAAATAGCAAGGTTTGAGACATAAAATGTCCGAGAGAGCGTGTCTTCTTTCACATCCAGAGATCAAAGTACTCCGCTTGGATCTGGAAAACTGAGTTAAAGTTTTGAGGAGTACATTTATTTGATAAAACTCTGTATCAGCCATGATAACACGATTGGTCAAATTCAGGTAAGAGGAGAGAGAGAAGCAAGGCAGGGTAATGAGCATATAGACAAATGTTCAAACTTGTTCATAGCAGACAATTACCTACCAGTAGCAGGTAATTAATTCAGTGCAATGAAACCAAAGATGAAGAATGTCCCAGATATAGACAGAGGTTAGGGATGTGGCCTGGTGATGGAACGTTCACCTAACACTCATGAGGCCCTAATCTCCCGCACCACAGAAACAAAAGAAAATGATTCTACTGTATTAGGAAGTTTTAAAAAATGAGTTGTTGGGAGGAAATAGTAAAATTGAGGTCCAAAAAACATGAATAGACTTTGAGAATGAAATCAATTGAATTTATCCAAATTATTATGAAGACTACAAAAAAATGACAGCATAGTTTTCCTTTGGGCTTCCTCATCTGTCAACACAGGACTTTAATAATTCCCATTCCTCTCATGTGACCTTTAGGATTCCAGTAGACATGCCTTGTTCATACTTTATTAGGTGTGCTCCTAAATATTAGGAGTTTCTGTACAGATTCTACAGAGACAATCAATTATCTATTCCTTTCCAATTTGTACAGTTTTCTTTTAAATTACAATTATATTCACCAATGCATGTTACAAGTGAGTGTGTTTCAGTCTGACACTTCATCATGTGCGTCTATTATGAATTTGACATTGCCATCTTCTTCCCTACTCTGTCTTTCTCTAGTCTCCGGCCCTCTTCCCTTTCCATAACAGTCTCTGTTCTACTTCCTCCCATGGGTTTGTGTCCATATATTAGAGAAAACATGCAACATCCATCCATTTACACAATGGAGTACTATTCAGCAGAAAAAAACAATGGAATCCTGAAATTTGCAGGCAAATGGATGACACTAGAAGAAACCATCCTGAGTGAGGTAACCCAGTCACAAAAAGAGAAACATGGCATGTACTCTCTCATATATGGATTTTAGACATAGATCTGGGGAGTGCCAGCCTACAATCCTATGGCCAGAGGGTCTGGGAAACAGAAACTTCATTTAGTGGCTGATCGAAGAAGAGGCAGACTCCCTCGGTTAAGTACTGAGCTGAACTCAAGAAAGCCAGTAACAGAGAGGGAGGACTGATGATCAAAGGGATTAAGACTGGACTGGTTTAACCCCCAGAAACAGCTGACCAGACGAAGGTTAACTCTTGAATCCCAGGCATCAGCCTGGGAATCCGGCATGGAACTGATCAAGACCCCCCTGAATCTGGGTGTCAGTGAGGAGGCCTAGTTAATCTATTGAGCCTTGGGCAGCAGACCAGTATCCATCCCAAGTATACACACGGATTTGGACTCCCATAGAACAATGTGAGGTGCACTCTCACCCTGAACTCTTGGGGAAGGGTCTAGGCCCTGCCCTATATGAAATGACAGACTATGGACACCCCCATGGAGGGCCTCACCCTCCCTGGGGGAATGAGGGGATAACGGGGGGGGGGAGGTTGGGGGGAGGGCACGGGAGGAGGGGAGGGAAAGGGAGAGGGACCTGGAACTGACTTGTGAAGCAACCTTGTTTCTTATCTAAATTTAAACTGGAAAATAAAAAAATAAATAAAATAAATGCATCGATTTCTCTGCAAGCAGTTCAATAAATAGCATTCAACCCCGTTGTAGGCAGCAGCAAGATCTGCTCGTTTTTAACTTACATAGGATGATGCTAAAAGCATGTGGGAGAAAGTAAAAAGAATGGACAGCATGGGAATCCTACAAGAGAAGAATGATGCTTAAGCCCGGCCTTCTAATCACTTCTGACACCTTATAGCAAACATGATTTAAAGGTCTAAATACTCAGTTACTGATGTGTGACTGCAAAGACGCATAGAGATAAACTAATCCAATTTAAAAGATATTTAATAACCAAGCAAATATGTGCTGAGAGCTTTATGGTGCCGTTAGAGTCTCGAATCAGTGAGGCCATGATGGCTTATATGATCAATGTAACAAACTGCTAAGTATGCAGACATTTGAGATTTAAAGCATTCCTTTGGATTTCAGATGTGGTAGTAGCTGGACACGATGCCTTACATTTGTTGACTTAAAGCATCCCTTTATAGCTTATTGGCATTGCACTTGTCATTTAACACTGCCTTCCACTTTTATCTTGTCCCTTGCTCTGTGTTCCGTAACACAGTCCTCCTCCTGTCCTTTCATTCACAGACAATGTCCTGTCTTGGCTTTTCTCGCCATGCAATCCTTACAGCGCTTCCAAATCTGATGCAACATTTGCCTCTCCTGAATAAAAAATATCTTATTAATAATCATGCTTTTAGTATCCTGAATTATTGTAACAACCCCTTTCATGGTTTATTAAGCTGTTCTATTCACTGAATAATCCAATCTCCTTTCCATCACATTTTACTTCATTTCCATGTTTTCCTATTGTGGTAGACTACATGAGGTGAGTGAATTTCACACGAGAGGCATTAGGACTACTGTAGACCATGGGGAGATTCTTAATTTCAAAATTTGACTTTCCACCCATACAATAGAGAATGTTGGACTCTGCCTGTCTTCAGCACTGACTGTCCAATCTCTCTTTAGCTGAGCACTACCAACATTGGCCACTAGATGGAGCCAACACCAAATAAACACCGTTTGAGTACATTCATTTTCATTTTAGAAACAATCTTATTTTATATATCAATCCCCCATTCCTTTGTCCTCCTATCCTCCCATGTCTCCCATCGACCCCTCAACCCACCCCCACCCACTCCCCAGGGACAGTGAGTCCCTCCACGGGGATCATCAAAGTCCTTCACATCATTTGAGGGAGGGCCCAGGCCCTCCTTCCGGTATCTGGGTTGCAATAGTATTCCTCCATAGGGAAAGGGCTCCCAGAGTCCATTTGTGCACTAGGGATAAACACTGGCTCCACTGTTAGAGGTTCCATAGATTGCCCAGGCCTCCTAGCTGGCACCCACATTCAGAGGGCTTGGTTCAGTCCAATGCTAATTCTCCAGCTTTACCACTGGGATCCCTGTGATCTCACTAGGTCAGGTCAACTGTTTCTGTTGGTTTCTCCAGTACAGTCTTGGGTCCTTTGCTCCTCCCTCCTCCCTCTCTACAACTGGATTCCAGGAGTTCGGCTCAATGCTTAGCTGTGGATGTCTGCTTCTGCTTCCATCAGCTACTGGATGAAGGCTCTAGGATGGCATATAAGGTAGTCATCAATCTCATTATAGGGGAAGGGCACCAAAGGTGGTCTCTCCCCTATTGCTTAGATTCTTAGTTGGGGTCATCCTTGTAGATCTCTGAACATTTCCCTAGTCCCAGATTCCTCTTTAAACCTATAATGACTTCCTCTATAAAGGAATCTCTTTTCTTGCTCTCCTCTATTCCTCCCGACTCAGTCTTCCTGATCCCTCTTGTTACCCTCCCCCCTCCTCTTCTCCCCTTCTCTTTTTCCTCCTCACTCCACTCTCTCCTCATGCTCCCAATTAGCTCAGGAGATCTTGTACCTTTCCTTTTCTTCAGGGGACCATGTATTTCTCTCTTGGGGTCCTCCTTGTTTCCTAGCTTCTCTGGTGGTGTGGATTATAGGCTGGTAATCCTTCTCTCTATGTCTAATATCCATATATGAGTGAGTACATACCATTTTTGTCTCTCTGTGAATGGGTTGCCTCACTTAGGATGGTTTGAGACAGTCTATGCTGGAGAGGATGTGGAGAAAGGGGATCACTACTGTGTTGCCGTTGGCAGTGCAAACTTGTGAGGCCACTTTGGAAACCAGTATGGCATTTTCTCAGGAAAATGGGAATCAGCCTACCACAAGACCCAGCAATTCCACGCTTAGGCATGTACCCAAAGGATGCCCATTCATACAACTATTCTGTTCAACTATGTTCATAGCAGCGTGGTTTGTTATAGCCAGAACCTGGAAGCAACCTAGATGCCCTCACCCGAAGAATGGATGGAGAAAATGTGGTACATTTACACAATGGAGTACTACTCAGTGGAAAAAAAAACAATGGAATCTTGAAATTCGCAGGCAAATGGATGGAACTATTTTTGTTTTTTAATTGAGAATTTTTTTCATACAATATGTTCCAATTATGGTCTCAATTCCCCCAACACTTCCCAGCTCCTCCTCCTCCTGGTTCAACTAAAGTCACACCCTTTCTTTGACTCTCTCATTAGAATACAAATAGGCATCTAACAAAAAGTAAAAGAAGATAAAAATCAAAACAAACCAGACATAACAAGCAAGCAAGCAAACAAAGAAATTCAAAAAAAGCTCTAAAAACACGTATAGATGTAGTGGCCTCCATATTCACACACCCCATGAAAATACAAAATGGGGGATCATAATACATCAACAAAGGGCCTGTAAAATTTTCAAATTAGTGACAGAAATATAACAGGCCAGTTGTCATGTCTACTGGCTGTCATTGGAGAGGCTAGTCACAGATTCCTGCAGACAGTCATAATGTCCTTAAATCAATCAAGGGGCAAAGCATGATCTCCCGAAATGTCTTCCCATCCTCTCATGATTCTGATTTGTTTCTCCTATACGTTTGTTTGGTGAAAAAGACGTAACACAGTATCTTTCTTTTCAACACAAATGCGTAATATAACATGAGCAATAGACATCGTGTTGGAGTGTAGCTATCTAGAACTTATTTATCTTATAAAACTGAAATCCGATGTTCAATGAGCAGCAGGGTCCCCTTGCCCATACAGCCACTGTTCTGGAGTTGGACTATCTTTTTTTTACCTTACAAGAGATCCATATATCCAGGCTCAACAAAACGGTGATCTTATGTGTCATCTTAAATGCACTGTGATAGCAGAGAGTCACATATTTTTTCTAGATTTGAAATCGAGCGTACTTGCTAGTAAGTCCCAATGGATCCCCTTTAAAAAGGCTTATGGGAAGACGTTTGCGAGAGGAACCTCCAATGCCTTATCTAACGGACGCTTACTCACCGTTTGCTCTGAATGTAACAGTATCGCGGTCGCCGGGACAAAGTGGTGTCACTCACAGCTAATCTTCTTTGTAATATGGGAAGACGGGAGACGTTGCTTCAAAGACCAAAATGTGGATGAAAATGGGCAAAATCCTGAAGGCGCAGATACCGTTTTCAGTTGAAGAATTTAGCTGCGCTATGTTTACAAGGAATGGGTGACAGCTTTGCGTCGTACAGGAAAAGCACGCAGAGACAGGCAGTAGACGACGTCAAAGTCGAGTCTCCAGATTTCACTCAGCAGACGGTAGGACAGCTGAAGGCATTCTCCTGGAGTCTCAGGAGCAGAGCCTCCTCCACCTACGCAGGTACGTCTGTCTGCTTTCTGGCTGTGGGGCTCCTTTGCAGGGGCGAGCAGGAAGCAACAGGGCTGCGGGTCGAAGCGGTGAGACAGTCCGCGTGGACTCCTGGGAGTCAGCGATGACCTAACGTAAGGTGAGGAGAACAACGAAGGCCAAGAGGCATCATAGGGAAGTATAACTGATGCGGCAGCGACGACATGCTCGCTCAGCCGGGCGTTGGTGGCGCATGCCTTTAATCCCAGCGCTCGCGAGGCAGAGGCAGGCCGATCTCTGTGGGTTCCAGACCAGCCTGGTCTACAAAGCGAGTTCCAGGACAGCCTCCAAAAAACAATACAGAGAAACCCTGTCTAGAAAAACAAAAACAGAAAAAAAAAAAACCAGAAAAGATATGCTCGTTCACCGGTCAGAAGTAGCTTAAGGCAAAGGTGACCTAGCTGAATTTGTTAGGGAATAATGAGCAAAACAGCAAAGCATATTTTGCATTTTTCCTCGCTAATTACTACCTGGCTTTCTGTGAGATCCCCAGGACAACTTGAGAAAAAGCAGGCTGGTGAAGCAGACACCTCTGCTGTCTCAAATCCCGTTGTCACTTGTTAGTCTTCCTTCTAATATCTGAACCCACCTGGTCTCCCCTGTTCATCCTTACCGTATAAACGGCCTTTCCTCTTTTCATGAGCGCGAGTACACACTCTATACGCGTATATGTTTTATGGGATTACACTGCACATTGTTTTTTAATTATCCATTTATAAACTACGATATGAGATACTTTCCATGTCATTTTTATCAGACGCTTCACATCACTTTCCTAAGCCTCCCCCCCCCCCCGTGAATCACTTAGATGCTTCCCCCTCCATTCTCTGTTTCTCAACCTTGCTTATCATCTGAAACATCACAATATGCATCTCATTAGTCATTTTTTTGCACACTCATCTGCATACGTTTAGCGTAAATATCTACACTGGAAAAGTCAACCTGAGCTTTAATGTACTTCCAGCATTATGAGGGTTCCTCATGGACCACGCCGAGAAGTCCTGACCACAGCACAAACTCATACAGCAAGACGTTTCTTCACACCCGTTCAGAACCTGAGCTATTTGCTTCCTGTTCTGCGCTTTGCATGACCGGCTTTTTGACTTCTGCAAACTCCAGGGTAAAAGACTGCCTCACTCCAGCAGTCCTTGGTTTCGCCTCCCAGAGGGCCCACGGCAATGGATCTCTGTAGGAGACAGGAGGTCCTTGTGCTCACAGATAAGCACCAGGGAAACCAGGAAAGGCAAACACTGCAGGGTTCTCTCTTCACAAAGAGAGATGTACAAGCTGTTTTCTGCGGAGAAGCCTGGGACTGGAGGTGGTTAATAGCCTGGTGAACTCTGTGCCATCTGTACGGCCGGGTTCCCAGACCTTTATCTTGAGCCTGCTTGTCTCAGTCTACTGCCCTATCCTCTCCCAGACTCTTATCATGCACATTGAGCCTGCTTTCCCAGTTAATCTGCAGAAGCTGCCCTTATGGAAGATGTCACTTGTACGTTACAACAGTTCCAATGTAATCATGCATTAAGCTTTCTTGTACACATGAGATTGAGTTAACTGTCACCAGAAAACTCCCCCCCCCAACTGTGCTGTGCTTAAATATGCTTTAAAATAAGTTCTAGAAGTCTGAACCAACACTGGCTGCTGAGTCGTGCAGAACGGGACTTCCCTCTTGCTTCTTGCAAATTGAAGCCTCTGCTGGCCCAGGTGTTTGCAGAAACCCACCGCGACTCCCTGCTGTCACTGATTCTCTGTTTGCTGGCCCCTCCCTGTTGTCCCAATCTGGTCTCTGCCTTTCTGTGGTCAGGAGCCTGGCTTCTGTTATCTTCCTGTCTTGGGTTCTTTAGCTACCCGGGTTTTGTTTGGATCCTACGAATGGAGACTAAAGTAAGAACGTGGTAGGGAAGGGAAGTGAGTGGGGTGGACGGCAAGTTTACTCTCTAATCCTTGTTATGCTTCATGTCATGTCGCAGCTGAGCTCGACCCTCTCTGGCCGGCAGCTCCCATGGTTCACACAGCTCTGGCTCCCACCAGCTTTGAGAAGCTTTGCTTCTCCTGCCAGCTCCAGAAATGGTAATGATATCTCCATGTTGCTGGTCCTTGGAACCTCCACAGTCTCCCCCGCCCCCCCCCACCCCCACCAAACACATACATACTTCTTAGTGTAACTTCCAGTAAAGGCCCTTTCGTTGTGAATGAGCAAAGGTGCATTTGTCTTGGCGAGAATGTGACTAACACAATCACATTTTCTATTTTCTTCATGACTCTTTATAATCTGAATCTTCACTTTGAAGTTTTCTTTCCACATCTCAGCTCTTAAAATTCATAAAATAGAAAGATAATTCTTTACTCAAATTTGTATTTTAAGCATATCATAGTTATTTATCTCATTTACTTATTGATTCATTCATTAAAATGTATACATACTTCATTGTCATCTGGGAAATAAAATATCTATGTAGCAAGAAGATGGTCTAAACAAAGACCTTTGTTGGTTCATCCTGGAACCAAACGACTAGCCTGTAATGGGCTGCTGTGGCCTGTGTATTCCTGGAGGAGCAGAAAGGAGGCCTGTGTCTCTCTATGTAGTTTCTGGCAGACACTGCATTATAGAGCTTGTCTGCAGCACACTAATCATGGAGATAGTTCTCCATCAGGAAGTATTTTTAGTGACTAAAATGAATGGTTTTCTTCAAAAAATTATCCTTAGCATGTAGCATATAAGGAAGAAGCAGACTTGTAGAAAAAAAAAGAACTTTCATTGGAGAAGTCACACTCATTCTCACAGACAGAAGGGAGGTGCATAAAACTGGTTACTTGGATCAAGATTTGAACACATTCGAGGCTTCAAGAAATTATCTGGTGAGCCTCAAGACATCCTCCAGTGAAGAGGCTGCGTTATCATAGGAGGATGGCTTAGGGGGCCAGAGCTCAGCTAAGAGTTTGGATAAGGTTGGCAGAAGAAGAATATGGAGAAAGAAAATTTTGAATAGAATGAAGGAAACCCATAGAGCCTCCTCATCATGGGATGAATGTTTTTAATGACTTCCTTTGTCTGATGTACAAGAGTGAAACCAACCAGATCATGACTTGATACTCTAGCCTCAACAGTAAACCAGGGCACCCATGGCATCCAAGATATCTAGATACGTGGGACTGTATATTCTTATTATGAATCCTATTTAAGCTAGGATTTATAGTTTTTGTATCCAATATCATACCAGAAATGGGTGCAGCAGTAAGACAGTAAGGGGAAATTGGCTGCAATGTGATAGGATTGTGGCCAGTGAGAGCAGGTCATTGTCAGGTAAAGATAATGACAGTCTTCACAATGGGTCGTGCCAGCTCGTTAAATGCCTCTTATGCTGCCCTGTGGTGCAGACATTTACCTAGCTTGATTGAAAGGTAGCAGATAGGAAAGCAGACCAGATAAAAAGCTTTCAGGCCATCACAGTATGCTAGTTACACCTACCAGTTCAACCTCGGCTGGATCTGAGAACAGGGAGAAGCAAGTAGGTCTTTTATTTTCATTTTTATAGCCTCCTTTTCACCCTGATAACAGTGACAGGTATATGTTCCATCTGGGGGAGTAGGCCTTAAATCCAGTCACAAAATATTCGGTTCCTGTCGTGGCATTAATGACACTGTTGCACCAGTGGGCATGTCTTGCAAGGTCTGTAATTATTCTAGTTATCAGCATTCACAGATGGGTAAGACTGACTATTACTTTTCTTCTACCTTAGTATGCATTGCTTCTTCTGGAACTATGAAAGATATCCAATAGTGATGAAGCTTCCAGATGACTATGGACTCCATTTCTCGTGTTTTATGATACAAGCATGTGGTGTCATCAGTAATATGGTCTCACTTTTAAATTCTGACTGCTATTTGAAAGAGATGCATGATGGGAGTGGAAGAGTTAATTTACTTTAAGGATGTGGCTCCTTATCCTCCAGTAGAAGACCGTACATCCAAGAGTATATGAGCTGCACAAATTGGACTGGACAAAATTGAAAGAGTTTAACCAAGCCAGGCGTTGGTGGCACACGCCTTTAATCCCAGCACTCGGGAGGCAGAGGCAGGCGGATCTCTGTGATTTCGAGACCAGCCTGGACTACCAAGCGAGTTCCAGGACAGCCTCCAAAGCCACAGAGAAACCCTGTCTCAAAAAACCAAAAAAAAAAAAAAAGAGTTTAACCAAAGTCGGTTGGGAAGGAAGAGGGGTTTGGAGATGGGAGAAGTCAGAAGAAGGTGAATATGATCAAAACAAACTGTATGAAGTTCTCAAAGAGCTATTTATTATTATTGCTAATCTATTTTTTGAGACAGGGTCTCCCTTATGTGACTGGTTGACACGGAATTCACTGTACAGACCAGGGTAGCATTGAATTCACAGAGGTCTATCTGCCCAATTCTGGAATAAAGGCACGTGATAACATGCTCAGCAAATAACTATTTTAAAAAATATATTTTACTTTGTTTTCTTTAGCCCTGAATTAGAGATTTGTGACATTTGAATCTAACGAGAGGGAAAAAAAAGCCAAACTGTGATTCTGGATGAGAAGAATTTCATTCAGGGAAATTCTGAAATCCTTGATGCTCCAGCAAAATATTATCTTCCCTGTTGTGAGAAGTTGCTTACCCACAGGGATACAATCTAGGGACCAACTGCATGCTATCTGTTTTTCTCATGGAAACATTATTTTAACTTATGTCAGGATGGCAGCCATTGATGCTGAAGTCAAAGCATATGACATATAAAAATAAATAGAAGAATAAGCAGTCAAGGCCCATTTTCAGTGTACATTAAAATATCTATGCCCAACTTTGCTCTGGCATATTTTACTTTCAGTACAGGTTCACATTAATTAAATTGAAGAGAAAAATAATGATCACTAATCTGTGAAAGTCCAGTCAGTTCTAAGTATCCCAGGGACCCACCCCTCACTCCCACCCCAAGAAAAATCCAAAGAATCAGAAGTAATTTCTACCACGATGGCCCAATGCATGATATAAGGGGAAACAATAGCATTTAACTGTCCTGTACTGTTAACAATTATTATTTATGATCTGTAAACCCAGAAACCAGTCAGGATGGCATATGTCAACTGTATAGATACATTGGTTAATGTAGAACCCTGATTTTCAAGTAGTTCCTAATACTTTAACATCTATTGTTTGAGTGGTGTGTGTGTGTGTGTGTGTGTGTGTGTGTGTGTGTGTGTGTGTGTGTGTGTTGAACTGGTGGTGGGAGGCATGGTTTAGTGTCTCCTTACCACACGGATAAATATGTCTCCATAATCTCATTATCTCCCAGGAGATAGTGGCTCTTGTGGACCAAGGGGTTTTCATCTCACGGAAATTTGTCTTATTTCTTTCTGTGACTCCTGACCACTCAGTCTGGGTTATCACATGCAGACATCTATGGGTACCACTGTGTGGCACTCTGTGATTCTATAGTTGATAAATGACAGCAGGATGCCCATTTGCTCACAAACGAAAAGGCCATGATTCGCTTCCATTTTGCTTGTTTATGTTTTCCAGGTAGCTTACTCCCTAGGATAAACTTTCCAAACTGTCTGAGTTCTGGATGCAAGGCGGTCCCTGGAGGAGAACACAGCATCGTGCTTGCAAGCTTTGGAGGCAGAACTGCAGTGTTCTGGATGCGGGTCTTGAGCCGAAGCTGGACCCCCGAGGACAGGAAGCTGAAGATGTGGGAGGATAGATCTCCTCTGTCCTGAACTTCCTCATCTACGTGGTCCTGCTGTGAGTCACTCCATATACCTTATATCTTAAAGAAGCTGGACAGCATATGAGGATTGGGGGGGGTTCACATATGGATGCATGGCATGAAGAACCTGGTGACGGTTTCTCCTTGTGTCTGCAGATGAATTGGCTGTAAAGGTGTAAGACAGATTAAATGGAAACAAACAAACAAAAAACCCTTCTGCTTGTTAAGAACAAGTTGGACTTTGGTGATGATGCCAAGCACCCTGGACCTGACAAAAATCACAGTGCTCGGATGGCTTGCACTGACCCCTCATGGCCCTTGCTGGAAGCTGCTGCACAGCTCTTGTTAAGGGCCCCTCACCAAGGCTAGAACTGGGACAATGTAACAATTTTTAGTGAGAGTTAACTTGGAAATAAACCTATGGTCATTCCCTTCCAGAATTAACTGTATGTTGAGTCTTCTATAGAAATAATTACCCAAGAGACACCAATGAGCATGAGATATAGGATCTGGAATAAATCATTTAAAAAGAAAAAAAACAGGACACTTTTAGAAGCTGACAATCTGAAGCTGAATCATCAGGTATTTGTGTTTTGTCCCCCAAAACACAAAACTAGTATGAACAAGAGAAATATTCTTGATTGCAAAGTTAATGGCAGGCCTTGGTACCCTCCTGAAGGCAAAGTAAGCAATCTTATTTATGGATAATCAAGTTCAAAACATTAAAGCTAGATCAATTATTTTCTATCACAATTTAAATGGATTTGTGTCATTCCACTTCCATATAGTGTTTATAAGGTAATCTGGACACAGGTTTGGTCCCACCTCCATGGCCTACGGAAACAATCCTAAATTAGTTACAAAACTGCAGTCTCTGCGTCAACAAATTATAGCCATTAGTCCAGCTCAGTTGAAGTTTACCTCAACTTCTGAGGTAACAAGCACATTCTTTTGTCTCAGGAAAGACCTTTTAATCTATTATATCATTAGTTTGCAATCTTGGGGGTTGTGTTTATTTTTGATGCTTGTTCTTCCAGTCATCTTTTTACCAACAAAAAAAAGGTGAGTTGCCTCAGCCATATCTGATGGGAATGGCAAACGTCATCAGGCCAGCACAGCTTCTTGACAAAGCCCAGCAAAGCTGAGCTACAAGATATCTGCCCTTCCACGTTTGGTTTTCTCCTCCACCTGTTGCTTACTTGGGGGACTTTTAATATTCGTACAATTTAGAGATACTGGGTTGATGGAAATTTTCTTATGGAATCATTCATGCCTTCTCCCAGGAATACTGCTTCTAAGCCTCCCCATGGAAGTCCTGAACAATCTATCCCTCCTGCTTTTAAGGAGACAGCCTTACCTACTTGAAGGACTTCCTTATGCCTTGGAGGTTGTAAAACACAAAAAGAAGGCAGAGGTCTCTTTATGAGGCCATGAGACACTCTTGAAACATCTGCCCCTATGCTTACGCAGGAACCTGGTATTCAAAGCAAAGCAAACTCAAAAAGGGTCAGTGAGACTCGGTGGGCTGGAGGAGTCGGCCACAGTTCAGATGGCAAGCCTCTTCCCAGTGTACACTCAGGCAATTATGTGGCATATACAGCAACAAAGTTAGATTAGCTGAGGTTACCTCTGTCCCTACACAGAGACTTATCCTGATGGGCAAAAAATGATGCAGAAAGACAATAAAAGCATTCTATCATGATATAAAATGTAAGCTTTGTACTATGCCAGAGTTTGAATAGTAACTGCAGCAGCTTTGGCCTGAGGATATTTCTTGGACACTCTGACCGTTAAGAGTTAATAATACTGGGAATCCAGCATGGGACTGATCAAGACCCCCCGAATGTGGGTGTCAGTGAGGAGGCCTACGCAATCTATGCGGCCTTGGGTAGAAGATCAGTATTTATCCCTGGCATACAAATGGACTTTGGGCGCCCATCCCACAATGAGAGATGCTCTCTCACCCTGAACTCTTGGGGGAGGGTCTAGGTCCTGCTCTGGATGAAATGACAGACTATGGACACCCCCATGGAGGGCCTCACCCTCCCTGGGAAAATGAGGGGATATTGGAGGGGTTGGTGGGAGGGCACTGGAGGAGGGGAGGGAAAAGAAGAGGAACCTGGAATTGACATGTGAAGCAACGTTGTTTCCAATTTAAATTTAAATTTAAAAAGAAAAAATAAAATAAAAAAGAGTTAATAATAAACTGTGATGGGGGAAGTACTATGTATATGTCAATAAAGCACTGTTGGGCCAATAGGGAACCAAGATAGGTGGGACTAGGAGTCCAGGAGGACTCTGGGAAGGAGAAACACAAGAGAGTCAAGATGTAACACCATGGGGTAGGAAGCCTGGAACTATTCTCCGGTAAGAGAAATATTTAGATTAACAATTATGGGTTAATTACTTAAGTCAGAGCTAGTCAGTAAGAAATAAGCAAGGCAACAGCTTCATAATTAATATAGCCTCCTGTGTGTTTATTTGGGACTGATGTGGCTCTGGAACCAGGCTGGCAGGAAGGCTTCTCTCTCAAGGAAAAAGCTTCCCTTAACAACACTGTTTGGGAGTTGGCAGTGTGCCCGGGATGACTTGAAGATTGTTTTGGTCTACTGTCCTTTTATCCACAAAGGCTACCAGCCTGAGAACAGATTGTCATATGCTTCTAGATTCTTAAAAATTGGGTTATGTGGTTGATGAGTAAAAATGGTTATGAAAGAAAGCTGTTTATAAATTGTGTCAAAACTTGAGGGAACATTATCATAAATGATAAATCTGTTCTGTCATAGTTTATTAATGATGACTAAAAGATGAACAAGAGAAAATGTTAAACACATGTCTAAAAACAAAAATAATACGATCTATGTTTTGGAACAACATAAATGCATCCCCCACTTACCAAATTTTGTATAAATAAAGAAGCTCTCTGGCTGCTAGTCAGCCCATCAGCAAGTCTCCTGACCACCATGGCCTGGCTTATTTCCTTCCCTTACCTACTCCTTATACCCCCTCCCGGGCCCTGTATCTCTACAAGAGAGGCCCTCCTTCTCTGTCTGTCTCTCCTAGAATGAAATGAAGTCCCTGTGTCTGATTCCTCCCATCACTGCTCTTGCTTACACCCATCTTCGGACCCTGCCCTCATCCGCAGCTGGACTCTGGCACTTTGGGAACTGACCTTGACGGCTGGAATGTAAAACTATTGTGGGAATGCAAAAAGATGTCTTGTGGTCATATTGTCTTAGGTCCGTGATACCCACCTCTGTGAGTGTTGATGGGATTTTAAACAGGGTCAGACTCTAAGGGACTTGCGTTTGAAGAAAAAAAGGTATATTTTCTAAAAAAAACACTGCTGTCGGCAAAAGTGAAGACTCAAACAAACACATTGTCTGTCTTCCAGCCTTCTCCATCAACAGAGAGTAGAGATGGCCAAAAGTGTTATTGCTCACATCAAATTGTAGATCTATGAACACAGCCAAGTAAACATCTCTCACTGGGGATGCAGATAGCATTCTTCACGAGTTTTAAAAAACCCAAACTTAGTATCAACACTTAATACTTTTGGACAATAAAGCAGATTTTTTTTCTAAAAAGCTTGATCCTAGTGTGATATTCCCAGAAAATGCTGCCATTTAGTTAACCTCAATTTGTTATGTAAAAAAGTATAGGGCTTAGAGATCTATATGGCTATAGATTAACATATAGAAATGTATATTATTATACTTTGGTAGTATAGCTAATACAGTTGAACTGAAGGTAGTATTGATTACTAGACTGTAGAAATTTACTTAAGACTGTGTCTAACTAGATAAACTTATTTTGATGTTGCCTTTCTGAATGACTAAATTCCTAGTCTGTACTGTTGGAATAACTTCTTGTTTGTTCTCTCAGCAGCAGGTTAATAATATTGGAATATAGACAATATATTCAGTATTAATTTTTATAAAGAGTTTGGTGTCACTATCCCTTTTGGTAGCTAAGTGATGAGATATCATTTACTACTATGTGGCTTGAGTGTATTTGGGAAAGTAAGAGGAAATGGGGGTGGATGGGAAAGAAGGTTGACAACCTATCAATCTATTCAGTTTCCTGTCTTTTATTTCCACAATAGAAATTCTCCCTACACTGTAACCAGCTTTGATGCCTTGGTCATTTTGACTGTGTGCTTACTTATGTTTTCTAGATGGACTTCTTGGTCGCTATGTAAAATTCTCACATAACTAACTTCCCAAGTTAAAAAAAAAGAGCACCAACTGCTGCTTCATGCCAGGAGCACAGTGACAGATTTAATTCAGGGTTTTACGTGTCCATATCCTTCTGAGTTCCAGGTGTGAGCTCTGATTGTAGAAGCCCAACCTGTTGGCCAACATGATCTCCAAGGGGCAGGATGGACACAGTACTAACTTATAGCCAATAAGATCTGAGCAAAAATCTCACAAGGTTTCTGGGAAAGAAATGCCTTTGCTTTAATAGGGATTTGTTTTTCCTATTTGGGTAGGCATGGTGTCCTAGAGGACAGCAAAAGACAATAAGGACACATGGTCACATTTACTGTGAACATAAGGATACTAAGTTCAAAGAGAAGGCAGCAAGTGAGAAAGAGAAAATTGTGTGGTTTTAATGCAGTTGATCTGGAAATGAGCTCTCACCCTAAACATGTTTATCTTCTATGAAATTTCTCAAAGCAACAGCCCTCTATTGCTGTGTAATCCAGATTTAGTGAAACTTCAGATAGGTACATGCCAAATGTATTTGTTATAGGTATGTAATATCTCTTGGGAATCTCCCTGTTTCCCAGACTCCTTAGGACTGGGATTGTAGGCTGACACTCCCCTGATCCAGGTCTAAAATCCATATATGAATGAGTACATACCATGTTTGTCTTTTTGTGACTGGCTTACCTCACTCAGGATGGTTTCTTCTAGTGCCATTCATTTGCCTGTAAATTTCAAGATTTCATTGTTTTTTTCCTGCTAGGTAGTACTCCATTGTGTAAATGTACCACATTTTCTCTATGTACTCTTCAGTTGAGGGGCATCTAGGCTGCTTCCAGGATATTACAGATAATGCTTCTATGAACATAGTGGAACAGATGTCCTTGTTGTATGAATGTGCATCTTTTGAGTACATGTCTAAGAGTGGAATTGCTGGATCTTGTGGTAGACTGATTTCCATTTTCCTGAGGACTCTCCATACTGATTTTCAAAGTGGCTGTATGAGTTGGTACTCCCACCAGCAGTGGAGGAGTGTTCAACATTCTCCACATCCTCTCCAGCATGAACTGTCATTGGTGTTCTTGATTTTAGCCATTCTGACAGGAGTAAGATAGCATCTCAAAGTTACTTTGATTTGCATTTTCCGAATGGCTAAGGATATTGAACACTTTCTTAAGTGTCTATCAACCATCTTAAGTGTCTCATAATTTTGAGAATTCTCTATTTAGTTCTGAACCCCCACTTTTTAATTGGATCCTTTGGTGTTTTGGAGACTTGCTTCTTGAGTTCTTTGTAAATTTTGGAGATCAGGCCTCTGTCAGATGTGGGGTCAGTGACTATCTTTTCTCATTCTGTGGTTTGCCTTTTTGCCTTGTTGACTGTGTCGTTTGCCTTACAGAAGCTTCTCAGTTTCAGGAGGTCCCATTTATTAATTGTTGATCTCAGTGTCTGTACTACTGAACCAATTCATTCAAGGGAACCTCCCACTTTCTCTTCTAAGAGGTTCAGTGTGGCTGTGGCTCCTCTTTACTCATTTCAATAGAGTATGGTTTCACTTCACCGTTCTCCTTCACACCCAGATGAAGGTTTAACAGTGGCCATCTGTAAAGAGGCGATCTTGTCACTTGGAAGCACGAGCTTTAAATAAACTTAGAAGTTGGCAAAATTCTCACATTGGTTTCCTGACCTGTGAAGTGGGAGCTATTATGGTTGGAAAGACTAAATGGCACCTCTGCTAGGGAAAATGATGAATTAAAAGCAGTATCACATTCCTCGAGGAACTTTAGAACTTAGTGCCATTGTCAAGGACCTGAATGCTGCAGGGGTGTTGATACCCACTGCGTCTCCCTTTAAATTCCCGATCTGTCCGGTACAGAAGACAGGCAGATCATAGAGAATGACAGCTGGCTATTGAAAACTCAAACAAGTTAGGCATTCCAATTACTGCTGCTGTAGCAGGCACAGTTTCCTTACTTGAGCAGATTGACACATCTCCTGAGATGTAGTATGAAGTTATTGCTCTAGCAAATGCGTTTCTTTTTTTATTACTTGTCCATAAAACCACCAGACGCAATTTGCTTTCCGTCAGGAAGGCCAGTAGTATATCTTTAGTGTTTTACCTCAAGGATATGTTAACACTCCAGCCCCATGTCATAACTTAGCTCAAAGGGATTTTGATCATCTGTCTCTTCCACAAAATACCACTTTGGTTTGCTATGCTGATGGAACTGAGTGAGCTGGAAGTAGCAATCACTTTGAACTTACTGGTAACACATATTTTCATCAGAAGATGGGAAATAAATCCAACCAAAATGCCCATTCATACAACAAAGATGTCTGTTCCACTATGTTCATAGCAGCTTTATTTGTAATTGCCAGAACTTGGAAGCAACCTAGATGTCCCTCACCTGAAGAGTGGATAGAGAAAATGTGGTACATCTACACAATGGAGTACTATTCAGCAGAAAAAAATAATGGAATCATGAGATTCGCAGGCAAATGGATGACACTAGAAGAAACCATCCTGAGTGAGGTAACCCAGTCACAAAAAGAGAAACATGGCATGTACTCTCTCATATATGGATTTTAGACATAGATCTGGGGAGTACCAGCCTACAATCCTATGGCCAGAGAGTCTGGGAAACAGAAACTTTATTTAGTGGCTGATCGAAGAAGAGGCAGACTCCCTTGGTTAAGTACTGAGCTGAACTCAAGAAAGCCAGTAACAGAGAGGGAGGACTGATGACCGAAGGGATTAAGACTGGGCTGGTTTAACCCCCAGAAACAGCTGACCAGACAAAGGTTAACTCTTGAATCCCAGGCATCAGCCTGGGAATCCAGCATGGGACTGATCAAGACCCCCTGAATCTGGGTGTCAGTGAAGAGGCCTAGGGAATCTATTGAGCCTCGGGCAGCAGATCAGTACCCATCCCAAGTATACACACGGACTTTGGACTCCCATAGAACAATGTGAGGTGCACTCTCACCCTGAACTCTTGGGGAGGGTCTAGGCCCTGCCCTATATATGACAGACTATGCACACCCCCATGGTGGGCCTCACCCTCCCTGGGGAAATGAGGGGATAACGGGGGGGGGTAGTTGGGGGGAGGGCACGGGAGGAAGGGAGGGAATGGGAGAGGGACCTGGAACTGACTTGTGAGGCAACCTTGTTTCTTATCTAAATTTAAACTGGAAAATAAAATTTAAAAAAATCTCAAAAAAAAATTCTACCTCAGTGAAATTCCTAGGAGTTCAATGGTTTGGGGTGTGCAGGGATATTCCTTCCAAGGTGAAGGGAAGCTGCAATCTCCCCTGCCCCATTTCTGCTATTTCCAGCTGACCACAGTGATTTTCTCAACCAACCTCCTTCTCTGCTTATCTCTTCATCTCCAGCTCCAGCAGGCATTCCCTGTGTACCCACCAGTCAAGCCTTCCAGAGAAGAAGTAGGCTTGTTTCAGATCCTCACTGGAGAGATTTCACACTAGTTTTATAACAGCACACCTGAAAGCCCTAGAAAAAAAGAAATTCCACTCAAAAGGAGTGGAAGCCAAGAAATAATCAAACTCAGGGCTGAAATCATAAACTACCAACAAACAAATGACAAGACAGTGAATTAATTCCATGAGAGTTGGTCCTTTGAAAATGAGTAAAATTAACAAACCCTTTTGCAAATTAACTAAAAGACACAAATTAAGAAAATTGGAGATGAAAGGGGTTACATAACATCTGATGTAGAGGAAATTCAGAGAACCATTGGGGTATACTCTAAGAACCTGTTTACCAAATTGGAAAACCTAAAAGAAATGGATGTTTTCCCCAATACATAAGTGATATCACTTATCAATGTCAAATCAAGATAAAATAAGCAATTTAAACACACCTATATCCCCTAGTGAAATAGAAGCAGTAACTAAAAGTCTCCCACCAAAACAAAAAAGGCCTGAGACAGATTATTTCAACAAAGAATCCTACCAGAATTTTAAAGAAGAGCTACTGCCAAAAGTCCTCTAATTATTCTACAAAACAGAAACAAAAGGGACATTTTCCAATTTGTTTTATAAGGTCTCAGTTATCCTGATACCCAAAGACTCAACAAAGAAAACAGAATTACAGACCAATTTTCCTTATGAACAATTTTTCAATAAAATATTTGCAAACCAATCCCAAGAACACATCAAAAAGATTATTCACTGTAATCGGGTAGGTTTATTGCAGAGATTCAGGGATAGTTCAACATACTTAAGTTGATAAGCGTAATCCACATATAAACAGACTCAAAAACAAAAACCTCATTATCATTTCATTAGAATCAGAAAAGGTCTGTGACAAAATCCAACACCCCTTCATGATAAAAGTAGGAACACAAGGATCATATCTCAAGATAATAAAGGCAATTTACAAGAAGTCCATAATCAACATCAACTTAAATGGAGAAAAACTCAAAACAATTCCACTAAAATTAGAAATAAGACAAGACTGTCTACTCTTTTCGAATTTAATCAATATAATCCTTGAAGTCTTTGAACAATAAGACAACTGAAGGAGATTAAGGGAACACAAATTGCAAAGGAAAAAGTCAAAGTGTCTTTATTTGCAGATGATATGGCAATATATTAAGTGACGCTAAAAATTCACCAGGAAATGTCTACAGCTGATAAACACCTTCAGCAAAGTAGCTGGATACAAAATTAACTCACAAAAATCACAATCCATTTGTCTATGTGCCAATGAAAAATGGATTGTGAAAGAAATCAAGGAAATGACACTTTTAACAAATGACCCAAATAAAATATCTCAGGGCAATTATAACCCAGCAATCGAGAGATTTGTATGATAAAAACTTAGATATTGAAGAAAGAAACTGAGGAAAATATCAGAAGATGAAAGATCTCCCATGCTCATGGGTAGGTTGTGGTAATACCTTGCTTGTACAAATAAAGCTTGTCTGAAGACATGAAACAAGGTATCGCAACAGTGGGTAGGACTAAATAATAAAAATTGCCATCTTACCAAAAACAATCTACAAATTCAACACAACCTCCTTCCACATTCCAACACAATTCTTTACATATCTTGAAAGCATAATTTTCAGCTTCATATGGAAACATAATAAAACATAATAAAAAATCCAGGGCATCTAAAAATAAAAGAATTTCTGGAAATATCACCATCCTCAACCTCAAATTTTACTACAGAGTTTCAGAAATATAAACTGCATGGTATTGACAAAAATAGACATGTTGACCAATAGAATCAAATAGAAGACCCAGACATAGATTCATATGACTATGAACACCTGGTTTTGATGGAGAAATCAGAAATCCTCACTGGAAAAAAAGACAACATATTCAACAAATAGTGCTGACCAAGTTGGACAGCTGCATGTAGAAGAATGAAAATAGATTGATTCATACTTAATCACCCTGTACAAAATTCAACTCCAAATGGATCAAAGTCCTCAGCATAATACCAGATACACTAGCCCTTGTAAAAGAGAAAGTGAAGATACTTGACTACAACGGCACAGGGAAAGACTTTCCAAACACAGCATTGTTAGCACAGACACTAGGGATCAACAATTAGTACATGGGACCTCATGAAACTGGAAAGCTTCTGCATGGCTAAGAACACTATCATTTGGACAAAAAGGCAGCCAACAGATAGATATATATCCAAGATATATAAAGAACTAAAAGAACTAGATATCAAGAAAACAAATAGCTCAATGTAAAAATGATGTACAGATCTAAACAAAGAATTTCTAAAAGAGGAAACTCAAATGGCTGAGAAAAAGTTGAAGATGTGCTCTGTAATATTTGGCATCAGGGAAATGAAAATCAAAGCTACTGTGAGATTTCATCTTACTCCCATCAGAATGGCTGAGACCAATAAACAAGTGACAGCTCATGATGGCGAAGATACTGAGTAAAGGGAACCCTCATCCATTGCTGGCAGGAATGTGAACTTGTACAGCCACTATGAAATCGGCATGGCAGTTCTTGAGGAAGACAGGAATCAATTTACCTCAAGATCAGCTCTAGCACTCTAGGAGATATGCTCAAAGGATACTTCAATGTACCACAAAGATATCTTTTAACCGTGTTCATTACTTCTGTATTCATAATAGCAAGAAATTTCAAACATACAAACATACAACAGGAGAATGGATAAAGAAAACAGGGTACATTTACACAGTGGAATATTTCTCAGCTGTTAGAAAATGAAATTTTCAGGTCAATGGATGGAACTAGAAAAAAATCATTCTGAGTGAGATAACCCAGACACAAAATAACAAATGTGGTATATATTCATGTCTATGTGGATACTAGGTATTCAGTCAGTGATAGACAAGCTGGAATCATCCATAGAACCACAGAAGTTAAGTATAAAAGGGACTAGGAGAGGACAGACAGAACTTCCTAAGAAAGGGAAATAAAGGGGAGTAGAATAGATAGGTTGTGTGTGTGTGTGTGTGTGTGTGTGTGTGTGTGTGTGTGTGTGTGTACACATATGAAGGTGATTTAAGTAAAATAGCCAAATAATGGGAGAGGAAGAGTCCTAACTGGTCATCCCTTGTCACTAAATGATGTTTCCAGTTCCTGGAGTTGTCCAGGGCAAAGGGATCCAATGGAAATCCCCAAACAACCCAGGGGATTTCTGTGGCTATAGGTTGCTTTCCAGAAACTGAAGCAAGAGCCCATTACTGAAAACAGCACTACATGACTCATAGAACATGCAAAAGTCAAACTGTTGGCCACATAGAACCTTTACACCTATGTTCTTTGGTATAGTAAGGTAATCTACATGCTACCAAAGGAGAAATGTAAAAACCAACCCAGTCACAAACCCTTTTATCTACAAGGGAGTCCTGCCTGTAAGACATGTTAGTTCAGTGGTGGCACGAGGTCTATAGGAGTGACCAACTAACATACTATTTGACTTAATTTCCATTTCACAAGACCAAACCCCTGCCCATAACTGCTGTCCTTGGATGACAGAGAACCTGAGGCTATATAGCCCAGGAACCTAGGGTAAAACCAAATACTATTGTTTTACCAAAGGAATGCAGCAATAAAATGACTCCTAATGTCATTTTGTTGTGCTCATAGATCATTGCCTTGCTCAGCCATCAAGAAGCTTCCTCCTGTAGCATCCGGGAACAAACACAGTGATCCAAAGCCAAGAAGTAGGTGAGTGAAAGGCCTTGGAACACTCATCCAAAAAATCCCTGCCCTCAGACCTCAGGGAACTCCAAGAAAGATGAGGTAGAAAGAGTGTAAGAGCCTAAGGGAATGTGGGGGACACCAAGGAAATAAGGCTTCTTAAACACAAAAGGACAGGCTCATGTATGAACTTACAGCAACTGAGGTAACTTGCACAGGGCCTGCACAGGTCTGCACCAGCTAGGGTTCTAGAGCTGAAGAGAAGTGGGCATATGCCCCACCTCTACCCTGTAACCTAGACCCAACCTTCAGATGGCAGCCACTTGCAGATGAAAATTTAGTTCTCCATGGGAGTCTCACTGGGGAAACAAACTACACTTAAGTGCAGTCTTTATGCCCAACAGTAGAAAACCAAGAGAAAATGAAGTCAAGGACATCTTTGAAGTTTCCTTGTCTTATAATATCATGTCAGAACCTCACCACCCCTGTCCCCATTTTATCTTATTTTTTGTTTGATTCATTTTTCTCTCTCTCTTTTTTTTACCCTACATGTTCTCTGCATTTACATTATGATATCCACCATACCACACCAGCCAGAACAGGTGAGTGACTCACCTGCCAGCAGAACTGTACCTGACCCTGGATTCAGTCCTCCCAAACCCTTCCCCAGGCCCATGCCATCCCAGCTCATTCCTGGCCCTGATGCTGCCAGGCCTCATTCCTAATCCAAACAAAGTTCTACCACTGAGACACAGACCACACCACCCAGAAATGGTGAGTGACCCTATCCTCCTATCCTATAGCCCAGCCTCTCCCATGTCAGCATCAGACCATTGCTAGGCCCTGCCCTCTACTCCAGAGGAAGGGGGACTCCTAGTGTTCTGGTGCAGCCTTCACCAGTCAGCAAGCAGGTGAGTGATCCACTTACTGAAAGGACTGTCACCACTCCTGGATTTTGCTTCCCCAAGACCCATATCATCACCCAACCCCTTACACCTTGCTATCCTCCCAATGGCCAGCCCTGCCCAATAACTCCAACAGACTCCATAGGTCCAGACACAGTCCACACATTTGGAAGGACAACCCCAGTAGCTCTACTAGAGGCCAGGCTGGTCCTAGGTACCTAGAAGAGGAAGACTTGGGCTTTACTGGAAGCCAAGTCAGATCTAGAAAGCCAAGAGGACTTCAGCTTTACTTGAAGGCCAGACCAGATCAAGGATGAATTCACCAAGATGATGTCTCATTTCTGAGCATCTATGTTCCCAAAACAGGGCACCCACATTTGTAAAAGAAACATTACTGAAGCTTAAATCACATATTGAACTCCACACATTAATAGTGGAAGACTTCAACATCCCACTTTCAGCATGGACAAGTCATCCAGACAGAAACTAAACAGAGAAATAATGGAACTAACAGCTGCTATGACTCCAATGGACCTAACAGATTACCTACAAAATATTTCACCCAAGCACCAAAGAATATAACTTATTCTCATGGAAGGTAGATTCCACTTCATGGAACATTCTCTAAAATTGACCACATAATTGTTCACAAAGCAAGTCTCTAAAGATACACAAAAGAATTGGAATAACTCCCTGTATTTTATCAGATCACCACAGAATAAAGTTGGAATTCAACAACAACACAAATTATGAAAGTCTTCAAACTCATGGAAATGGGACAACTCTCAACTGAATTACCACTGAGTCAAGGAAGAAATAAAGAAGGAAATTAAAGACTTCCTATAATTCAGTCAAAATTAATGTACAACATATCCAAACTTATGGGACACAATGAAAACGGTGCTGAGGAAAATTATTAGCACTGTGTCTGCATAAATAATTTGGAGAAATCTCATACAAGAGACTTAACAGCACACATGAAAGGTCTAGAGCAGAAAGCAGAAAATACCCAAGAGGTAGATGGCAGGAAATAATCAAACTGAGAGTTGAAATTAATGAAATAGAGACACATAGAACAAGACAATGAAACAAGGATTTGATTCTTTAAGAAAATAAACAAGATAAACAAACCCTTATCCAAACTAAACAAAAACAACAACAACAGCAACAAAAACAAAATTAGAAATGAAAAGGAGCCATAAGAGACACTAAGGAAATCCAGACAATCATTAGATCATGTTTCATAGACCAGTACTTTACAAAATTGGAAAATCTAAAAGAAACATACAAATTTATTGATAAATGCCACATATGAAAATTAAATCAAGATAAGATAAATAATTTAAATAAACTTACAACCCCCTATAGAAATAGAAGCAGTCATTAAAAGTCTTCCAACCTGCTCTACAAAAAAAAAAAAACAGTTTCAACGCAGAATTCTACCAGACTTTCAAAGAAGAGCTAATACCAGTACTTCTCAAATTGTTCCACAAAAAAGAAGGAACATTGCCAAATTATTTTTATGAGGTCACAATTACTCTGATACCCAAGCCACACAAAGTCTCAACAAAGAAGGAGAATTATTACAAACCAATTTCTCTCATGAAGAGTGAAAAAAAACTCAATAAGATACTGGGAAACTGAATCCAAGAACACATTAAAAGGATCATCCACCATGATCAAGCAGGTTTCATCCCAGAGATGCAGAGATGGTTCAACACACACACACACACACACACACACACACACACACACACACACACACACACACACACACACTCTATGGCTTCTAGTTTAGTGTTCTTATGTGATTCCCGAGTATGCAAGCAAGTAGGTCTCTGTGTCTATAACTGTTTCTTGTGCTCTTTTCCTTCTGTTTGATTTGTCCGATTCTGATGTGTTAATTTTTGTATTATGCTGTACTATACTACACTATTATTATTCCTTAGAGGTCCGTTTCCTAAGGAGAGACAGACAGGAGTTCATCCAGATTGTAGGGGAGGTGGAAAGGAACTGGAGGGGAAAAGAAGCAGAGAGAGAGGAAACCATAATTGCGGTATATTATTTTAGAGACGTAAATCTGTTTTCAATAAAAGGAAGAAAAGAAAGGAAAACCTAGTATGGCTTAGAGAGAAAAGGTAGCAAGTGTGGATGGAAACAGATAGCCTAACTAACCAAACATTCTCTCTGGGTAGAATCATATTTTTAAATTAATCTGTGATTTCCTCTGACGCCTTCATTCTTCTATCAAAATACGTAAAAATTCATTTGTCTATATTTAATTTTAATTTAAAAAACTCTTTATACGTATGAGTTATGGTAACCATAGCCTCATAGCTTATCCTTTGGATAAATTGGCCACTATGCTTACATCATCTTTACCCACTATAAATTCACCTTAAGTACAACAGTCTGGCATAAATGGATTTTTTTGGGAAGCTGGTATCCTGCCATGGACCGACATATAGGCCAGAAAGCACACCACATTAACTTTGTCCTCAGAACTGTTCTTTTTCTCAGTATTTGAATCAGGACTTTCCATACACTTCTACCTCATAGCCTGATTAACTCAGTTATGAGTTTACCTATTATCTTAGAAATTCCATGTTGGGTTGGAGTAAAATAGAATTCATTCTCTAGATATCTACATAGTGTCTATATCTTTAGAGTTCAGCCCACATGACCACATAAGCATGAGGGTCCACAATTTGTGTAAACATAGTGGTATCATATTGACACCATTAATGCCTAGCCGGGCCACTGGAGGAGAAAAGATATAGAAAACAGAGCAGATAATCATTTCTTTCTAACAAATCATAACATACTAGTCATATCCAGTGGCATTGCAATAAACTAGTTTCTTTGACCTCTTGATTCCTTGGGCAATAATTTAAAGAGTTAAGGCTTGGGGGTTATAATGGTGCTAAAGGTAAGAAAACATTTGGTGTCATGTATTACAAATAGCTTGTTTCGACAGAATTACCTATTAAACTGCCAAGAATTGTACTCTTTCTGTTGAGGAAGATTCCTGCATTACTCTGAATCATACTCTGTAATTTCCTTCTATACCCTTAAGGATTCTTCTCACAAAGAGTTCAAGGATGCATTACTAATTCTCATTTGTTCTTTATAACAAAGTTTAATAAAGTTATATTTGTATTTGTATTTATCATCTTCCAGATTATGTCAGTGGACATAATCAGTCTGTGTAGGGTGAAAGAAAACACCCTTTCTTGCTCATTTTTCCATGTAAGCTCTAATCAAGGGACACTTTGTTCAGATCTTAGACTATCCCAGGCCCTGAATAGTCAAGGTCTTTGGATCATATTAGCTGAGCCTCATAACCATTGTAGAAGCCAAGCAGAGCAGGCATAATTACTCCTGTTTTGCATATAAAGAATCAGTGTTCCAGAATGTATAAACAGTTCTTTCAAGGCCCCATGGTAAAAAAATATCCAGAGCAAAAACTTAGATTATGACATGTAACTTTTGTTATTTCGTTCTGGTTTGCTTTTCTGGTCTCTACAGAAGAATTTTTGCTTATGTTTCAGACACACATTTAATATTCTCTCTGGGCACACCATGATAGTTGATTAATGTGGATTATTCAGAAAATAATTTCTTTTACCTAGTTAGGGTTTAAAATATAAAGACAACCATAACCACATTTTATTGAGTAAGGAAAGGAAATTTGTCCAGCAGCAGACACTGTTTGCTTTTGCACATTCATTTCCTAAAGTGAAGTGTGTGTCTACTTCTCTTTGCTTCTTGAATTTTCTAAGATCTGGGCTTCACATTTGTCCAGTATATTTTATTAGCTGTCTTCTGCTGTAGAAGTTCATTATCTACTCAGTCCCTTCGCAATTAACTTCTGCGCACCTGGCCTCTGAAGAAGCATGTTTTCCTTTGGGAGACCCAGGCACTCGAGGAAGGACACAGAGCTCAGAACCAAGCAACCTGGGCTTTTGACCTTTGTTCATCAATATTTTTGGGAAAACGCTATTTGCTTTCTTGAATATCTGTTCTGGATGTTTGTAAAATGAGGAGGTAATCCCACCTAAATGCTCCTTACTTTCAAAGCGTTTATTTATTTATTTATTGTACTTAGGTGAAAATTATAACAGGTATAATGAACATTCTTGTTTAAAAAGGAGGCTGGAGAGATGGCTGAGTGGTTAAGAACACTTTCTGCTCTTCCAGATGTCCTGAATTCAATTCCCACCAACCACATGGTGACTCACAACCATCTGTATTGAGATCTGACCTAGAGGCATACATGAAGGCAGAACACTGTATAATAAATAAATAAATAAATAAATAACTGCTTGTAACAAAAATTAGATTCTGACCTCTGGAGCCATTATGTTGAATGGAGCTTACAGTAGAACTCACTTCGCCGTTGACAAGACTGTGAAACGGCATGTCTGTAGAGCTAATCAAAAAAGTGTTATGTATGATGTCAGATAAAGAGAGCCAACTATCACTGTGTCATAGAAGGAAAATCCATGTCAATCATTAAAATTGTGCTGTTACTTGAGTTTGTTTGCAAGTGGTAAAAGAAAAAGCTAGGAAAAGAGTGGAAGAGAATGAATGAGAAAATACTGGGTTTGGAAGGCAACAGGACTAATAAGGCTAGTTGATCTGTATTGAATAATATATTTAAGATTTATTCATCATCTATTTTACACTCATCAATCAGAAGATATAAGCAAATGTTCTGAAGGGAAAAATGGACTTCAAGGAAAGGCAATTACATAAATTGTATCAGACTGAAAATATATGATTGTGTAATGCCAGTTCACACATAGATTTTAAAAAATCACTCTCCTGCAGAAAGGTAGCGTTCAAGAAAAGGTTTTGAAGGTTCAAGAAAAGGTGCTAGAAAAGGGTTTGGAAGGATCTGAGGATCAGCCTTTTAGCCTCTGACACCAACACTGATCCCAAGCACGTAGATAATGGGATTGTTGATGAAGCTGCTTCCTCTGTCAGTAATGTTAGTGGGAAAGCAAGGATGCCACAGAATCATTAACGTCAGAATTGTTCATGCTTACAGGACCCAAATTAGGCCAAGCCACACAATACCACACCACACTTTGTTTAGCTTAATTATCTACAATCTTATAAACTCCATGTTGGATTAGATTCAAAGTGAATTATATTTTATAGATATCTACATAGTGTGTATGTCCTCAGAGCACAGTTCTCATGCATAAATATGTACAGACGCCCAAGACCAGTGTGGAAAGGGTGACATCATCAATCTTGAGCTGGGACATTGAAAGAGAATGGATAGAAAAACAGAGAAGACAGTCTTTTCTTTCCAATCAGTCGTGACAGATTAGTCAGTTCTAATAGCCTGGCAATAGATCAATTTCTTCAGAGCTTCTTTGACCTCCCGATTCCTTAGGCAATAGATGAAGGGATTGAAGGCCGGGGTGACGATGGCATAGAAGATGGAAATGACTTTGTTCATGTTGAAGGCGTGAATAGCTCGGGGCCGGGCATACATGAAAATAGTGGCTGAGTAGAAGATGGTGACCACCACAAAGTGGGAAGCACAGGTGGAGAGGGCTTTCTGCTTTCCTGTCGGCATTCGCAACACGGTGGTCAGAATGCAGCCGTACGACAGTACGGTTATCGACAGCGGGAAGAGGAAGATGATCAGAGCCAAGACAAAGTCCACCAGCTCTGCAACAGACATGTCTGTGCAGGAGAGATTGAGCACTGGGGAGATGTCGCAGAAGAAGTGGTTGATGACATTGGGGCCACAGAAACTGAGGCGGGAGATGAAGTAGATCTTTGCCAAAGAGATGCCAAAGCCAATGACCCAGGAACCAAGGGCCAGGCGGAAACAGAGCCCATGGCTCATGACGGTGGGGTAGTGCAGCGGGCGGCAAATGGCCACGTAGCGGTCATAGGCCATGGCAGCCAGGAGGACACACTCCGTACACATGAGGGCAATGAAGAAGTAAAGCTGTATCATACAGTGGGTGAAGGAGATGC
This sequence comes from Mesocricetus auratus, assembly GCF_017639785.1. Taxonomy (NCBI): domain Eukaryota; kingdom Metazoa; phylum Chordata; class Mammalia; order Rodentia; family Cricetidae; genus Mesocricetus; species Mesocricetus auratus. Next base: position 4,260,243 of record NW_024429268.1, read on the forward strand.
TGTTACTCATGGACCAGAAACTGAAGAGCAGCTTGGGCACAGTCACAGAGATGTACCAGGTCTCCAAGAAAGACAGGTTGGCCAGGAAGAAGTACATAGGCTTGTGCAATGTCCGGTTCTGCTGCACCAGTAGGATGATGATCACGTTTTCGGCTACGGTCAGAATATAGGCCACAAGAAACATCAGGAATACTGCTGCTCGCATGCTCAAGCTCCCGGGAAACCCCACCAGAATGAACTTGGTGACCCGTGTCTGGTTCTCCACATCCATATCAGATACACGGGAGTCGGCCCTTTGAGAGAAAAGAATCACTTGGTCAGAATCCATGGTCTGGTAAGCATAGTTCATCCCTGCACGCTCTGAGTACCAACAGCAGTGACATTTGTTTATTAACAGCATATGACACATTAGATAGATGACTGTGACATGAATATCACACTCCATTTCAATTTCCCACATAGCATCTTCACCTATACCCTGTTACATCCATTTTAATGATGTCTTACTAGACAGATATTAAGTACATTTCTATGTTTTCACTGATAGGAGGACAAGGATTGTATTCAAGTCTGATCCTACAGCCACGTAGTATCTAATACTCTGCAATGCCTCCATAAATACCTCCAAAGCAAACTAGCAAATCCCCTTTTGTTATAGCTACTGGTTCCCAAAAGCACACTGGCCTTCCCATGCAGCCATCTGCCCACATTTCTGAAAGTCCTTCCTTGCAGCTGGGGGAGCTTCCCATGTCACCTGTCTCTTTTTTCTTCTACCGTTAGTGGAGATGGAAGGGCCTGTCACAATCTGAGCTGTTTGTGGTCAGGAGGCATGGGTCTCCCAAGTTCAAGTTCATCCCTGTGAAATCCCTGGACTTCACTTTTGACTCCCAAGTCTTCCATGGAGTTGCTATGTCCTTTAAATCACGCCCTCTTTGAAAACCATTTTCGTTTCTTGTTTGATACAAATGCTAACATGTGTTCAGGGGATGTCACTGTGGATTAAAATGAAACTGAGGTCAGGCAAATGGTGTTTTATATAAACTGTAAATGTTATTGTGTGTGGAAGGGGCTCTTGTTTGATATTAAAGCAGTAAAGATGAATGTAGGGGAGGTGTAACTGCTGTAATGCAAGTTAAGTGGTGAGGACCAGAAATGAGGGGCCTTGATTAGTGGGCTTTCCGTTTCTGAGAAAGAAGATAGAGTTTCTGGGAGGAGTGCGCGTAATTTCTAAGCTAAAATAGAAATATATCATAGAATTTTACATATTTTAAATAAAGATTAAAAGCCAGAAAGTAACAGCATATAATCTGGAATGGGATGTCCCTCCGACACCTGAGGAGGTGATATCTGAGCAGAGGAATCCAGGGCCAGCTCTTTGAAAACCTTAGGTGAAAGGGACCCCACCTTAAATGAGACCCCTGCTGCTACACTGTGGTGGGTAGAGGAGGAGCTAGGAAATGGTGAGAAGGTAGACATGGTCCAGTAGACAAGACCCCGAAGCTCAAAGAAAGATCTAGACAGTGGCTTAAAATGCCATGGGAGTCAGGCAGAAGATTAAATGGCCAGGCATTATTGTGTCATGGAAAAATGACTGTTATTTCCAAGTGACCTTCCTGGAGACCGGAGCAAGGGTGGTGACACAGGCTTTAAGGGAAAGGGGCCAGTGACCTGGAAAACTCGATGACAGAAATGAGCTCAAGATCCACTTTAGGTGTAGAGTCTTTAACAGAAGTCAGTGAATTTGGGTGCAGAAGCTTGGGGGAAAAGATCAAGCAGAAATGACAAGCAGCTATCACACAGAGGTGCTGCCATTTATTAGCTGGAAAATTTGGGTGTTTTCCTAGGGATGGAACTTTCTGTATTTGGTTATTTGGTGAGCATCAATGATCCACCACATCCTCTAAGAAGAAATCAGGGAACATTCACTAGGTTTCAGGAAGTTTGCATACTACTGTTCACAAAACGCAGCATCTAATACATAAAATAATGTTAATGAGACAGGGTTACTCTAATTTCCCAGGAGAGGCACTGTAGCTCAGTCACATAAAGCGACAGTTCCTAGTTAAAGAGGGATGCAGTCAGGACTACGCCGAAGCCCGTGTCTGTCTGAGCCATGCCATCCACCACTAGGCTCACTCTCCTGCGACAAAGAAAGTCAGATTTTGGTCTCATAACTACTTTTTAAACACTTGAAATTTGTGATTCTGTTAGTAAATGTTCTCCAGTCCTGGAGCAGTTTCATTATAAGCATAGGTCCTTGGAGCAGCAATGATCACATGACACAAGAGGTGTTTGTTGTCTGTGTGCCTGAGATATGTCCTGAGATGTATCGGGGAGAAGCTGAGGCATTTCAAACAAATGATTCAGGGAAAAAGGGCATAGAGGTCAGGACATCCCAATGGCTGTGTGTTTGACGAACGGAGAGTGAATGAATTAAAAAGGGATGCTTGGAGGGGGCGAGGGAACTTGTCTTGTCTGCAGCCAGATCATGGGAGCTCCACACACAGTGGTGAGGAGTTGAAGAGCCACCCTGAAGCAAGACCAATAAATGATGACCAGATGTTTGTCAGGAGTATGATAATTACCTTATATTTAACCCAGATGGCTGATGTGAGAAGATACATTGAGTGGAATAACGTTATCAAATGAGAAGTTAATGGGCAAGCTAGAAGTCATCCACATAGCAGACACTTATAACACAAACAACGAAGAACAAGATTGCTAGCTGACGATTTATTGCTAAAGAAACTGAGATGAACATAATTGCCTCTGTCTTCATAAGCAATATCAAGATCTACTTGCTTACATGATAAAGTCCAAGGAGTCTGCAGCAGAGTGAGTCTGGGGAGCATGGAGGAGTCTGAGGGTGGTGGTCTTACTTTGGGGTATTTATTTATGAACCAACACCAGGAAATGTCCTCAAAAAGCAATATTAGGGGTCTATTCCCTTGGTTCATTGCATAATTCTCTGCACTTGGGATTCAGAAAATGAGAATATCATTGTGGATGAAAAGGAAAGACACGAAACATTTAGAGTTTAAATATTTTTGTTCCTAAGAGTTGCCCATATATTATGTACGCCGCAAGAAGTGTCACTTACCTTGATTTAGAAGCTTCTGATGGGGAAGAAAGTGAAAAGAAATTCCTCACTGATTCTAAAATAGGAAGAAGTACAAAGGAAAGATTCAGGTATTGAGTAGATATGAGGAACCCACTCCCTAAACTTAGAAGAACCCAATGGGTACAGATTACCCCACTGCTTTCCAGCAGATGACCATGGTTATATGAGAGGATATCTCGAGACACTAAGACCACATTTCTGTTCAGTGTGGCACCAGGCTGGACCCTCCAGCACTCTGGGGCTAGAGATCCCATTGCCTTCTGGAGAGAGCAGTTCTGGACTAGGGCACATCAAGCTGCGAATATCTTTGTTCTTCTGGGGACTTTATACAGCATCAACATCTTCTTGGCATCTCTCCCAGGACCCAGGAGGAAAGAACGGTGGCAACAGCTGCCCAAGTCTCTTGTGGTATCCAAGGAAATTTGTGTGTACTGTGGCCATCTCATTTGTTTAATGTGATGTTGGTTCCACTGGAGGAAAAATCACTAATGGCCACACACTTTAGAGAGAACTATGTTTTATTCTTTGTCGAAAGAGTAAGATGAAAGAGAGCATTACATGTAAATATCTACTTTCAAATACTCAGCATTATCTTGGCTTTTGGCAAACTCTTCCCTGTATGTGCCTAGCATTCTTACACAGCAAAAGTAACCATGATTGGGTAGAAATTCTGTCATTTTCCATTTACAATCACTACAAAAGTTTAAAGCCATGATGTCAAATTATGATTAAATGATACATTTCAAGTGACATCAGAGTATTTCTGGAACCTGGAGGTGAATTGAGGACAGATATTTAAAGGAAGTGCCTTATTTTTACTCTTTTATAATTTGTTTTCTGTATTTCAGTCCTAGGAAAGAATCTACATGTGAAACTGCTTTCTTAATTACCATAAATGTGAGTGGCACTCTAGCACGGACTGTTTATGTCTGTTTTCATGTTTCAGTATTTCCACTTACTGTTTTTTGAAACTACAGTGAATCTGTCAGCTTAAGGTTTAATGTTTGTCATTCAAGATTTGTTGCAAATATTTAGTGAGTGTGGGTAAGTAGGCAATCATGTCTTTGATCAATGAAGATTTGAAAGTCACAGAAATGAAATGGTCATAGACTGAAACACAGCTCATATTTCAATCTTTAAAGGGAGGGAATCAGTGAGGAGGAGTACCAAGGGTGCATCAAAAATGCTGCTCCCAGGGAAAAGTGAATGAGCAATAGTCTGTCCAATCACAGTAAAGGTAGGGCCAAAGGTTGGTTTCACAGATTCACTGACTTCCATTATTTGCTCTCAAGTAAATCATCGGCTACTATTCACCACCAGTCACAAGCCAATCAGAATCTCTTAAAGATTGTCTTAAAGGACTGGTGCCCAGGATGATGCTATCTATTTTGTGTTTGGTTGAACCTTTTTAGAGTAGTTATGTTGCTCCCAACCAAAAAGATCCTTATACCCTGAAAATCAGTAGCAAGAAGGCACAAAAACCCATCCTATGATTAGAGGTTATTTTCTTCTAAGTAGACAAAACAAATCCTTGAGCTTTTTAAATATTATTATTTTAATTTTAAATAGCTTGTTTCGCATGTCAATCCCAGTTCCTTCTCCCTCCCCTCCTCCGGTACCCCCCCACAATCCCCCCAATCCAACCACACTGAAACTCTTAGAAGAGAAAGTGGGAGATACTCTTCAATGAGTTGGTACAGGAGACCACTTCCTGAACATAAAACCCAGTGGCACAGACACATGTCAACAATGAAGGAAAAGAACAGGAAGGGGCCAGTGTCCTAGTACCCCAATTCTAATTGGCTTTCTGTTATTATGATAATAATCAAAATCAAAAGCAACTTGGGAAGGAAAAGGTTTATTTTATCTTACGTGCTATACTGCTTTTTTATTATTTGCAAAAGGTGACCCTAATTTGATCCCAGTAGATATTTTCTTAGAAGTTTCATTGCGTTTCATTAGGATCAAAGTAGGGACTGCATCTTCAGCACATGAGTCTTTAGGAAGCATTCAATATGCAAAATGATTGATAACTTCTAGTAGCATCACACAAAAACATGAAATTATATTGGGGGCAAACAGGAATTCATTTACAGTTCACCAAAAGGGGTTACAGTTAGTAAGGTCAAAAGCCTATAGGAAATGCCTCTTCTAGACCAATTACAATTCTGATATACCCTGTATCCCTTCATTTATATGAGAATGCCCACAAAAGAAGTCCTAGACATAGAAAATTGGCCTCAGATCTAACAGCTGTATTGTAGAAATTAGCATGTGATTAGCCTACTGGAGAAAAACATTGAAGATAAATGACAATATTTAGAGAAGGGCACAGACTTTAAAGCACAGACCCCAGAAATCTACATCTAGTGGCTGATTCATTTTGTTAGGTGTTGCATGTCTGTTTTCTGAACTTTCAACTGGGGAGTTTGGTATTACTCCGATGAGGTAACTTTCTTTATATGGGAAACATAAACCCTGAGTCAAATTATTTTTTTTAGTTCCATTTATTTATTTAGTATATGCCAGGCAAAACTTATAGAATACTTTTGGCATTGCAAACATGCTAGTGAACTGACAAGCGACTCTCATCTTCTGGCACATGGCAACGGAATGTGACAAAAGAAGGAGCAACACAGAGATTACATGTCACATCTTCAATGGCTTCTCACTGTGTAGAGGCTACATGCTTCTTCCTGTGCAGATAGCACATTAAGCCTGTCGCACAGCTGACCTCGGCTGAGGAAGGTCCATAGTTCAGTTTGATCTGTGGCAATGTCCCCTGTGCCGGTGGGTATGTGAATGACTGGCAGAAGATATGGTTACATAGGGAGCAGGTGTAGGGCTTCTCTCCTGTGTGAATTCTCTCATGAACTAGCAGATTGGTTTCATGGCTAAAAGTCCTCCCACACGAAACCTTTTACATGTATTATGTGTGAAATGTTTCATTCCCTTGTGTGTCACTGAATGGACTTTTAGGTCTGATTGATTATAGAAGCCCTCATGATACCTGTTACAGGAAAAGGACTTCTCCTTCTTGTGTCTTCTCTGGTGGGCTAAAAGCCTGGAGGGATATTTGAGAGTTCTGGGACATTCCTCACCCTGGTATGCCTTTGGCACTCTCTTGTGTCTCTCTTGGTGACTCTCCACGTGTGTAGTCTGTCTCACAATTCTGGCAGTCTTCAGTCTGCTCTGGCCTGGCGATAATCTCCGATTGTACCTGCTATACAGGTATAATCTCTGGTCATACCTCCTCCTTGGGGACATCTTCAGAAGAAGATGTCCTCTGAGATACTTCATGGCACCTGGAGGTGACTTGATTTGAACTTCTATAACCCTGATGAGTTCTGTCAGAAACACTTCCCTCCTCTGTCTCAGGACACCTATGTTTTTGGATAATGAAAAGGGATTCCATCTCATTTCCAGGACTCCTACCCTTGCTATTTACTTTACTAAGGTTCATCGGATTGTTGTAGCCATCTTCAGTGTCTTCATGTCCTGTTGGAAGTAACATGTTTAGTGCGATCTGCAAATGTGTCCTTGCATTTTCTTGTGTTGATGTTGTTGATGGTTGCATTTCTTTCAGAAGTTTGGTGACTTCATTTAAGGACATGTGCCCAGGAAAAAGACCTTCCTCTCCCTGCATGGAGACACGAACCATGATGGGAGGCTTCAAGCACTCATCTGTCAAATCCTCGTGAATCTCACCATGTTTCCACTTCTCATTTGCGGCAAACTCATCCTTGAAGTGCCCAGTTTTAAGCAACTGCTCCAGGACCAATTGAGAATCATCTGCTCCTTGCTCTGCTTTCCTGGCTGCAACCAGGAGGCAAACATCTCCCAGAGGTTTTGTAACTCCTGCTTTGCACAGGAGCCATTGTAATTTGGGGGAATGTTTATCTGAGAAACTGAGGAGGTAGAGATGTCTTCTTCCCACTGCACAGGAGAATGATGGGTTGAGATGAACTCCATGTTGTCAAATACATGGCCATCTTCTGGTGACTTGGTGTTAAATGATTCTCTCTGCTGGGAAGTCATTCTTCTGAGAATCCTCAGAAAGACTCAACAATAGCAGCCAAAGCTCCCCCTTGTTCAGATCAGCTATTTCTGTGGGTTATATCAGCCCAGTCTTGACCCCTTTGCTCACCACTCCTCCCTCTCTGCGACTGGATTCCAGGAGTTTGGTTCAGTGTTTAGCTGTGGGTGTCTGCTTCTGCTTCCATCAGTCACTGGATGAAGGCTCTAGGATGGCATATAAGATAGTTATCAGTCTCATTATAGGGGAATGGCATTTAAGGTATCCTCTCCACTGTTGTTTAGATTGCCAGTTGGTGTCATCCTTGTAGATCTCTGGAAATCTCACTAGTGCCAGATGTCTCCTCAAACTTATAACAACTACCTCTATTATGGTATCTCTCATCCTGCTCTATTCTTCCCCCAACTCAACCTTCTTGTTCCTCCATTTCCTCCTCTCCCCTCCTCTTCTTCTCCTCTCTTTATCCCAGCTCCCTCTGCCCTCCCCCATGCTCTCAATCCACTCAGGAGATCCTGTCCCTTCTCCTTCTCGGGGTACCATGCATGTCTCTCTTAGGGTACTCCCTGTTTCCCACCTTCTCTGGTGGTGTGGATTGAAGGCTGGCAATCTCCTGCTCCATGCCTCAAATCCATATATGAGTGAGTTCATACCATGTTTGTCTTTTTGTGACTGGGCTACCTCACTCAGGATGGTTTCTTCTAGTGCCATCCATTTGCCTGCAAATTTCAAGATTCTATTGTTTGTTTCCACTGAGTAGTACTCCATTGTGTAAATGTACCACATTTTCTCTATCCACTCTTCGGTTGAGGGACATCTAGGTTGCTTCCAGGTTCTGGCTATTACAAATAATGATTCTATGAACATAGTGGATGTGTTCTTATATTGTCGTGTTCCCATCTCTTCTTCCAGTGGGTATAGGTATGGTCTCTTGCTCTTCTGGTGCGTATGGGTTCCTGTGTCTATCCTCTCCTCTCTCCAGGATGCTCTCACTCTACACTTGCTAGCTTGCTCTACTGGAGGGTGAAGGGACGAGGCAGGAATGGCGACTGATGCTGGATGCTTTGGGCAGGTCCCTCTGCAGGATTCTGTGGCAGGAAACGTCTGACCAAATTATTTTAGTTAAGGAGCACAAGATTAGTTAGGAATTCTTGGCTTGGTCCCTTCAAATGAGATTGGAAAAGGTTGTTATGGGGTGACACTTCTATACACAGTCACCAGAATAAGGGTTGTATGATACTGTTTCTTTCCCTGGAGTACACAGAAGAAAGACTCTGTGTTATGAAATCACTTCAGATTCCTTGTTTAGTTTACATTTCTGCCTTCTAGTAGTTTCTACAAAAGAAAGAAACATTATGTAAAATTTCCCAAGGAGATTATGCAGATGACAGGTTAAGCAAATAACCCCATCCCAGTCTACTTTGGTGAACAAATAAGATTTACTGGAATTACTTACAAGCACATGGGTGTCTCCTGGGAATCTGCATCACCGAAAAGCCTACTCAACACGGGTGGTGACTCAGAAAAGCTGAATCAAGAGAGTTTCCTGTGCACCTGGCAGGAAGTCCCACTAAAAAGTCTCCTTTTCCCTCTGCAATCTTTGATGCTCATATAATCTCAGGGCTGAGCCTTGGGAGCATTTTGAGTTCCTTGTGACTTCCTATCAGTTTCTTGTAAGTTTTGTGAGACTCTTCTTCCCATCAGGTAATGAATGGTTCAATCTGGAAGAATCTTTAGCTATAAAACGTGATAACTGCCCCTCGAAAGATGAACAGAACCTTGGCTCCTGGCAAATTTCCATGAGATGAGGGCACTGGATTTTTAGGATTTGTGGTAGTGCATTCATTAACCCCAGTGTTGAGGATGACAGCAATACTGGAGTACAGGTCATATTCTGCCAACAGTTTGAACTCCTTGCCTGAAGTCTGAGGTCCTCTGTTACTGTGACATTTAGACAGTGATCCCTAAGAGTAGCATAGCCTTTCCTAATTGTGTTTTACTGACGGTTGCAGCTATGCTCTGTGACATAGACAAGAAATAGAAAATCTCACAAATGACTAATAACACACATTTTTGCTTCAGTGAAGATGAAAGCTGGGTATTTTATTTGTCATATTTCAACAGTCCCAGAAGCTGAAGGAAATGGCTTTCCTTGGGATAATTATTTCTCTGGCAGGTCTGACATTTGAGTTATACTATATGAGCCATTTTGAAGATGATTTCCAATGACATGGCTTATCCAATTGGATGGTCTATTAGTCAATCTCTGTGCATTGAAGAACAAATCATCACACACGATCAGAGAAGGTTGGTCAGCTACTTGGCCCCATCCTCATTTTTTACTAAGACATTAAAGATGCAGCTTTGTTTAACTAATCTACTCTGATACTGTTCAATGAGTATTGGTTTTCACTCATTCTGTTCTTTAAATATCGTAGTGTCAGACTTGGGTAAAGAATCTCCAGTTAACAGGAGGTCTACAATTCCACTGAAGCATCAGCCAGGTGATTTCATTTTCCTTCTGTCTGTTGAAGACTGCCCGCAAGTTGGGGGGGGGTGTTGCTCAGTGATACAGAGCTTGTCTAGAATACAGAAATCCCCAAGTTTTATTCCTAGTTCAGAAAAAATATGCTTATGAGTGATCATGCTCAGTAAAACCTGAGGCACCTGAATAATACATCAAATATTTTAATACCCGAGCAAAGATGTCTCTGTTGGCTGAGATAGCCTTAGGTATAGGCTTTGCTTCTTTGCCTCCCTCAGGAACACGATGACATAAACAGCTCTGTAACATGTTCTTTTACTTTCTAGGTAAGATCCGCTAGTGAACCATATTATTTCCACATGATTAAGACAATAGGTTTTCCCTGTCTTTTAAAAGATGGGAAAGTAATTGTCTACAACAAACAGCAAAGATTTTTTTTAGTCAATGTGCATTCATTATATATAGCCATAGGTTTCGCAGCCATTTTCATTGTTTTGGCCTTATTGTGAAAGGTGAAAGATGTGGTCATGACAGAATTCAGAGTATTGCTTTGACCATATTTACCACATAGGCCCGCTTCATTCTCCGTATCACCCCTCCACTAGTCCCCTTTTCTTCTCCCTGACGGTCCTGCTCACAATTTCATGTCATATAAACACATAACAATATGAGAGAACACATATGATATTTGTTTTAAGAGTCTTGCTTATTGTCTTTAATATGATGACCTCTAGTTCTGTTCATTTCCACACAAAAGAAAAGCAGCAACAGCAACAAAACGATGATTTCATTCTTTATGGCCAAAGAAACTACATTATGTGTATGCCACATTTTCATTATCTAGTCATCTGTCAACAGACATGTAGGCAGACTCTATAACTTGGCTCTTGTGAATATGCACATATGACTCTATAGTATGGTGACTGGTGTTACTCTGATGTGTTCCAAGGCAAATGTTAGCATAATTTTATAAAAAAAAAACCTCCCATACTGCCAGGTGTGCTGGTACATGCCGTTGATCCCATCACTTAGGAGGCAGAGGCAGGTGTATCTCTGAGTTTGAGGACAGCCTGGTCTAGAGAATGAGTTCTAGGACAGGCAGAACTCCTCAGAGAAACCCTTTCTTCACAAACTGGAAATAAAAGAAAGAAAGAAAAAAGAAAGAGACAAAGAAGCTTCATGTTGTTGATTTCCATAGTTGCTTCATTGGTTTACATTCTTTTTAACAGTTAACAAGGATTCCCCTTCTCCAATTTACTTACCAGTGTTGGTTGGCATTTGTTTTCTTAATGGCCAACATTCTGACCAGGGTAGGACAGAATCTTTTGACAACTTGGATTTGCATTTCCATGATGACTAAGGGTGCTAAACAATATAAATATATATTGTTATATATATGTATTCTCTGGCTGTTTATATTTTATCTCTTGAGAATTATCTGTCCACTTATCTGTTCGCTTCATTTGCCTATGTCACTATTTTTCCTTAGGTTTCTCAATTCTTTGTGCATTATGTGTGGCATTCGTCTGTTGCATGTATGACTAGTAGAGATTTACTCCTATTCTATGGGACCTTCTCTTGGTGAATTGGTTCCTTGACTGAACAGAAGCCTTTGACTTCCATGCAATCTTTTTTTCTTTTCAGTTATTGGTTTTATTTCTTGAGCCATTGGAATCTGAAAGTCCTTACTCATGCCTACACATTGAAGAAAATACTTTCAATAGGTCTTTGGTCAACTTCGAGTTGATTTTTATACAGGGTAAGAGATATTGTCTAGTGTTGTTATTCTGCGGGTGAATACCCAGCTTTTCCAGCATCTTGCTTTGAAGAAACTGTGTGTTCTCCAATATATATTTTTTGGCATTCCTGGTCTTGGCATCTTGTCAAACATCAGGTGTCTATAGTTTACAGGTTTGTTTCTGGGTCCTCTATTCTATTCCACTAGCTTATAGGTGGTCTTTGCACCAGAACCATGTTGCTTCTGCTATTATGGTTACTAGAATAGTTTGACATCAAGCGCTGGGATACCTCCAGCATTATTCTTTTTGCTCAGGACTGCGGCTATTCTATCAAGGTTACTCCTAGAGCTGATAAACACCTTCAGCAATGTGGCAGGATACAAGGTAAACTCAAAAAAATCAGTGGCCCTATTATATACAGATGATGAAGTGACTGAGAAAGAAATCAGAGAAACATCACCTTTTACAATAGCCAAAAACAGCATCAAATATCTGGGGATAGTGTTAACCAAGGAAGTGAAAGACCTGTATATCAAGAACTTTGTGTCTTTGAAGAAAGAAATCAAAGAAGATACCAGAAAATGGAAAGATCTCCCATGCTCTTGGATTGTTAGGATCAACATAATAAAAATGGCAATCTTGCCAAAAGCAGTCTACAGATTCAATGCAATCCCTATCAAAATTCCCGCACAATTCTTCAAGGACCTGGAAAGAACATTAATCAACTTTATATGGAAAAACAAAAGGCCCAGGATAGCCAAAACATCCCTATACAATAAAGGAACTTCAGGAGGCATCACCATACCTGACCAAGCTCTATTATAGAGCTATAGTCCTGAAAACAGCTTGGTATTGGCACAAAAATAGGCAGGTAAACCAATGGAACCGAATCGAAAGCCCTAATTTTAACCCACACACCTATGAACACCTGATTTTTGACAAAGAAGCTAAAACTGTACAGTGGAAAAAAGAAAGCATCTTCAACAAATGGTGCTGGCATAACTGGGTACTGGTATGCAGAAGACTGCAGATAGATCCATGTTTATTGCCTTGTACAAAACTTAAGTCCAAATGGATCAAAAATCTCAACATAAATCCAGCCACACTGAAACTTTTAGAAGAGAAAGTGGGAGATACTCTTCAACGAGTTGGTACAGGAGACCACTTCCTAAACATAACACCAGTGGCACAGGCACTGAGATCGACAATTAACAAATGGGACCTTCTGAAACTAAAAAGCTTCTGTAAGGCAAAGGACACAGTCAAAAAGACAAAAAGGCAGGGCACAGAATGGGAAAAGATATTCACTAACCCTACATCTGACAGAGGGCTAATCTCCAAAATTTACAAAGAACTCAAGAAACAAGTCTCCAAAACACCAAAGGATCCACTTGAAAGGTGGGGTACAGAGCTAAATAGAGAATTCTCAGTAGAGGAGGCTAAAATGGCCAAGAGACACTTAAGAAAGTGCTCAACGTCCTTAGCCATCAGGGAAATGCAAATCAAAACAACTCTGAGATACCATCTTACTCCTGTCAGAATGGCTAGAATCAAAAACACCGAAGACAATTTATGCTGGAGAGGATGTGGAGAGAGAGGAACACTCCTCCACTGCTGGTGGGAATGCCGACTCATACAGCCTCTTTGGAAATCAGTATGGAGATTACTCAGGAAATGGGAATTAATCTACTACTAGACCCAGCAATTCCACTCTTAGGCATTTATCCAAATGAGGCAGGTTCATACAACAAGGGCATCTGCTCCACTATGTTCATAGCAGCATTGTTTGTAATAGCCAGAACCTGGAAGCAACCTAGATGCCCCTCAACTGAAGAGTGGATAGAGAAAATGTGGTACATTTACACAATGGAGTATTACTCAGCAGAAAAAAACAATGGAATCTTGAAATTCGCAGGGAAATGGATAGCACTGGAAGAAACCATCCTGAGTGAGGTAACCCAGTCGCAAAAAGACAAACATGGTATGTACTCACTCATATATGGATTTTAGATATGGATCAGGATAGTGCCAGTCTGCACTTCCACAGATAGAGAGTCTGGGAAACAGGAAAGAACCTAAAAGATATGCATATATGCATAGTACCCAAGAGAAGAGGATGGAGACAAGATCCTCTGAATGGATGGGGTGGGGGGGAGTGGGACCTGGGAAGAATAGAGGGGGTAAAGAGGAAGGGAGTAGGTCATGGGGGAACAGGAAGGTGAGGGGGTGGGAGTAGAATAGGGGGAAGAGGGAATCATAGGATCGAAGACAGATCAGGCACCAGAGTCACCTCGAGTGATCTAAAGGTATAACATCAATTGGCAAGCTAAGCAATAGTGGAGGGACCACCTCAAATGCCCATTCCTGATAATGAACTTGATGTCTATAACCATCCGGGAGCCTTCATCCTGTGACTGATGGAAGCAGAGGCAAACACACAACTAATCACTGAACTGAACTCAAGGAACCCAGTGACAGAGAGAGAGGAGTGATGAGCAAATTGGCAAAGAATGGGCTGGCAAAACCAGCAGAGACAGCTGATCTGAACAGGGGAGTGTTCTTGGACCCCAGACCGACAGTGGGGAGGCCAGCATGGGACTGATCTGGACCCCCCAAATGTGAGTGTCAGTGAGAAGGCCTGGGCAACCTATGGGGCCCTGAGCTGTGGATCAGTGTCTATCCCTGGTATACAAACTGTCTTCATGTGCCTATAGCACAAAGAGAGATGCTCTCTCATCCTGGACTCTTAGGGGAGTGCCTTGACCCTACCAAGAGTAAAATGACTGACTCTAGATATCCCCTATGTGGAAGGATTTGGCAATAGGGTGGGAAGGAGAGGGGGAAGGGGAGTGCGGGAAGAGGGGAGGGAGAGGGAACTGGGATTGACATGTAAAACAAGCTATTTAAAATTAAAATAAAAAATGATAAAGGTCCACGTTGTGCATGGATGCTAACAATGGTTCCACATGTCATTAACTCCAACCCTCGGGAGGCAGAAGCAGGAGGATTGCTGTGAGTTTGAGGCCAAATGAGTTTGAGTACAAATGAGTTCTTGGCTAGTGAAGGACAAATAGTGAGACCCTGCCTCAAGAACAAAATTGAGAAACTAATCAAGAAACACAAATATTAAGCAAATTCCCTTGGACACACTGTAAACTCTGAACTTGAACACTGATCTATGTGTTTTCAATTATACCACTAAATTGACTCTGTTTTGTGGATTCATAAACATTTTGTATTCTAGTGTCACATGAAATTTCTAAAAATTTGTTCATCTGTCTTTACTCAGAGTTACCTTTATTGTAAACTTTAATATCCCATGAAAATGATGAAAAATGGTGCACACATTTCATTTGGTAGTGTAAAATTAAGCTGTGCTTTCTTAATCTCAAATATGGTGCATTATTCCCCAAAGAGTTACAATTTAAACAACCTTCCCCAGGCTTACTTCTCTTAACAGTTCCTAACTTGTCTTACCTAATTCTGAAGAGAGGCATCAAAAACTTGTGGATTGATTTCTCAGGTGACTATTCACATGTTGTTTTAAGTTTGTGCATAAGTCAATTTTTGGGTGGCACATAGAAGGTGCTTGGTATATTGATAAGAAGGTTTCATTTGTTACCTATAGTGAGGACTGTCCTGATCATTTTACCAGAAGTTCATTATAATTATTGCACTATGTAATTACATTTAACCCTTGTATTCCTGGGTTCTTTATCCACAGATTCCCCAAATGGGTCTGCCTAATATTCCAGGAAAGAGAAAGCTACACAGAGACTCCAACCCACCCAAAAAATGAGGGGGTGTAGAGAGACAGATCAGTGGTCAGGAGCACCAGCTGCTCTTCCAAAGGACCCAATGCAATGCAGTGCCTCAAAACAACTGTTATGTGGGGGTTTGCCCTGGGAGAGACCTGGACCTCCAGACCAGGAAATCATAGAGGACATGGGAACCCACAGGCATGGGTGGCAACCTAGACAGGCCCTGAGCCCTGCAAGATTTCCAGTGAGGCAGAAAACATTGCCAGTAGACATACTAACTGAGGAGGTTTGGGGGGAGGATATAATGAGACCTTCTTCCATGACAATGTACTACAGGAAACTGATGATTATTGGCACAGGGAGAATTGTTTTTTGCCTGCCATGATCATATTTTGTTATCCAAAGAAAAGTAGTCTGCCCTTTTATCCTATACATAGAAGAAATAAAAAAAAGAATGTGATTGGAATTATGATGTAAATTGCATTGAATATGTGGATAACTTTTGGTAATAGGGCTGATTTTATAATATTAACTCTGCTATTCTGTGAACATGGGAGGCCTTTTCATCTCCTAGTGATTGCTCTCTTAAGTGTTTATATTTTTCTTCTTAGAAGTATTTATTGTTTTGATTATGTTTATTCATAGGCATTCTTGAAAGTTTTTTTGAGTGGGATATGAAGAATTTTTCAGTTAGGAGAAGAACAAGGGTTGTGTGATTCAGAATATTGTGTTAAATATTAGTTACTTTAGAAGGACACAGTAAAGGAATTTCATAAGATCTGTCTGACTGCAGATAAATACTAGCATTGTGGGGATTTAATAAGCCTTCTATAGAATAAGAATGTGCACAAAGAGGCCATAAAAATCTCATTTCCAACCTGTAATGCCTTACCAATTGCAACAATTGCTCTCATGCAGAGAGGTAACCACTAGCAACGGGAACCACCTGCTAGCTATGATATCTAATTGGCCATGCCAGTCTCCGTGTTGCTGAATAAATCGTGATTCATTCTTATGTATTTCATGAACAAAAGAAAGTTAGACATTTTTTTCTCAGGATGCCCTTTCAGTATGAGAACCATGCAGAATCTCCTTTTTCTCCTCAAGCACAGTTTCAGATTCCTCTGTCCAGCATTGTTTCAGTTCAATATGAGTTAGATAATTCGTGCAAAGCTTGAACCATAAAGAAGAAATATGGGATCCACTTTCTTTAATATCTTAAATATCCTTAACTGACTTTTAGTTTGAGGGAGAGGGAAAGGCAATGTGTCATGGAGATAGTTGGGGATTAAGACAAGTTCCTGTTTAGATCCCATGAGACCCTTAAAACCGTTATGAAAGAGTTTCTGCAACATATACAACCTTTGGTATGGGGATGCCTCCTGAGAAGATGCACTTCAACAGTGAGACATCTGCCTATTTTAGCTGAATAGTTCCCCCTGAAAAGGTTGCATTAACCACTAGAACTTGGGGCATATACATGGAAACTCAGCTAGTCTTGTGGCTTAACAGTCAGGTATATTGTTGAGTTTCACATATGATTACAAGAGTTGGTAGCAGTGTAAAAGGCAGAATCAGAAGATTAAATTGTGAATGAAGTATGGGTTTTGGGTTAACAAAGCAGCTATGTACCAGGTATTGCTCATAAGTCTTGACAAAGTATATATTATACATTTATTTTCTATCCAGGAAGAGTAGATAAGTTATGAAAGCTGCTATAGAAAATAGTAAACCCTGGATTTACATAACCTCTAAGAATAGGCTTGTTTCTTTCATCTTCTGCATTTAGAGGGTCCTGTTAAATGTTGAATGAGATCCTCCATTTTAACCAATTTGGATTTTTCTAAAATGGTACTGGGTGTTTTTTTTTTCTGAGCTAAATGAACTTGACCAATGTTAAAGTTATTTTAGACTACTTCCTGGTAAAGTATCCACATTGGAGTTTGAAGGTTGTTTTTCATTTACATTCCAGTGCAGGCTCCACGCCCAGGAGTAATTGGTTAACACAAACAAAATAAACTCCATGCTTCTTTTGGTGGGGCTTTTTTATTTGTTTGTTTTGCTTTGTTTTAAAACCTTTTGTATCTTTATTTGCCTTTATTTTTGTTTTGTGGGGTTATTTAGAGAGAGAGAGAGAGAGAGAGAGAGAGAGAGAGAGAGAGATTGATAAAGAACTTAAAGTTGAGTGACTAGGAACTAGGAAGGTAGGAAGGATCTGGAGGAGTTGGGGGAGGGGAAAATGAAAATCTAATATATGAAACGAATTTAAATAAAAAGAAAACATTCTTTTGACCAATGATAGGTTGAAGCAGAACTATTAGAATCAATGAGTTCATCAATAGGTCCTAACTTAGAGGAACTGGTTAGGAATTCAAAATGGTTGTAGATGACCTTGAAGCCGTGCTACTGAAATCTTCTTTATTCTGGGGAAGGAGAGTGGGAGGATATTAGAGAATGGAACCAATGTAGTCTTTATATCAGTTAGGGTCTTGGTAACTTCACAAGAGAATGGGTTGTTAGCAAGTACCAGTAAAATCCCCTTTGGTCTGCCAGAGCAACACCATTGAGAAGAAGTGCAGAAAGGTGCAGGGTGAGACCATCCTTTAAACCACACAGTGGAGAAAAGTGCTAAGCATTTCACATCAATAAAATAATAAAATAGAAGAGTGTTGGTAAGGGCATGGATTTGTAAGTGGTGCAGACCTCAACATAAGATGATCTCTACAGTTTCCTGGATTGACTGTGAGGAGAAGCATGGCATAATTCATTGACTTGTGGATATTAAATGAGAGAGTGTATAGGTTGCTGAAGTACAGATAGCACACATTATTCTCCCAGTCCCCAAGAAAACAGCAATATGGGAAAAGACTCAACAGAAACCTTCCTGAGAAGCACTGCTTAAGAGACAGGCTGCTCCCTTAGACTTTCCCAGAGTGAACAGAAGCAAGGAAGACGCTGCTGTGGAGGAAATGAAATGGATACAGGGCTACAGGAGGGCCCGCGCTGTGGAGTGAGGCAGAGGCCAGAACATGCAGGACACTTAGATAATTTAGCAAATCAGATCATTTCTGCTAATATAGCAAGCGGGTATCATTAAAATATTTGAGTCAGAGGGCGTAACATGCAGGATAGACATACACACACATTGGTCCATCCATAGCATATGAACTATAACTGAAGATAAATGAATTTTGAAAAGTTACTTTACTATAAGAAAGAAAGCCAAGTGTTTGGAGAGATGGCTCTGGGGTTAAGAGAACTTGCTGTTCGTGCAGAGGAACCAGGCTTTGTTCCCGGTGGCAACCATAGTCTGGTTCCAAGAGACCTGATAGTGTCTTATGACCTCTGTGGGAAGCAGGCAAACAGTTGGTGCATACATGCAGGCAACAGCAACACACTTGCACACATAAAATAAACAAATTGAATAAAGAAAGAAATAAAGAAAGACCATCTGTAAAAGGAAGAAAGCAAACTGAGTAACTGCAGCCCCTTAACCTCAGTGTCCTTTGTGGTTGAGGCAGGGCTTACCTTACTAATGGAGAAAAACACAGTGTCAGAGCAGTGCTTGAGATCCTGGCATGCCTTCCAGTGACTGGGGACATCCACAGAGCTTCCCATCCTGGTGGGTGCTGAACACCCCAGATCCCAGGTCTTCTCTTTCACCAAGGAGACCAGGGGACCAGCTGGTCCGGAGGGACCAGGTAAAACAGGCCCTGTATGCAGGCCTACATTCCAGTGCCTGGGGAAACACAAAAATTCTCCATGAATTTATGCCCTAACTCCAGATGACTATGATTGCAAATGTAGTAAATTATTGATTTATAATTTTTAGAGTGCCTTCAAATGAAATAACCGTCTCTCTAATTTCAAATACCAGAAACATAAATAAAATGACAATGGTTTTATATAGTAAAACATAAGTGAAACCTCACTGTAGAGGCTTTTGCCTTCGCAGAAAGGCATAGTCTCTAAATCAAGACACTTCCATCTTGCAAGATGAAGCTAAGAGAGTACTTCTGATAGATCACCTACATTGGTGGTTTGTACCATAAAAGTCACTGCCTTACGACAAGACCCAAAAGATCATTCTAGGACACCTTGGCCTCTTTTTGAACTCCCAAATCCCCTCTCTGCCTTCCTATGAAGTTCGAAAAGTGGGTCTACAACTTGGAGTGTGACTTTCAATCACGAGAGATGTCTAAGTCCTTATGTCTCACTTCTACTACAAAGCAGGGGATTCAGATTCCATCCACTTGAGCTTCTGAGTGGATTCCAGGAGTTTTTCCCCTGGTTCTACTTCTTGACAAATTCATCAGAAATATCTAGATGTGAAGACAAAGCTGTGGAAGTTACAAGATAAACTAATGCCAGGATTCAGGGACTCTGATGGTTGTTGTCTGGGAGGCATACTTTTTAACTGTCTGTGATTCTTAATTGTGTGTCTTGTTGAGGATGAGAACAATAGAAAGAGATCATTTCTTTGTCTCTGCTTCCTGCAAAAATAAGCATGCATGATGTCTCATGGCCCTGCCATTCCTAGGAGACTCAAGAGCAGCCAACTAGGCTGAGCCCTCAGAAAATAAAATCTCCTTCCCTAAGCATTATGCTGCCTTTCAAGCAGCCTCAGACATGAGTGTTCTACAGTTCCCCAGAAATTCTGCAGAAATAGGACCCAGTGCCAGTCTCCAGCTGCTTCCCCTTCTGATATCCTTGTGTGTTAATATGTGACTTGGTAAGGTTCTATAAATTTAGAACACCACAAATTCCTCCCAGACAGCTTGACCCATCTTGTCTTTGCTTAACTCTCACTGTTATTGTCATTCTTCATTTCTGTATCATGATGAGAAATGGATTGTGTCTGTGAATGTTAAATATGCACGCTCATTCACATTCTATACAAATAGTAATTTCCATATCATGGGTTTAAATGAAACATGTGGAATAGTTTTCCTACTTAACAGAAATGACAGTAGAATATGTTACAAGGGGTTGTTCCATTTCATTGGAATTAACACCATTTAATTCTTGTCATTACTGTCAAAATAAATGCTAAGATTATGTAGACTAGTTTCTTGCATTGGACTATAAAGCCAAATGTACCTTAAGCTTATATCTTCTTTATTATTTTAGAGCACTCTTATTTACATATCAATTCCCCCATTCCCTCGCCTTCCCATCCTCCCATGCTTCCCACTGAACCCCCAACCCACCTCCTATCCACTTCCCAAGGATAGTGACACCCTCCGTGGCGGGACCATCAAAGTCTGTCACATCATTTGGGGGAGAGACTAGGCCCTCTTTCTTGTATCTGGACCACAATAGGATCCCTCCATAGGGAATGGGCTCCCGAAGTCCATTTGTGCTCTAGGGATAAAAAATGCCTCCATTGATAGAGATCCCATAGACTGTTCTGGCCTCCTGTCTGGCACCCACATTCAGAGAGCTTGGTTTGGTCCAATGCTGGTTCCACAGCTTTAGGACTAGGATCCCCATGCTCTCACTAGGTCAAGTAAACTGTTTCTGCAGGTTTCTCTAGCACAGTCTTGGCTCCTTTGCTTATTCCTCCTCCCTCTCTGCAACTGGATTCCATGAGTATGGCTCAGTGTCTAGCTATGGGTGCCTGTTTCTGCTTCGATCAGCTACTGGATGAAGGCTCTAGGATTGGCAACTAAGGTAGTCATCAACCTCATTATAGGGGAAGGGCATAAAAGGCAGCCTCTTCACCACTACCTAGATTCTTAGTTGGAGTCATCCTCGTGGATCCTCTAACTTTTCCCCTGTGCCAGACGTCTCTCCAAACCTGTACTGGCTCCCTCTGTTGAGGGTTCTCCTTTCTTGCCCTCCTCTACTGCTCCCCTGTCTCGGTCTTCGTGTTCTCTCCTGTTCCCCCATTTCCCCTACTCCACCTCTCCCATTCCCAACTCCCTCCTCTCCCCCCCATGCTCCAAATTTGATCAGGGTTCTTATCCCCCATTCTTTGGGGGACCATGAGTTCTTCTCTTGGGGTCCTCCTTGTTTCCTAGTTTCTCTGGTGGTGTGGATTGTAGGCTGGTAGTCCTTTGCTCTGGGTCTCATAGACATATATGAGTGAGTACAAACCCTGCGTGTCTTTTTGTGACTGGCTTACATCACTGAAGATGTTTTCTTCCAGTTCCATTCATTTGCCTGCGAATTTCAAGATTTCATGTTTTTTATTTCCAACGATTAATACTCCATTGTGTAAATGAGCCACATTTTCTCCAGCCACTCTGCGGTTGAAGGGCATCTAGGTTGCTTCCAGGTTCTGGCTGTTAAAAAAACGCTGCTATGAACATAGTTGAACAGATGTCCTTGTATCAATGTGCATCTTTTGGGTATATTCCCAAGAGAGGAATTGCTGGACCTTGGGGTGGGCTCATCCCCATTTTTCCTTAGAAATGGCCATACTAATTTCCAAAGTGGTCGTACAAGTTTGCCAACCTACTAACAATGGAGGTGTGTTCCTTTCTCCACACCCTCTTCAGCTATTCTGGCAGGTGTAAGATGGTATCTCAGGGTTGTTTTGAGTTGCATTTCCCTGATGGCTAAGGATGTTGAGTACTTTCTCAAGTGTTTATTCACCATTTTAAATTCCTCTGCTGAGAATTCTCTATTTCTGCACCCCACTTTGTAATTGGATTGTTTGGCGTTTTGGTAGCTAGCTTCCTGAGTTCATTACATATTTTGGAAATCAGCCCTCTGTCAGATATGGGGTTGGTGAAGATATTTTCCATTCTGTGGGCTGCCATTTATTCTTGTTGACTGTGTCCTTTGCCTTACAGAAGCTTCTCAGTTTCAGAAGGTCCCATTTATTAATAGTCCATCTCAGTGTCTGCGATACTGGTGTTATGTTCAGCAAGCAGTCTCCTGTACCAATTCATTCAAGAGTACTTCCAACCTTATCTTCTAAGAGGTTCAGTGTGGCTGGATTTCTATTGAGGTCTTTGATCCATTTGGACCTAAGTTGTGTGCATGGTGATAGACATGGATCTATCTGCAGTCTTCTACATGCCAGCATCCAGTTATGCCAGCACCATTTGTTGAAGATGCTTTCTTTTTTTCCATTGTATAATTTAGCTTCTTTGTCAAAGATCAGGTGTTCATAGGTGTGGGTTAATATCAGGGTCTTCAAGACCCCAACCTCCAGTGTACCCAGCTTCAGCTTCAGGTGAGCTTGGTTCCCCCTGGGGCCACCCCTATCACCTTGACCATCATCCATCCCCTCAACCTTCTGGGGGCATGCTCCTGGCATCCAGAGGACCCATCCACACTGGAAAGGCATCAGTTCTTCTAGATCCCAACCTCCAGTGTCCCCAGCTTCAGGTGAGCTTGGGTCCCCCTGCAACCACATGTCCCCTGCTCATCACCCATGCCCGCAATCTTCTGGGGGCCTGCTCCTGGCATCCAGAGGACCTGCCCACACAGGAAAGGCATCAGTCCTTCCAGAACTCAACCTCCGGCATTCCCAGCTTCAGCTTCAAGAAAGAAGGAGACGAGTGGAGACAGAAAGACCCCACCTGCACCCACTGGAAGAAGAGATGGGAAGAAGACAGAATAAGAGCTCACTCAGCAATAAAAAACAACATGACTCCACCAGAATATAGAGACCAAACACCAGAAAGACCTGATAAACACTACATAGATGAAGCAGAAGAGACACACATTAAAAATATTTTATGAAGATGATAGAGACCCTCAAAGAGGAAATGGTGAAATCCCCTAAAGAAATAGAAGACAAACAAACAAAAAATACATGAAATAGAGGAAAAGGTGAACCAAAAAATTCTAGAAATAAACAAATCTCTCAAAGAATCTAAAGAGTACCAAGAAAAAACAACCAAACAAATGAAGGAAACATCTCAAACTGTTGAAAGATTGAAAGCTGAAATAGAAACAATAAAGAAAACACAGAACAAGGGGATGCTGGAAATAGAAAGCAGAGCAAGTGATCAGTAACTACAAATGCAAGTATCACCAATAGAATACAAGGGATAGAAGAGAGAATCTCAGGTTTTGAAGACTCATTAGAGGATATACAGTCATCAAACAAAGAAAATCTCAAAGTATCCAGGAAACATGGGACACCATGAAGAAGCCAAACCTGAGAATAATAGGTATAGAAGAAGGCAAAGAAATACAGCTCAAAGCTACAGAAAATATATTTAACAAAATCATAGAAGAAAACTTTCCTAACCTAAGGAAGGGTATGCCTATGAAAATACACGAATCTTCCAGAACACCAAGTAGGCTGGACCAGAAAAAGAAGTCACCTCACCACATAATAATCAAAACATCAAACCTACATAATAAAGAGGAAATATTAAGAGCAACTAAAGAAAAAGGCCAAGTAACATATAAAGGCAGACCTAACCGAATTACACCTGACTTCTCAATGGAAACGATGAAAGCCAGAAGATACTGAACAGATTTCCTACAAATGCTAAGGGAACAAGTATGTCAGCCCAGACTACTATATTCAGCAAAGCTTTCAATTACCTTAGATGGAGAAAGCAAAATATTCCATGACACAGTCAGATTTAAACAATATGTATCCATGAATCCAGCTCTACAGAAAGTATTGGAAAGAAAACCTAGACCTAATGAAGATAACTACACTCACAAAGACATAGGGAATAGATAATCCCACTTTACCAAAGACCAAAAGAAAAAGTGAGGAGAAACTACACACAATAACTCCACTACCAGTAAATCAAGCACAAACAAGAATCATCAATCAATGGTCATTAATATTCCTCAATGTCAACGGTTTCAACTTGCCAATAAAAAGACACAGACTAGGAGAATGGATATGAAGACAGAACCCATCCTTCTGCTGCATAAAAGAAACACATCTTGACTGCTACAGATCTTCCCATCCAGGAGGGAGCCAAGCACCACAGATCACAGGTCTTCTCTTCCACCAAGGAGACCAGGGGACCATCTGGTTTGGCAGGAACAGGTAAAACCGGCCCTGCATCCAGGCCTGCATTCCAGTACCTGGGGATTGCCTCGGAACTGCCATAGAGCTTCCCATCCCAGAGGGAGCCACACAACCGAGATCCCAAGTCTTCTCTTCCACCAAAAGGACCAGGGGACCAGGTGGGAGGCTGAGCACCCCAGATTCACCACCCATGGGAACAGACCTAGGACGAGGAATAGAATAACTACCATAGTATTGGACTTGCTAGCACCCACCGAAAGGGAACTCTGGTCCCCTAACCACCAGAACAGTAAGGGGCTCTTTCTGCACCCACTAGAAGAAGAGATGGGAAAGAGACAATACAAAAACACACTCAGCAACAGAAAAACAAATATGACACTGCCAGATTCTAGAGATTCCACACCAGCAAGACTCCAACATTCCAATTCAAATGAAGAAGAGAATGACCTTAAAAACAACTTCATGAAAATGATAGAGGCCCTAAAAGAGGATATAGGAAAATCCCTCAAAGAAATGGATTGAAAAAAAAAACCCCAAAAAGTGCAAAAAAAAATGGAAGAAAAAACAAACCAAAAAAGGCAGACAAGGGAAGAAAAAAGAAACCAAAAAAGGCAGGTAATGAAAGTAAAAACAAACCAAAAAAGGCAAGAAATGGAAGAAAAAACAAACCAAAAATACAAGAAATGGAAGAAAAAGTAAACCAAAAAATGCAAGAAATTGAAGAAAAAGCAAGCAAACAAACAAAAACCCAAAAGAAATGGAAGAAAGAAAAAACCAAAAAATTCATAAAATGTAACAAATGGACGAAAACATAAACCGAAAATTACAAGAAACAATTCAAACAGTTCAAGGGTTGAAAACTGAAATAGAGACAATAAAAAAAACACACACACACAATCTGCAGAAAGGCTGGAAATTGAAAACGGTCAGTTACTACCGATACAAGCATTACCAAGAGAATACAAGAGATGGAAGAGAGAATCTCAGGTGTTGAAGATACACTAGGAGAAATGGATTCATCAACCAAAGAAATTCTTAAGTACAACAATTCCTTAAAATGAAACATCCAAGAAATATGGCAATCCTGCCAAAAGCAATCTACAGATTCAATGCAATCCCCATTAAAATACCAGCACAATTCTTCACAGAACTTGAAAGAACTTCCATCAATTTTGTATGGAAAAACAAAAGACCCAGTGTAGCCAAAACAACCCTGTTCAACAAAGCAACGTCTGGAGGCATCACCATCCCTGACTTCAAGCTCTATTATAGAGCTATAGTCCTGAAAACAGCTTGGTATTGGAACAAAAATAGACATGTAGAACAATGGAATCAAATTGAAAACCCTGATATCAACCCACACATGTATGAACATCTGATCTTTAACAAAAAGCTAAAAATATACAATGGACAAAAGAAAGCATCTTCAACAAATGGTACTGGCATAACTGGGTGCTGGCAAAACTTAAGTCCAAATGGATCAAAGACCTCAACATAAATACAGCCACACTGAACCTCTTAGAATAGAAGTGGGTGGTACCATTGAACAAATTGGTACAGGAGACACCTACCTGAACATAATACCAGTAGTATAGACAGTGAGATTAATAATTAATAAATGGGACCTCATGAAACTGAGAAGCTTCTGTAAGGCAAAGGACACAGTCAGCAAGACAAAAAGGCAGCCCACAGAAAGGGAAAAAATATTCACTAATCCCACATCTGACAGAGGGCTGATCTCCAAAATTTACAAAGAACTCAAGAAGCAAGTCTCCAAAACACCAAAGGATCCAATTAAAAAGTGGGCTACAGAACTAAATAGAGAATTTTCAACAGAGGAGTCTAAAATGGCTGAGAGGCACTTGAGAAAGTGTTCAACATCCTTAGCCATCAGGGAAATGCAAATCAAAGCAACTCTGAGATACCATCTCACTCCTGTCAGAATGGCTAAAGTCAAAAACACCAATGACAATTTGTGCTGGAGAGGATGTGGTGAAAGGGGAACACTCCTCCACTGCTGGTGGGAGTGCCAACTTGTACAGCCATTTTGGAAATCAGTATGGAGATTCCTCAGAAAAATGGTAATAGATCTACCAAAAGACCCAGGAACTCCACTCTTAGGCATACACCCAAAAGAAGCCCATTCATACAACAAGGATGTCTGTTCCACTATGTTCATAGCAGCATTATTTGTAGTAGCCATAATTTGGAAGCAACCTAGATGCCCCTCAACCAAAGAGTGGATAGAGAAATAGTGGTACATCTACACAATGGAGTACTACTCAGCAGAAAAAAACCAGGGAATCCTGAAATTTGCAGGCAAATGGATGGCACTAGAATAAACCATCCTGAGCCAGGAAACCCAGCCACAAAAAGAGAAACATGGCATGTACTCTCTCATATATGGATTTTAGACATAGATCTGGGGAGTGCCAGCCTACAATTCCATGGCCAGAGAGTCTGGGAAACAGAATCTTCATTCAATGGCTGATGGAAGCAGAGGTAGACTTCCACAGCTAAGCACTGAGCTGAACTCAAGAAATCCAGTGACAGAGAGGAAGGACTGATGACCAAAGGCATTAAGACTGGGCTGGTTTAACCCCCAGAAACAGCTGACTTGACAAGGGGGTAGATCTTGATTCTCAGACTGATGCCTGGGAATCCAGCATGGGACTGATCAAGACCCCCTGAATGTGGGTGTTAGTGAGGAGGCCTAGGTAATCTATTGAGCCTTGGGTAGTAGATCAGTATTTATCCCATGTATACAAATGGACTTTGGATTCCCATCCAACAAGGAGAGATTCACTCTCACCCTGAACTCTTGGGGGAGGATCTAGGCCCTGCCCTGGATGAAATGACAGACTATGGACACCTCCATGGAGAGCCTCACCCTCCCTGGGGAAATGTGGGGATATTGGGGGGGTTGTTGGGAGGGCACCTGAGGAGGGGAGGGAAACCGAGAGGGACCTGGAATTGACATGTGAAGCAAACTTGTTTCTAATTTAAATTAGAAGTGAACTGAGACACAGAGTGGGATCTTTAACACAGGAAATCTCAAAGCCTGCCCCCATAGAGACACAATTATAAGAAAGCCATACTAACTGCAGCAAAGTCACACCTCCTAATAGTGCCACTCCTCATGAGATTATAGGGGCAAATTACATTCAAACTATCACATGGTCATGGTGTCTCTTCAAAGAAATACGACGCTAGCTTAGACAGTGGTTGCTGTTGTCAGAAGTGGTGTATTGCTGTGAAGGGATGTCCACACTTTTGTTTGGAGGATTGAGGACTTTGGACTAGAAAAGCAGTTGAACACTTTAAGTGGGGCTTAATGGGCCTCACCAGTAGGAGTATGGAAGATAGTGGTGCTGAGAGTGCTTTGAACAGTGAGGGCATGACTCAGGAGGTTTCAGAGGAGAAGAATTTTAGTATGTGTACTAGAGACTGTTCCTGTGATATTTTATGCTCTGGAAGCACAGGCAGGTGTATCTCTGAGTTCATGCAACATGGTCTACAGACTGAATTCCAGGACTGGTAAGCTTAGACAGTGAAGAAAACCATAAACCCAGAAAGCTGGTGAAAATGTATGTGAAGGAGGGGCAATGTTCCATCTTCTGGAAGTAGTAGAACTTTTAGCTTATCACACGTGATTATGGCTTTAGAGAGGTGGTTTTAAACCTTCCTAATGCTGCAACCATTTAATATAGTTCCTTATGAAGTGATGACCCACAACCATAATATATTTTCATTGCTGCTTCATAGTTGTAATTTGGCCACTGTTATGGATTGTACTGTAAATATCCTATGGTCTAAGGATACCCCTTGTGAATGGAGTTTTCAATACCAACCCCAAAGGAGTCCTGACCACAGGTAGAGAAATACAGCTTTAGAAACATTATACGAGAAAGGGGTTATAGAATCTCCCTCCACAACTAAAGAAAGCTGTGGAGGCCAGGCAAGTGGCATGGCTGATTGTTTGTGGACCTCCAAAGAGGCCAATGCATGAAGTCGAATAAATAAATGAATGAATTAACAAATAAATAAACTAGCAATTAGCAGGGGAGTTTGTTTGAGGATGTTCAAAGAGGCCATTGATGAAGTCGAATAAATAAATAAATATTTTTATTAATTCTTTGACAATATCACACAATATATTCTGATCTTATTTACCCCACACTCCTCTCCCTAACTCCTTCCAGAATGAACCTTAGCTCCCTAACCCTTGTTTTATGTCCTTTTTCTTAAAAAAAAGAACCCATTGGCTCTCCTTCAAGATTTTCACAATTAATGTCTGAGCCTTACAACAATTTCTTCTCTACAAAGAATGCACAGTAGCCCCTTGACCAGGTTGGCCAGAAGTCCCCTTGTTTGGAGTCAGTTATGATTCATGTACAGCACCCCATCATGAGAAACACTGGAAACCTGGTACTTAAGAGACTGAAGTTTTGCACAGGGGAAGCTCAGACTTGACAAAGAGTCTCACGTCACAGCAGGGCTAACAGAGCCTGACTACCACTGCATAACCTGCACACATGTGGGGACAAAGGGCTTGGCACATTTCTGGACAGCTTGATCATTCCTGCTCACAGCTTTTTCAGTGAAAGGTCAGCTGATTTGGGACAAGGAAAACCTTGTGCTTCCAGGGGTCTCTGTACCTCACAAGCTGGGCTCTGCCTGCGACTCTATTGTGAATCATCCATGGTGTATGTATTTATTCATTACTCATCTATATATTTT
This sequence comes from Mesocricetus auratus, assembly GCF_017639785.1. NCBI lineage: Eukaryota > Metazoa > Chordata > Mammalia > Rodentia > Cricetidae > Mesocricetus > Mesocricetus auratus. The sequence continues at coordinate 4,289,081 of NW_024429268.1, forward strand.
TGTGCTGTTTATTCTAAAACCCAGGGCCAAGGGAATGCCAGGCAAGCACTAGCTAATAATCCACAACCAAACTCAAGATCACTGATGCAGAGAGTTAGGTAGAAAATAAGATATAGTTACTGTTGGAACCAGGTAGAAGGGGCAGAAGATGGAACTTGAGTGCCAGAAGTAAACCATGGTAACTATGGAGAATCTGAGATGATGAGGCAGATGTGAGTTCAGACAATTGAGCTGAGGAAGCAGCATTATCAACTGCGTTCCTCCTCTCAAGGGTGATAGTACCTGTGGGAAGATGGAGGAATAACAGGAGAGAAATGTAATGGATCCTCACGGAAATATCCCTGAGACACTTCTAGCTGCTTTCCCTAAGATAAGTGCTTCTAAAGATGTTTGCATAGGTTGGCAAAGAACAAGGATGGGTCAGACTGGGAGAGAACTGAGATCAGGATGACCTGTGATTCTCAGAATGAGGTAGGTAAGGCCTCTGTGACCTCACAATTGAACCCTGCCCTAGTAATGCCAGGGTCTTACCTGAGGACAAGCCAGAGTCCAGAAGGAGGGCTAGAATCACAGCAAGTGCATGTGACTGGGTAAGTTTGGGATGTTTTCTGGGATGGATACTACCTGAAATTAATAACCTGAGTGACTCACTCAGTTTGAGGCACTTCTTCATTGAGATCTTAAATAGGGACAATGAAACATAGCAAGGTATTTGAAATGTCCCAGCCTGAGGACAGCTCATCCTAAGAAATAGAAACAGCAGGAGTCAGAAGCCTCATAGCAGTGGGAATGGCCCCTCAAGACCACATGGAGAGAAACCCCTCCACTCACAGAGAGAGAGGCCTTGGGATGAAGCCACACAGGTGGATCTGCACCAGGAGTCCAGCCTCTGACCTAGCTGAGAAAGACAGAGGGTTCCTGTATGTATGCCCACATTTGACCATCGAACATAGGTGATCAGGGAGTGTGGGCAAAGCATCCTGGCACGGATATCTGATCTTCCCTGAGAGCTCTAGTCCCTGGTGGTAACCATGTTTTCATTTGTACTCAGATAGACAGGGGGCATAATATGGGAATAGACACCAATGTCACTATCACAGGAAGCACCATGGCAGTACTGTCCTTCTAATTCTGTGCTTATACAGGTTTTCACTTGGATGTGTTTAGAAAAAGGTTTAGGCTCTGTGGAGGAAGAAATATACACAGGAATCCTGGGATGAAGGCATAATTTAACCTCACTGTGCTATACTGGGAGCAGGGATGATAAAGGATATGAGGCACAATGTGGTTCTTTAACAGGACCTGTGCTATAGCTGTAGAAAAAGCTGCAGTAAGTATCTAAGATGTGTGACAAAGAACTAGTATAACAAGGACTCAGGAAGACAACACCCACAACTCACTGGAGAAAGAGGCCATGGGATGTCCACACCCAGTCTGTATCATATGAGAAGACTTCAGTCTCCATGCTGGTGCAGAATAAACTCTGCTATTGTGCCCAAGCCAGGGACAACCATCAGCTATGGCAGCCCACAGTGACAGGGCAGGTAGGGAATGTGTCAAATTCATTACTGCAGGGGTCTGAAGGGACTTTGCTTCTAGACAGCAGAATCCTGGTCTTTTGTAAATATGGGTTGGGCCCAGCATGGCTGAAGTCAGGGACACAATATGAAACATAACTACAGCCATCTCCCTAACCTATCCACATTTAAATTTAAATTGTATATTAAAATTTAATGAGGAGAGGCCTCTGAAGAAAGTATCAACTTAGTGCATAGTCTATGATGTAAGGCTTGAGCCTCCAGAATGTTAATGAAAATTACTGGCACCACCCACCCGTTTGTGACATCCCCACAGGGAGCACATGCTTCACAGGTAGGAGTGCTTCTCTTGGGCTTCTCTAGACATGAACCTTCCTGGCAATCATCTTTACATTCAGCTCATAGGCCCTTCCCAGAATGGCCACAGTCACTGATGCCATACTCTATCCGTTTTATTTTCAAACTTAAGCCTTTACTTTTGAGACCTGTGTTCATATAATTGTGGGTGAATCTGTGTGTATGTCTGAGGGGATTTTGTCAATTTTCTTCCACTAACCTCCACCTGTATTTGTGAGAAAAGGTGACAGCTGCTGAGGCAGAGCCAGCACGTGCCTTGGAACTCCAGTTTCCAAATGACAACAGGAAGAATCTCTGCTGTTATACAAATGTCCAGAGTGACATTCTCAGAAGTCATTGACTATATCATGGCAGGACCAGGTAAGGCAATTTCATCACAAACTGCTTTCTGGACAATCCTCCTGCAAGCTATGTTTAATGGTGGTGATGGGAGAGGTGGCACCCCAACATTATCCATCAGCTTGATACCCAAAATCCTGCAGATGGCACACTTAAAATCTCTTGACAAGAGAAACTTGTTGATAAACTGAGGAACAGAAATGAGACACCAATAGGTGAACTTTGTACATTAGGGATGAGTATGTCCCTTCCCCACTGAACAAGCTGGGCCCAGGGGTGAAATTCCCTGGAGAGGGAAGACAGGATATGAGCTTGTTCCCAAGAAATGATCTTAAGGGAGGACTTCAGGGACATCTGTGAGCACGACAGCCTTTGAGTATTCACACAAAGTGAGACCTGGCCTCTGTGACATCACATGAGGGTCACTGTCATAGTTCCGGGTGTGACCCAGATCTGAGGGCAGCAGAGCCCATTACAGTGGACCAGGGTTTAGCTCAGGAGAAGGTGGGCAATGATCAATTTCAGGTAAGTGATTGCAGAAATTTCTGTGGGGAAGAAGTGATTTCACACCAGTGTATTGGCAGGGTGCTCTCTTGAAATGGGTGACAAAGGGAGATTAGGTGTCTGAGGGGTTTTTGATGGATAAGACAAATATGACCTTGAGAAGGGTTGCAATAACAAACACCACAGAAATACCCTCACTGAACATGGCATGTATGACATACAGAGAGAGGACGCCATCCCCACACAGCAAAGAGATCTTGTGATGATCTGTAGATACTTCTATGCCTTAGCAAGGCATCCTCTAGATACTGGGAGGACTAACCTGTGCTGTTTCTTGTAACTGTGATATTCCATCAAGGGTTCAGACCACAGAAAGGAAATATAACATGGTGTCTCGGTGGGACTCCCCTATGTGTATCTCACAACGTCGAAGGAATAGTCTTTCCATATGAGCTCATGGATATCCCCTCCACCAAGGACAGTCAGCAGTGCAACAAGAAGGACTTACACAACCAGCTTTCTCTCCTACATATTTCATCTTTGTATAATGTATAATTATTTCATGTGAACTGTGAGCTCTTTGTGTCTGTGTCTGTGCATGTTTCCGAGAGGATGGGTCAGTGATGCTCTGAGAAAATTTAAGACGCTTGAATTTCCAATATAAATGTCCACCTGACTTTTCTATTTTATATTTTCAGAAATGCTGACAATAGACCAAGTCAAAGAATTTGGCAAGCATAGGCTGAAAAGGATCCACTATCTCTACCCTAAACATAAACAGGTACCATAACCTTGAAAAAGCCTAGACCCCAAATCAGAAGATGTGGGGACCCAAGTAAACTCTGACTCAAAAAAAGCCCAGGCCTAATTAGAGACTAAAAGTGGGCCTGGGCCAATCAAATGAAAGAGGCCTGGGCCAGATCAAGAAAATGAGTGTGCCCAGGCCAGTCCAGACCCTGAAAAGGCCCGGGCCCAAAGCAAGAAGAGACATGGGCCTGGGCTAACCCCTGACCCTGAAGAAGCCTGGGCCCAATTATCCAGAGAAGTAGGCCTGGGCCAATCAAATGAAAGAGGCCTGGGCCAGACCAAGAAAATGAGTGTGCCCAGGCCAGTCCTGACCCTGAAAAGGCCCGGGCCCAAAGCAAGAAGAGATGTGGGCCTGGGCCAACCCCTGACCCTGAAGAAGCCTGGGCCCAATTATCCAGAGAATTAGTCCTGGGCCAATCAAATGAAAGAGGCCTGGGCCAGACCAAGAAAATGAGTGTGCCCAGGCCAATCCTGACCCTGAAAAGGCCCGGGCCCAAAGCAAGAAGAGACATGGGCCTGGGCCAATCCCTGAACCTCAAGAAGCCTGGACCCAATTATCCAGAGAAGTAGGCCTGGGCCAATCAAATGAAAGAGGCCTGGGCCAGACCAAGAAAATGAGTGTGCCCAGGCCAGTCCTGACCCTGAAAAGGCCCGGGCCCAAAGCAAGAAGAGACATGGGCCTGGGCTAACCTCTGACCCTGAAGTAGCCTGGGCACAATTATCCAGAGAAGTAGGCCTGGGCCAATCAAATGAAAGAGGCCTGAGCCAGACCAAGAAAATGAGTGTGCCCAGGCCAATCCTGACCCTGAAAAGGCCCGGGCCCAAAGCAAGAAGAGACATGGGCCTGGGCCAATCCCTGAACCTCAAGAAGCCTGGACCCAATTATCCAGAGAAGTAGGCCTGGGCCAATCAAATGAAAGAGGCCTGGGCCAGACCAAGAAAATGAGTGTGCCCAGGCCAGTCCTGACCCTGAAAAGGCCCGGGCCCAAAGCAAGAAGAGATGTAGGCCTGGGCTAACCCCTGACCCTGAAGAAGCCTGGGCCCAATTATCCAGAGAAGTAGGCCTGGGCCAATCAAATGAAAGAGGCCAGGGCCAGACCAAGAAAATGAGTGTGCCTAGGCCAGTCCTGACCCTGAAAAGGCCCGGGCCCAAAGCAAGAAGAGACTTGGGCCTGGGCCAACCCCTGACCCTGAAGAAGCCTGGGCCCAATTATCCAGAGAAGTAGGCCTGGGCCAATCAAATGAAAGAGGCCTGGGCCAGACCAAGAAAATGAGTGTGCCCAGGCCAGTCCTGACCCTGAAAAGGCCCGGGCCCAAAGCAAGAAGAGACATGGGCCTGGGCTAATCCCTGACCCTGAAGAAGCCTGGGCCCAATTATCCAGAGAAGTAGGCCTGGGCCAATCAAATGAAAGAGGCCTGGGCCAGACCAAGAAAATGAGTGTGCCCAGGCCAGTCCTGACCCTGAAAAGGCCCGGGCACAAAGCAAGAAGAGACATGGGCCTGGGCTAGCCCCTGAACCTCAAGAAGTCTGGGTCCAATTATCCAGAGAAGTAGGCCTGGGCCAATCAAATGAAAGAGGCCTGGGCCAGACCAAGAAAATGAGTGTGCCCAGGCCAGTCCTGACCCCGAAAAGGCCCGGGCCCAAAGCAAGAAGAGATGTGGGCCTGGGCTAACCCCTGACCCTGAAGAAGCCTGGGCCCAATTATCCAGAGAAGTAGGCCTGGGCCAATCAAATGAAAGAGGCCTGGGCCAGACCAAGAAAATGAGTGTGCCCAGGCCAGTCCTGACCCTGAAAAGGCCCGGGCCCAAAGCAAGAAGAGACGTGGGCCTGGGCTAGCCCCTGAACCTCAAGAAGTCTGGGCCCAATTATCCAGAGAAGTAGGCCTGGGCCAATCAAATGAAAGAGGCCTGGGCCAGATCAAGAAAATGAGTGTGCCCAGGCCAGTCCTGACCCTGAAAAGGCCCGGGCCCAAAGCAAGAAGAGATGTGGGCCTGGGCCAACCCCTGACCCTGAAGAAGCCTGGGCCCAATTATCCAGAGAATTAGTCCTGGGCCAATCAAATGAAAGAGGCCAGGGCCAGACCAAGAAAATGAGTGTGCCCAGGCCAGTCCTGACCCTGAAAAGGCCCGGGCCCAAAGCAAGAAGAGACGTGGGCCTGGGCTAGCCCCTGAACCTCAAGAAGTCTGGGCCCAATTATCCAGAGAAGTAGCCCTGGGCCAATCAAATGAAAGAGGCCTGGGCCAGACCAAGAAAATGAGTGTGCCCAGGCCAGTCCTGACCCTGAAAAGGCCCGGGCCCAAAGCAAGAAGAGACGTGGGCCTGGGCTAGCCCCTGAACCTCAAGAAGTCTGGGCCCAATTATCCAGAGAAGTAGGCCTGGGCCAATCAAATGAAAGAGGCCTGGGCCAGATCAAGAAAATGAGTGTGCCCAGGCCAGTCCTGACCCTGAAAAGGCCTGGGCCCAAAGCAAAAAGAGATGTGGGTTGGGCCAACCCCTGACCCTGAAGAAGCCTGGGCCCTATTATCCAGAGAAGTAGGCCTGGGCCAATCAAATGAAAGAGGCCTGGGCCAGACCAAGAAAATGAGTGTGCCCAGGCCAGTCCTGACCCTGAAAAGGCCCGGGCCCAAAGCAAGAAGAGACATGGGCCTGGGCTAACCCCTGACCCTGAAGAAGCCTGGGCCCAATTATCCAGAGAATTAGTCCTGGGCCAATCAAATGAAAGAGGCCAGGGCCAGACCAAGAAAATGAGTGTGCCCAGGCCAGTCCTGACCCTGAAAAGGCCCTGGCCCAAAGCAAGAAGAGGTGTGGGCCTGGGCCAATTCATGAACCAGAAAAACCCAGGTTGAAAACAAGGAGAGATTTGGGCCTTGGTGAATCCCTGAACCTAAAGAAGCCCAAAAATGGGTGATATTTGGGTCTGACCCTCCAAATGAAAGAGGCCTGATCCCAAACGTGAAAATGAGTGTTCCCAGGCACAAAGTGAGAAGAGAAGTGGGCTTGGGCAAATCACTGATCCTAGAAAACCCCAGCTGAAAATGTGACATTATCAGACCCTCTGACACTTCCTCTAAAGAAATCAGCCAGGGCAAAATCAAGTAAATGAGTGCTCATTGGGCTCATCCTGACCCTGAAGATGCCCAGTCCCAAAGTAAGAAGAGATGAGGGCTTGGGTGTTCCCTGAAGGAAAAGAACTCTGATAGAAACCAAGATAGAATTTCAGACCCTAAGTAAGCCTAGGACGAAAAAGATAAAATATGGGGACCTGAAGCCCCGGCCCACAGCAAACATATGTGGCTTGCGACAGTCCACGAACCTAGGCAAAAAGCAAGAAGAGATGTGAACCCCGGGCAGTCCCTCAAATGGAATAGGCCTGGGCTAAGCAAAGACACTGACAAAGTCTGGGCACAAAATTGAATGTGATATTAGCTCAGATTAATCCTCTCCCAAAGAGGACTGAACCCAACCAAATATGTTTGCCTAGGGCAAAAACTAAAGTGAAACAACACCGTGGTTACAGTTTGTACCATGAGGTTCTCTGTTCAAGGCCTTAATGTCAGTTCTTATTTTCCAACCAACCAAGCCATCAGTGCCCACACATCCCAGCTTGTCACTGATAGCCTTGGACTAACCCTCCATACTAGCTATGCTGATTGATATAAGCGACATTCTTAGTACCAGATGTGTTACTCTGACACACACACTTCATTCAATCCAACATCCTCAAAATGTGAACAAGGATGACAACATTGCCATAAAGTGGCAAGGGCTCACCTAAATAATCCAGTAACATGGATGCACCTTATCACAAAGGGTGTTACCCTGCACCTGCACATTATCTTGACTGACTTTTTTAAATTTCTCATACTCAACTCTAGCCGTAGACTGCTCACCAAGAATCTTGGGCAAACCGGGAAGTTGATGTGATTAACTGAAACCTGGATACATTTTTCCCTCCAAGAAAGGGAACTTGATTATGACATGATTATTGACACAGGTTCAAGGCCATAAACTGACATCAAAGGAAACCCAGCACCTCCTTGAACCCTAAGTAGCCTGAACTAAAATTAGTGTGTGGGGCATACCCTCTAGTCAACCGAGGACAAGATCCCACCACAAAGGAGCTAGGCTTTAAAGGGACAAAACTTCATGTAAATGACTAAAGGAAATGGACATACCCATGACGAGAATCTGGTCTGAGGCCAGGCATTCTCTCACGTCAATTTAATTTGTTGGACAAATAATAGCCTCATTTGTGACAAAATCCATGATATTTCACTTAGAAATTTGGACTCAACCACAAGCATTCTTGCACTGATGATTGACATCACATCATAGACCATGAACTGTCAACGCTAATCTAGAATCTTCTTTGTAGTACCAGTATAGTTTGTGGTAATGTACCTGCAATTCTTCCAACACAGGCAACAACCATTCTCACATCAGGTATATTAAGATATCATTGTTCTCTAGTAACTTGGGCCACACGTAAACATCAAATAACAACACAGCTTGGGATCAAGGGTGTGTGGGCCGCACCCAGGAAATCCTCTGTGCCCAGGTCTTCCTGTATGAGGACTTTCAGAGAGCAAGGATATAAAGCTGACTTGCAGTCTGACCTAGGCCACACCTATTGCTCCAATAAGGTTGAACACACTTTAACACCATGAGTGTGTTGTCTGAAGAATGACATGCTCTGAGTACCTTCTACTACCTGGGTCTAGCTTAAATGTAAGGGTATGTGGGCCGTACCCTCTCTCCATAGGACCCAGTGATACACTCACAGCAAGGGAGCAAGGACTATGTAATGACATTAAATGGAACAAGGAACCACTCTCCTTAATATCAAGAAGAATTAGATGGCACAGGGTCTTATTGTGATTCACCTGATCCCCGCCCCCACCATTCCATTCATCAAAAATCTTGGATTCATAACCGAGGCTTCTGAAGCTGATGAATGAACGCCAATCAAAATTAGTGTGATCTGGGGGCTAACTTACCACCAAGAAGCCTGGGTCAAATTTAACATTGAAAGTTGTAGTCCTCATTCTCTCTTCATCACACCCAGGAGATTTGTTACCTTGGAGGACCCAGGGCCACAAGCTATGGCCTTCAGGATATCTGGGCCACATGAGAGAAACAATCTGGGCAGACACTGGCATGATGGGTGTGTGGGCCGCACCCAGGAGTCATTGTGTGCCCAACTGCTATCTGGTCTGCAAGAGATCCAGGAAAAGATGATCTCATGTGTGTTAACAACGCCAACAACTCAGGAAATTGGAACCAGCACAAGGACCAGCACAAGCTTCAAGACTGTGGTCCAAACCTTCATATCCTGACATATGTTACCTAGCCACTCTGTTGACCTTGACCCTCAACTTGGCCACTCCGTTGACTTTGACCTTCAATTTGATCTGGTTAAAGACATCACTTAATGTGATGACCCAGGAGTACAGACACAATTTTAATGCATATGTGTAGTAGAATACGCTGAAATCCACACTCTGGTGGCAACTAGACCTAGTTGCTTATGTTTCTTTAGTGTCACCAGAGTTTACCTAGAAGAAGCATGACTTATACCCTGATTTCTATAGATCTCTGCCTTTATCTTATGTACCTAACACAGTTCTGAAGCCTTGTCCTCTTACATTATTCTTTGTCCAGTATTCCCTGACCTACCATTATGTATATAGTCTTCAATAAACATAAAATGTATTTGTCTTAGTGTTTCTGTTGCTGTTAAGAGACACCATGACTATGGCAATTTTTATAAATGAAAACATTTAATTGGCGTGACTTGCTTAGAGGTTCAGAGGTTCAGTCCATTAACGTCATGGCAGGGAACATGGCAGCATGCAGGCAGATGTGGTGCTAGGGGAGTTGCTGAGAGTCCTATGTCTCTCAGGAAACAGGAAGTCCACTGACACTGGGTGGGATCCTGAGCATAGGAAACCTCAAAGCCCACCTCCACAGCGACACTTCTTCCAACAAGGCCATATCCACTCCAACAAAGCCACACCTCCTCATAATAGCACTCCCTATGAAATTATGGGGACTAATAACATTTAAACTACCACAATCTTCTTCCTTGTTTAATCCATAAATCCGTATTTGGCCCTTTCCCTCTAGTTTTGACTGATGGGTTTCAATCTTTGGATTGAATTTAAGAACAGGCTGTGATGTAGATACCTAGCATATCTCATTCTCCCCTGTTGTCTCCAAGTGTATGGAATGTATTTGTATGCTCAGGCCTCATGAAGATCAACGCACCTTTAGTTGGGTTCTTCCAACGAAAACTTAACCAAGGGTTGTAGTAGCCAGGAACCCTCACCCAGTCATGAAATCACAGAGATAAAATTTCTATATTGGAAGTGCAGCTGCCAAACTCTTCCAGTGCCCAAATCATATTAGCACCTATTTTAAGAGAGTTACCGGTAAAGGTCTGGGATGCGGGGGAGGAATAGTTTCAGTGTGGATCATAGGACACAAGGCATCTGAAAAACGTTTTCCAGCAGTGTCCACATGAAGATTAATGGACCACCAGTGAGATTCCATGCATGGAGTCTAAACACATGTAGAGATCCATATTTTAGAGATGTGCCATGGGAACTTGAGCCACTGGTGGCCATGCTGGGGGTACCTGAGGTACTGGAAGAACATTTTTTATTACAGCCTTTAGACTTAAGTTTTTCTGACTGATCCCATCTTCTGATAGTAATGGTGGTACCTGGATCACACACAGAGAGATAGTGTCCCCAGGGTCATGGTTTATTTCAAAGGGACAATTGATGTGGGTTTTATCTCATCCTATCACTCTATAGACAAAGTCAAAAAATGGTTTACGGAGCGAAGACGGTGACACACCATTGTAATCCCAGCACACAGATGACCAAGGCAGGAGGATATATTTGGGTTGTTTTCTAGAGTTCTACTGCCCTAAACCTTTTTCAGAAAATGCTCTGACATGTGGGCTCAAAGTGGTTTCTTCAAACCTGTGATCTTTAAAGCCCTTGGGCATTTACTAAAGCAATTGTTAAATCTAAAATGATTCACCAAGAGCATTTTCAAAGTATTTAATTTCTAAAGCATGCTGTATATATTAATATTTTTAAATATAAAGAGGATTTTTAGATGTATTTTCCAGATAACACAAATGCATAAAAATTGAAATCTGGAATTTAAAAAGTGAGCATGCCTTCTTATAATAGGATTTTTTTATGGTTTCTCTTTTTCTCTACCCCTTCCTTAGACCTCCCCCAACCCTAGTAAAGAAAGTTGAACCTAGGTCTTGCAACAACTCCTGCCCTTTTCCCTTTGATTGTCCATTTAATTCCCCACAGGATTTTATCTGGTTATAATGGGTTTTATATTTGAAAGTCTGCTTACCTTACTATACAATTCTACAATAAATTATAAGATTAAACATTTTCTGTGATCTTATGTCTTTAACTGTGAAATTTTCCTCATTTTAGTTAATACACAATTGATCAAAACGACAAAATATGAGGACATTTGTAAAATAATTTGGAATTGTACCTCAATGGCTGCAACACACACACACAAACACACACACACACACACACAGAGAGAGAGAGAGAGGGAGAGAGAGAGATAGAGAGAGAGAGAGTAGAGATGCAGATGAGAGAGACAATGTCATACTGTTCTAGAAAGAGACAATGTTTGGTATTAATGCTATTCCTGTTTTTTCCTCTTGGTCTGACCAATGCTGGCACTGAGCAATTTTTCCACATAAGTAAATCCGCAGGAATGGGAACAGTCTTGCTATAGTGATGCCAGTTATTTGCACCCCTTTAAGTTTAGATAAAATGCCCTAGACAGTATGGAGGTCTATCATTAATTTGTAATGGTTCATTAGTGAATACAACTGCTTTCCTTCCTTTTTGTTGAAAACAAGATGGTGGAAACTGCTTGGCTTTCAGGAGAAGGATTCATTAGGCAGCCATTAGAGCCTGTCTGTCAGCATCTGGTATGTATACAAAAACCAATATGACATGACCATAATTTTACCTCTGACTTGAAAAGCATTCTGCTTAAGCTAATCAGTCCAAAATATTTGAGAAATTGAAATATTGTTTTTAATAGTTACTGTGAAACAGTCTAGAAAATGTGCTGGTTGGTTTCTGTTGTCAATTTGATTCAACCAAGAGTTCCTTAGGAAGAGGCACCCTCAACTGAAGAACCGCCTTGATCAGAATGGCTGGTGGGAGTATCTGTGGGAATCCTCTATATGTCTACGCATGCATGGGGGCCAAGCCCACTTTGGGGCAACATCCCTAGGCAGGTAAGCCTTGTCTGTATAAGATAGCCAGCAGAACAGAAGTCAGAGAGCAAGCCAGCAATCAAGGTGTCTCCATGGTCTCTGCTGCACCTCTTACTAACAGGTTCCTGACTTGAGTTACCTCAGTGATAGACTATTTTCTGGAGGAGGAAGTCAAATAACCTTTCCCTCCCAAGTTACTGTTGCTCTTGGTGTTTGCCAAACAACAGAAAGCCTACAGATCACTACTTTGTATGCAAGCCAGTGTATATATGTATTGATGCTAACTGCTTCTTTAAGTCTTCAGTTCCTCAGGAAGGTGCGCACTTGGTAAAACTTGAATTAACTACATTTGCATCATTTTCCTCTGCTGAGCTATCTTATTTCACTTTAGTTCTTAAGTCCAGATGTGTGTAATGCCATCAAGCTGTCAGTGGTTGTTGTGATGGCGATTATTCCTGTGATGGCAACAACAAGCCATTCAATAAAACATTTTGTCCTTTTTAGGAACCTAGGGCTTATATTCTATATAATACAAGCAACAGGCCCTTCTTCCCATGACCTGGTCAGATTTACAGATAACCATAATCCTGTGCTAGACTTTATCAGAGTAACGGAATGTAGGAACTTTATTGAATGGTGTTATTGAAGATCATATATAATCTACAGGTGAGCGGCGGAGTTGGGGGCAAGGATCACTGTGAGTCCGTGGGTACTGCAGCCCCAGCCCGGACTGCGCAAACCCTGGCAACTGAGGGAAGCTGGGGGAAGGCAGCAGCTGTGGTGGGGGCAAGATGGCAGCGGGCCTTGGGCAAGCTCGGGGAGGAGCGCCCCAGAGATGGCAGCGGCTCCAGATGATGAGGATGAGGACCAGGACAAAGAGCAGGGGGAGGTTCTTCTTTTCCTCATCCCAGAACCAGGAGTGTCCAGGACTCAAAGCCCTGAACTGGGGAACTTGGCGACTGCAGGGAGCTTGGGCTAGAATTTCTCTGGAAAAAGACATGAGTGTCTGCAATGATATGATACATCCTGACAAGAAGTTGATGCCAGAGAAGGAAAAGAAATCAAGAGCCAGTGAACAGAATTTTAAACAACCAGGGTTTTGCATTTGTTACTTCCAACTACAGACTTCTGTTACCCACTTTTAAATTAGCAGGATTTCCAGAACTTGAACAAAGATACTTTCTTGTGTATTTTTTTTGACATTGAGAAAACTACAATGTCTAGGAAACAAAGCCAGAAGAATTCATCAGGATTCATTTTTTATTTGGAGTCCAATACAGTACTGGCCCAGGGAGGAACTTTTGAGAACATGAAAGAGAAGATAAACGCAGTGTGTACAATAGTTCCTAATAAGAGTAACAATGAAATCATCTTGGTTTTGTAGTACTTTGATAATTGTGTGAACAAAACAGTACAAGCGCTTCCAGTGACTGGGGAAGGCCACAGAGCTTCCCATCCCGGAGGGAGCCAAACACACCAGATCCCAGGTCTTCTCTTCTACCATGGAGACCAGGGGATCAGCTGGTCTGCAGGACCAGGTAAAACAGGCCCTGCATTCAGGCCTGCATTCCAGTGCCTGGGATGCCTGGGAACTGCAAAGAGATTCCAATCCCAGCTGGAGCCAAGCACCCCAGATTCCAGGTCTTCTCTTCCACCAAGAGAACAGGAAACAAGCAGATCCAGGTAAAGAAGGCCCCACATGCCTGGCATGCCTTCCAGTGACTGGGGACTTCCACAGAGCTTCCCATCCAGGAGGGAGTATTCACTTCCAGCAAAGGGACCAGGGGACTACGTGGGAGGCTAAGCACCCCAGATTTCTGGTCTTCTTCTCCACCCAAGGGTCCAGAACTAGGACGAGGAATAGAAGAACATCAGAGTATTGGATTTGCTAGCAACCACTAAAATGGACCTCTGGTCCCCTAACCACCAGACCAGTAAGGGGCTCTTTCTGCACCCACTAGAAGAAGAGATGGGAAAGAGACAATACAAAAACACACTCAGCAACAGAAAAACAAATATGACACTGCCAGATTCTAGAGACTCCACACCAGCAAGACTCCAACATTCCAATGCAAATGAAGCAGAAGAGAATGACCTGAAACACAACTTCATGAAAATAATAGTGGCCCTAAAAGAGGATATAGGAAAATCCCTCAAATAAAGGGAAGAAAAACAAAGCAAAAATGCAAGAAATGGAACAAAAAACAAAGCAAAAAATGCAAGAAATGGAAGAAAAGCAAACTAAAAAATGCAAGAAATGGAAGAAAGTACAAACGAAAAAATTCATAAAATGAAACAAATGGTCGAAAAGATAAACCAAAAATTGCAAGAAACAATTCAAACAGTGCAAGCGTTGAAAACTGAAATAGAGAAAATTAAAAAAAAAACCACACACAATCTGAAGAAAGGCTGGAAATAGAAAAGCTGGGCAAATGGTCAGTTACTACCGATACAAGCATTACCAACAGAATAGAAGATATGGAAGAGAGAATCTCAGGTGTTGACGATACACCAGGAGACATGGATTCATCAACCAAAGAAAATCCTTTAGTCCAACAAATCCTTAGCATGAAACATACAGGAAATATGGGACACCTAAGAATAATAGGTATAGTAGAAGGTGAAGAAAACCACCTCAAAGGGGCAGAAAACATATTCAACAAAATCATATAAGAAAACTTTCCCAACCTAAAGAAAGACATGCCAATGAAGGTACAAGAAGCTTACAGAACAAGAAATAGAATGGATCACAAAAAAGTCCCCTTACCACATAATAATCAAGACCCCAAATATACAGAATAAAGAAAGAATATTAAGAGCAGCTAAGGAAAAAGGCCAAGTAACATATAAAGGCAAACCTATCAGAATTACATCTGTCTTTGAGGGTGAGATGTGTTTCTTGTATGCAGCAGAAGGATGGGTTCTGTCTTCGAATCCATTCTGTTAGCCTGTGTCTTTTTATGGGTGAGTTAAGGCCATGGAAACTCTGAAAGCCAGAAGGTCCTGGATAGATATTCTACACCAACACTAAGAGACCATGGATGCCAGCCCAGACTACTATACCTGACAAAGATCTCAATCACTATAGATGCAGAAAACAAGATATTCCATGACAAAACTAGATTCAAGCAATATGTATCCACTAACTGAGCCCTACAGAAAGTTCTGGAAGAAAAACTCCAACCCAAGGAAGTTAACTACAAACAGAAAAACATAGGCATTAGATAATACCACTTTACCAAAAGCCAAAAGAACAAAGGGGGGGGTAATTCCACACATAATTCTACCAACAACAACCATTACAAATCAAAGAAGAATGAGCAATAAATGGTCATTAATATTCGTCAACATTAATGGCCTTAACTCACCCATAAAAAGACACAGGCTATCAGAATGGATTCAAAGACATAACCCATCCTTCTGCTGCATACAAGAAACACACCTCACCCTCAAAGACAGATATTATCTGAGAGTTAAAGCTTGGGAAAAGATTTTCCAATCAAATGGACCCAAGAAACAAGCAGGGGTAACAATCCTAACATCTAACAAATTAGGCTTTAAAATAAAATAAATCAAAAGAGATGAAGGAGGTCATTACATACTCATCACAGGAAAATCCACCAAGATGAAGTGTCTATCCTGAACATCTATGCCCCCAATACAAAGACATCCAAGTTTATAAAAGAAACATCACTAAAACTTAAGTCACATATAAAGCCCACACACTTATAGTGGGAGATTTCAACACCACACTCTCACAACTAGACAGAAATACCAGACAGAAACTCAACAAAGAAGCAAAGGGTCTATTAGAAGTAATGACCCAAATGGGATTAACAGACGTCTATAGAGCATTTCATCCACATAAAAAAGAATATACCTTCTTCTCATCTCCACAAGGAACCTTCTCAAAAATCGACCACATACTTGCCAACACATCAAACCTCAGCAGCTACAAAATATTGGAATAACAACATGCATCTTATCAGACCACCATGAGTTAAAATTAGAATTCAACAACAACACAAATTGCAGAAACCCTGCAAACGCATGCAAATTGAATAATGCACAACTGCACCATTCCTGGGTCAAAGAAGAAATAAAAAAAGAAATTAAAGACTTCCTAGAATTCAATGAGAAAGAAGACACAACATACCCAAACCTATGGGACACTTTGAAAGCAGTGCTATGTGGGAAGTTCATAGCACTAAGTGCCCACATGAAGAAACTGGAGAATAGTTATACTAGAGAATTAACAGCACAGCTGAAAACTCTAGAACACAAAGAAGCAAACTCCCCCAGAAGGAGTAGACGCAAGGAAATAATCAAATTGAGGGCTGAAAACAATAAAGTAGAAACTATGAAAACAATACAAAGAATCAATGCAAGGAAGAGTTGGTTCTTTGAGAAAATCAGCAAGATAGACAAACCTTTGTCCAAACTTACCAAACAGTAGAGCGTGAACATGCAAATTAAGAAAATCAGAAATGAAAATGGGGACATAACAATGGACTCTGAGGAAATTCAGAGACTCATCAGGTCATACTTTGAAAACCTATATTCTACAGAATTGGAAATTTAAAGGAAATGGACGACTTCCTGGATAGCTATTACTTGCTAAGATTAAATCAATACAAATTGGGAAGGAAGAAGTCAAACATTCACTATTTGCAGATAATATGATAGTTTACGTAAGTGACCCAAAGAACTCTACCAGGGAACTCTTAGAGCTGATTAACACCTTCAGCAAAGTGGCAGGCTACAAGATCAACCCAAGAAAATCAGTAGTCCTACTATATACAGATGACAAAATGGCTGAAAAAGAAAACAGAAACATCACCCTTTGCAATTGCCACAAACAACATAAAATACCTTGGGATAACGCTAACCAAACAAGTGAAAGACCTGTATGGCAAGAACTTTGAGTCTTTAAAGAAAGAAATTAAAGAAGCACTCAAAAAATGGAAAGATCTCCCATGCTCTTGGATAGGTAGGATCAATGTAGTAAAAATGGCAATCCTGCCAAAAGCAATCTACAGATTCAATGCAATCCCCATTGAAATACTAGCACAATTCTTCACAGATCTTGAAAGAACAATAATCAATTTTGTATGGAAAAACAAAAGACCCAGCATAGCCAAAACAACCCTGTTCAACAAGGCAACGTCTGGAGGCATCACCATCCCTGACTTCAAGCTCTATTATAGAGCTATAGTCCTGAAAACAGCTTGGTATTGGCACAAAAATAGACAGACAAATGGAATCAAATTGAAAACCCTAATATCAACCTACACATGTATAAACATCTCATCTTTGACAAAAAAAGCTAAAAATATACAATGGAACAAAGAAAGCATTTTCAACAAACGGTGCTGGCATAACTGGATGTTGGCATGTAGAAGAATGCTGACTGATCCATGTCTATTGCCATGCACAAAACTTAAATCCAAATAGATCAAAGACCTCAACATAAACCTAGCCACACTGAACCTCTTAGAAGAGAAAGTGGGTGGTACCCTTGAATGAATTGGTACAGGAGACAGGCAATGAGATCAACAATTAATAAATGGGACCTCATGAAACTGAGAAACTTCTGTAAGGCAAAGGACACAGTCAGCAAGACAAAAAGGCAGCCCACAGAATGGGAAAAATATTCACTAATTCCATATATGACAGAGGGCTGATCTCCAAAATTTACAAAGAACTCAAGAAGCAAGTCTCCAAAACACCAAAGGATCCAATTAAAAAGTGGGCTACAGAACTAAATAGAGAATTTTCAACAGAGGAGTCTAAAATGGCTGAGAGGCACTCAACATCCTTAGCCCTCCAGGAAATGCAAATCAAAACAACTCTGAGATGCCATCTCACTCCTTTCAGAATGGGTAAAATCAAAAACACCAATGACAATTTATGCTGGAGAGGATCTGGTGAAAGGGGAACACTCCTCCACTGCTGGTGGGAGTGTCAACTTGTAGAGCCATTTTGAAAATAATTATGGAGATTCCTCAGAAAATGGGAATAAACCTACCACAAGACCCAGGAACTCCACTTTTAGGCATATATCCAAAAGATGCCCATTCATACAACAAGGATGTCTGTTCCACTATGCTCATAGCAGCATTATTTGTAATAGCCAGAACTTGGAAGCAACCTAGATGCCCCTCAACTGAAGAGTGGATAGAGAAAATGTGCTACATTTACACAATGGAGTACTATTCAGCAGAAAAAAACAATGGAATCCTGAAATTTGCAGGCAAATGGATGGCACTAGAATAAACCATCCTGAGCCAGGAAACCCAGCCACAAAAAGAGAAACATGGCATGTACTCTCTCATATATGGATTTTAGACATAGATCTGGGGAGTGCCAGCCTACAATTCCATGGCCAGAGAGTCTGGGAAGCAGAACCTTCATTCAGTGGGTGATGGAAGCAGAGGCAGACTCCCACGGCTAAGCACTGAGCTGAACTCAAGAAATCCAGTGACCGAGAGGGAGGCCGGATGACCGAAGGGATTAAGATTGGGCTGGTTTAACCCCCAGAAACCGATGACCTGACAGGTGTTAGCTCTTGAATCCCAGACTGATTCCTGGGAATCCAGCATGGGACTGATCAAGACCCCCGAATGTGGGTGTCAGTGAGGACACCTAGTTAATCTATTGAGCCTTGGGTAGTAGATCAGTATTTATCCCTTGTATACAAATGGACTTTGGACTCCCATCCAACAATGATTGATGTACTCTTACCCTGAACACTTCGGGGAGGGTCCAGGCCTTGCCTGGATGAAATGACAGACTATGGACTCCCGCATGGAGGGCCTGACCCTCCCTGGGGAAATGAGGGGATTTTGGGGGGTGGTTGTGGTGGGAAACGGGAAACGGAATTGACATGTGAAACAACCTTGTTTCTAATTTAAATTTAAATTTAAAAATAATATATATATATAAACAAACAGAGCAGTGCTTGAAACAATCCTCTTGAATATGAAGTGATAGTTCTTGTGCATGAAGCTTCCATCTTCCTGTTAGCAATAACATAATAAAATGACAGATCTAGAAAACAGAGACTGTAGTCTCTGTGTTTTTATGTAATTGAGAAAGTCACAAAAGCCCAGAATGGCAATTAATAGAATTCTTCATGCTCACATAACCTGCATTTTGATTATGTTAACTACTCTGACCCCTCCCACATCGATCTCCACTGCTTTCCCCCCAAATTTGTCTTTTTTTAAAACAAAACCTCACTGACTACAATATGAAAAACTGTTTAAATATGCATTTAGCATGTGTGTACATATATATGTGCACATGTGTGAGTGCCTGTGCTACTATGGGTATTCATGTAGAGGTAATTGATGGAGTGTGCTTTCTCCTTCTACCATGAGGCTCTGACAATCAGTGTCATAAGGCTTGGTGGCAAGCTCCTACATGTGCTGAGTCATCAGCCTGCTCTGAGAAACATTGAGAGAGTAGAACGTAATCTTACCTAGATCCTTAAAGTTTCAATGCTTTTATATTATAAAAGTATTACATTAAAAGCCTTTGAGTAGTGACAAAATGCCAGAGTTCTTATATTTTAGACAGTAGTGTTTATCAGCTCATCATTACACACAGCATTTTTGTATATACACTATGTTTGTAAGATGAAACCCTTTCCATTGCAAGACCATGGCCTTCATCTTCCAAAAGAGCAATCAGGTACTTTTTTCCATTGGAAAGCATATATAGGACTTGCAAAATAGCTCAATGGACTAGGGCCAGTGTTGTCAAGTCTGATGACCTGAATTCAATCCCTAGAACCCACATTGTGGAAGAAAAAATCTTCCTGAAACTTGCCCCTGGATCGCGCACACATACACACACAGACACACACACACACAGAGAGAGAGAGAGAGAGAGAGAGAGAGAGAGAGAGAGAGAGAGAATGTTAGAATAAGAAAAGGAATAGATAATAACCCCAAAATATCTACAATTTTATGTAGGAATTAATGTAGATATAAATTTAAAATGTGCATATACAATATGAACATATCAATTATACTAAAACAAGGTAAAATATTGAGTAGAGAATATTTAAGAATAAAGGAGGAAGTTTGAAGTTGAATTAAAAGAAGGCCTGGTTCTATCAGTCAGCTCAGCGTGAACTCCAAGTGACTTCCCTAAATTGATGCAAAAGTAAAATGTACCTTTCTATATATTTCTAGAACTTTCAAATCACTCAAGGTTACATTATAAATAAGTTAATGTTACAAAATTTCATAATTTCTTTCACGGCCCTTATCCATACTCCTTAACCTGAACACACTTAAGGACCCATATGTATATAAACACACAGACATACATACACATCAATTTGTTAGAAGATTTTATTTTTATCTTTGTTTATGTGTATGTGTGGTGGCAGAGGAGTTGTGCATATGAGCCCAGAATGGGCTGTTGGATGTCTTAGAACTGGAGTTACAGGAAGTTTGAAGGCATCTTAGGTGCTGAGAATTGAACTCCAGACCTCTGCAAGAGACCTTCTGAGCCATGTCTCCAGCCCCCTCAGATATAAATCTTATAGAACATTAAGTCAGCATAAATTCTTTGATATAATGTGCTTCTCTCAGAAATTTTCTTAGGCTACCTGAGAAAGAATCCCAATTAAAAACTCTAGGGAACACACTTCATTCTCACAAGAACTGAAGATATGAAAACAGAAAAGTCATACATTCACACAATTTATAACTGATATAAAATTTTCTTCTTTGGCAAGAATGATCAGAGCTGGGTCTATATCTCAAAAAAATCCAGCTGCTTGCATCCATACTTCAAAGGCGAAACAGAGTGATTCGTTCTGTGTTAGTGCTTATGTCTTTGAATTAGCTGTCAGTTTGGTTTGGGTCACTTAAAGGAGGGAGAACAGTGAACTTTTCCTGTAATTGCCGGTGGGAGGGCATTTAACATAAATTGCCCCAGTGTTTGCAGCCACTCTGGAAGCTAAGTATATTTCAGCATTTAGCCAAACAGAGTATTCCTGGCATAAAATAGTTCAGTAACTTACCAGAGAGCACAGCTAATGAAAGGCAGAACAAGGATTTGCCACCCACTGTGTTTGGAGAAGCTGAGGCTCATTCCCTTGTCACTGTTAGAATGACAAAATCCATTGTCATTGAAGATGGAGTCTCCAAGTCATTGTAAGGCAGAGAGAACAGGATCTCAGGGGGTATGTCATAGGTTATTGACGGGCAGATATTCAGTGTTTCTCTGTGATTAAGTTCCTTAGACATGCATAGAAAGGTCTTTGACCATGATGATATGACTACAGTGATCAATTTTTCCTTGATGAAGGGTAGGAACTCTACCAACATTTCTCTGATCGCTGGTTTGGTTCTGACCATAGATGGTCCAAACATCTAAAGATCTTCCTTCTCTCACCTTAATTTCTCGGCAAGTTTCCTAAGAGCAGCCATGACCTCTTTATTCCTCAAGCTGTAGATCACGGGGTTCAACATGGGTGCCACCACAGCATAGAACAGAGCAACCACCTTCTCCTTGTCTTCAGAAGAGGCAGAGCGTGGCCCTAGGTAGGTGAAGATTGTGGCCCCAAAGCACATGCAAACCACAGTGAGGTGAGAAGCACACATCCCAAAGGCTTTGCGACGTCCCCGGGGAGAGTGAATGCGCAGAATGGAGATGACTATACTAGCGTAAGAGAATAGAACCAGGCCACAGGGAAGCATGATCACCAGGAACCCTGAGACGGCCACCATGACCTTGTTGAAAGAAATGTCTACACAGGCCAGCCGGAGAACTGCGAGGGTCTCACAGGCGAAGTGATTAATGACGTCGTGGCACAGAGGAAGACGGAAGGTGATCACCGTCTCCATCAGTGAATTCAAGAAACCAGCCACCAAGCAACTGGCAGCCAGCCCCCGGCACAGTCCTCCATCCATGATAACGGTGTAGTGCAGTGGGTGGCGTACTGCCACGTAGCGATCATAGGACATGGCTCCCAGAAGGAAGAACTCAGAGCCACCCAGTGCCAAGGAGACGCAGAGCTGGAGCACACAGCTGGGAAAAGGCATGAGCTTCCGGGCTGAAACCAAGTGGGCCAGCATCTGCGGGGCAATACTACTCCCATAGCAAAGGTCCACTACGGACAGAACACTGAGGAAGAAGTACATGGGGGTGTGAAGCCTGCTGTCCAGCCTGATGAGGAGAAGAATCAGGGAATTCCCTGCAACGGTTACCAAGTACATGGCAAGGATCAGGGCAAAGAGGAAGACCTGAGTGCCCCAATCATTGGAAAACCCCAACAGGATAAACTCACTGATCCATGTCTGGTTGGCAGATTCCTGGCCCATGAATTTCAGGACTCGGAGGGTATTTTTCCAACCGTGCTGCTGACCAAAGCTTCTGAATTCTAAGGCCATCCACACCAAAGACCCCAATAGATGACTCTAACTGAGTAATAGTATTTTCCCAGTGATGACACCATTAATTTCCACTGGACAGGGGATCTGTTCTTACCAGCAAAGAGAGAAGCGTAGAAGACACAGCTCTAACCACAGAGTATATGTAATAGTGATATTGCTTACCAGCTGTGGTGGCTCCTGCTTGTAATTTCAGCACTTTGGGGACTGTGGCAGAAGGATTGTCATGACTTACGTGCCAGTCTATGTTGTTGGATGAGTTCCAGGCATCCTGGGTTATAATGTGAGATCCTACCTAAGAAATCCAAACAACAAAAATACAACAGTGTCACTTTTTAGATGGTTTATTTTTAGCAGCTTGTTCAGTTTCTGTACATGAAAGGAGAAAACAAGCAAAATGCAAAATCAACCTGCAGAAAAGAATGGGCAAGACCACCTACAAATTCTTCCAGATGAGGAGTTAGTGTGCAGAGTGTCCTTGGGGAACTTCTGCGACTCAAAAGCAAAGGAAACACAAAGCAACCGGAGCTTATCATCAAATGATTACTGAGAACCCAATGTACTTTTCTCAGGACACAGGCAAATGGCCAACAGGAATGGGAAAAATCAGCATCACGATTATTAATAAAATGCCAGTCAA
The DNA here is from genome assembly GCF_017639785.1 of Mesocricetus auratus. Taxonomy (NCBI): domain Eukaryota; kingdom Metazoa; phylum Chordata; class Mammalia; order Rodentia; family Cricetidae; genus Mesocricetus; species Mesocricetus auratus. Next base: position 4,311,957 of record NW_024429268.1, read on the forward strand.
AACAATAAGGAAGCATTACCTGACACTGCTACCAACTTTTAATTCCACAATGAAATTTCCTTCCTGATTTTACAAAAGGGAGAAAGGTATCCATTCACCAAGAATGTCCCATGACCTTGAAGGGAGTCCTGTAACAGAGGACTAGGGTGGATATCCCAATGGCTTCTACCAGTCACAATGTGACTACAGAGGGTTGTCATGGTAATGACAACTACTTTCAGCATATGAACTTTCAGAATGCTCATTAGATATCACATGATTTATAGGTGGCTAGGATTCCTAAGATTAATTAATACTCGGTATTATTAAAACATCAATGGGCCACTCCTTCCTTATAAACTTCCATTACATCTTCTCTTTACATTTAAACTTAAAAAAAATCCAACACATTTTAACACAAGATCAAAGGTGATTTACTCTAAAACTATTGTACTAGTTAGAGATGTTCTTAGTTTTGGAAACCCTCCTAAAAATAAAGGCTACTAATGCTTACAATGTTTTCTCATGAAGATCTAAATTTACTCTTGCCACTCTAATACTTTTGAGAGATTCATCAGCTGCTGAAGATACCAAAATACAAAATGCAGCTTGATGCAAAACTCATCCATCCTTCTAGCCTGCCTTGTTCTTTACAAATGGCTCAATTGTCTTAGAGTTTCAGAATATGTGTGCCGAGGCCTGCTTTTAGGTCTACTTGATGATCAGGAGAACTTTCCCCCAAATTAATTACATCTAACCTTTCTAGGGCCGTTTGTTTACATCTAAAGATTTGAAGTGGATTTCTTTAGTGTGGGAATGTGATTTCCCTCTATGCTATCTTTCCCTCATGAGAGAATGGCTACAGACATCTGCAGTTCTGCCATTTTAGGATTCTTTTACTCCCTCTTAAACAGAGATATATGAGCAAATATTGCTACAAGCATGGAGTTAATACATTTATTTTTGCTTACAGTTTTGCCATAGGATTGAAACAATAGCTTAAAACACAAATAAAGCATAAACTATACCAGTGTAGGACAAATAACATGAAAAGTGTTTGCCCTGTTCTTTAAAGGAATAGCAACAATTCTCCCTCTATTGTGGGTTAGACCTACTATAACAAACCATCAGTCACGTCTACCAAGCCTTCATATGTAGCCGAGGCATCAGTGCTTGGAGGTTTGTATACACAGGGGGGCACACACATGTAAACAATAATTGGATCTGAGGGCCGTTCCGCAAGAGGGAATACTTGCTTGGTGCTATAAGTCTGATGGACAACTCATGACTGAGGAGGTCATAGGCCCTAGCGGGGATCTTTATTGCTGCTACTTGGCTAAACTGATAGAGAACCAAACCTCCTTGCAGCATCTGTGTTGATTTGACAAAGGCTACTCTCTGCCTTTGTCAGAGAAGCCTTTCTTCCCAGTGAATGAAGGTGAATGTAGGCCCGTGACTGCACAAGATGCTGAGAATAAAGATCGTTTGATGATTTAGTCCTCAACAAGACATTTATACCAGTCGTTCAGGGTTTGGGAATATTACAAAAGATGGTACGGAGAGAAAAAAAGAGTTGTAAGGTGGGGAAAAGGGTTACAAAATGCCATTTTCTAAGCACAGCAAGATCACTGTAGCCCTGAAACTCACAGTAGTTGCATGCTGGTACTGGGTTCAGACTAGGCAGCCCCACCCACCTTCAGTCAGCTATGAATGCGGAGGAGGCTCAAGGGCCCCTACCACATACCATTGAACTACTGACAACTAACAGAAGTTTGGAGATGGGCAGCATATAACCACCTACTGGCAAGCCCTCAAGCTTTGATGGATAATTCCAAACCTGTGATCATGCACAGACACTAATCAAACTCTGTGGGACCCGAAACAGAACCCAAAGTCATGAGTATGGCAACCGGATTTATAGGGGAAAGAGGGGCCTGAAGGGGTAGGAGAGAGATAAGCGATGGAGTAGAGACAGTCATCAGAAAGCATGGCATGCTTACATGAAACTGTTGAAGGTCAAACCATGTTAATAAAAATATAAAAAGAATTCTCAGTTGCTCATTTGTTTATATTATTTACACTTCTACAGCTTGGAATTAAAGGGATTAAAATATAGCAACAACCAAACAAGCAATGTTTCCCCAACTGCCGCAAAAAAAACCATTTTTTTCAAAAGGAGGAAATTTGCATTTAAAGCCATGTTGCCTTTGCTCAATAGGGTAATCATGAGAATGTATTTCCCAGTGACTTATTTCTTGAGCATAGAGATCAAAGATCCCGAGTTTTGTACACCGGGAACCTCAGAGTCAAGTGAGCATGTGAAATTCTTTTTCTTCACCATCATTACAGAAAACCTAAAATTCCCTACCAAAAGGTAGAACTCATCAGTAGCTGGAGAGATGGTTCAGAGGTCAAAACAACTTGCTGTTCTCACAGAGGACTGAATTTGGTTCCAAGCACCCCCATGCTGGCTCCTGACTATGGGCGACACCAGCTCCAACAGAGAATCCAACTCCCTCTTCTGACATCCAAGGGCATTGCATCATATGTACATATCACTTCACTCCAAGCCTTTAGAACAAATTTGTAAAAAGCTAAACACAGATCAAAGCAGAAAGACTGAGTAAAACACACGGAGAATACAATCAAAGGACAGGCAGTGGGTGTGATTGGAAAAATACAATGAAGTCCTCTGCCTCTGTGGCTATGGACCCCACCACCCTGTCCAGCACCTGTCTAGCTGGTAAATTATCATTTTGTTCCATTTTTTGTCCCCAAATATTTAGAGAATAAGCATGAAGTAGAACACAGTCATAATAGTGGCCAAACCACATTTTATTTCAAGTAGAAATACATGTAGTTCTTATGTCTCTGTGTACATGTGTACAGACTGATGTGTCTATATGTTTGAGGGGGCCAGAGAGCAGCCTCAGATTCTGGTCCCCCAGTGCAGCTCAACTTGTTTTTCTCACAGTTTGTTACTGAAACCCGAAGTTCATCCACTGTGCTAGGCTGTCTGGCCAGTGAGCTACCCCAACAACCATTTGCCTCTGCTTCCCAAGCACTAGGATTACAAGTGTGGACCATGAAACCCATCTTAAGAATATATGTAGGTCTTGGGTCTAAAGCTCATCTCTCATTCTTGAGGCACTCAAGGACTGGCATCATGCTTTAATGTGACCGTGACAGGCTTTGTGTTTTTCTCTTTACTTAAGAATACTCTTTCCATCGGATTGATGGCCTATGCAAAAGTAGGTGTTCCCCTACAATGGCAAGAGATCTGCTTTCATACGTATTAAATCAAGATTTGATTAATAAATCTCCCAAAGTTTACACATATGTTGTAATAACAGCAATAACATCCATGACACTATTAAGTGAACTTACAAGTGAAAATAACATTGAAAATGTAAGAGTATTTTTTGACAGTAGGAAATCTGACCTTCGTTAGCAATACACACACAAACTACAGTGTGAACAAGATAAAGTCTTAAAGTGCTCTGGGCCAGTTTCTCATATGAATAAACATTAAACAAATCCAGCACATTAATAAATTGTTGAAGACCTCCTGGCCAACAATCTTCACATCCAGCTTGTTGCAACTTGGTTTTCCCCAGAGTCTCTGGGAATGTCTCTGATCATTATAGTATTCCCCAGCTTCAATTTATTTTGGCCATTTTCAGCCTTAAGTTCCTTTGTTTCTTCCAGTAGCAGAAAAAAGAAAGTAACTAATACACTTAATTCTCAACCATAGCTGAAAACAATCTCATCAAGAAAAAGTTCTACTCTCTTCCTTCTTATTCATATCTACAGTTTTTCTGCATTACCATCTGTGAAAGATCGAAACTGATAATTTTTAGTAAGAAAGCAACTTTTATTAAATCTCCTGTCATTCTGTGTGCTACTCACGGGTGATGTGATTTTCAGACAGTAGGAGAGGATGAAGGGACGATGGGGTGGGGAGGGGAGGTGGGAGAGGAAGGAAGGAGACAGAGAGGAGAGGAGGAAGGGGGGAGAAGGGGGAGGAAGGAAAAAGAAGGGGGAGGAAGGGGGAAGAAGAGGGTGGCCCAGGTGGAGGGGAGGGTAGAGAAGGAGGAGGAAAGAAGGATGGGGAGGAAGAGGAAGAAGGACAGGAGCAGGAGGAAGAGGAAGAAGAAGAAGAAAGTCACGATGACTGCGGTATCACTTGGGCTGACACAAATTTCACCGAGGAACCATATTAGGTTTCAAAACAATGGATTAAGGAAAGGTTCAATAGTGTTTGTGGGGGAACATATTTCTTGGCCGTGTAAAATATTCTCACTGTTTCCAGAGCTGTAGTTCATGCATACAGTTTTTTAATTACTTGATTATAACTGTTAACTGACCTATATGTATATGTGTATATTATATACAAATACACACTTTTATTTAGTATTTATAAACTGTAACACAAATACATTTTTTTTCTGCTGAGTAGCGTTCCTTTGTAGAGACAGGACAGATGCATCAAGGTTTGTTTACTGGAATTTATTCTTCATAAGTTTTTCTTTTACAAAATAAAACAACCCCTACTATGAACGCTCATGGAGAAGTTAATGTGTAAACCTGGCTTTCACTTCTGTGTAACAAACACCTAACAGTACGACTCTTGTGTCGAATAGTAAATATGTGCGTATTTGTATAAGAATCTGCCAGTGTTCCGCTAGCATTTTACTCACAGCAGTCAAAATGTGAAAAGTTCAAGTCCTCTGCACTCTTCATAGCACTTAGCACTTAGCCAATGTTGTATCTTAACAACTTTAGTAGTTAAGTAGTAACATGTCACAGTTTTAATTTGCCTTTTCCTAAATATTACTGGCAGTAAATACTTTATATGTCATTTGCCACATATGTGTGTGTGGGGGTGTCTTCAATCTTCTCCCATAACAGTCACAGAAACCATGGTTCCATCAAACCAAGCGTGCCCATAACAGGACCTGCTGTGTTCCAAGACTTCTAAATTTCTATGTTCTAATTTGTCTTCCCCTAAAGTTTAATTGCAGAGAATCTGCATATGATAGTTACACACACACACACACACACACACACACACACACACAGACATACACATTCTTTGGGAAATCTGCTGTATTTCTAGAAAATGTAAGAGTATTTTAAAAACTGTACCGGCTAAGTAGCACTTCAACATAAAAGGGTAGACACTATACGTAGAGGAATTAACTACGTGGCATTCTGATCAACTCAGACTGGGCAGCTGTCAAAAACGTTTTCAGAGAGAGTTGACTATTGAGAGGCTCAAACCTGTCGAAGCCTGGGAACCTTTGCATCATGAGAAAAATATTGCTTCCTGTCTTGAGGAACTAGAATCTATCTTCTGAGGAACAATCTGGACTGGGGGACTGTTCTATCAAGACACCGTACTTTCAGACTTGAATAGAAAGGAGGCTATGGGCTTCAGCAAATCAATTTTTCGAGATGATGCTTATTATAAGAACGTGAAACAAACAAAAAATTTCCCAAATCACCTTTGGAGAGCTCAGCAGGCTGCCCTCTGCCTTTGAAAGGTGGCAAAGCTGAGAATGTTTGAAATTTGAAGACAGGGACTTTGGAACAGGTACCTTTCTCAAACTTTAGGAAGGAAACATCTAGGGGCCAATTATGCTCTGTTTATTAGGCCTCTCTTCTTCCCCCTCCTCCCATATCTGACTACTTCTGCACCCTAACACCCTAAGCATTTCAACTTTGCAAAAGGTAGTTTGCTGTCCTTGTCCCTGGAGCAGGGGTGAGGGACTTGCCAAAATTTAATTTCTCAAGGGACCAACCTCTGTTCTTGAGTGCTTTCATTCTGGATGGTTCACAGTCTATCCCAATTGGTGAGATGTGAGTAAACCCCTACTTCCTCATTCCAGACCAACATCTCTACTCTCCTTTGTCTAGCAGGTCCAGTTTGGGGAACTCATGAGGCCATCTATCTGTTCTCTGTGAATAACTAGATATTGTGAGAATGGGTCATACCATGGGTCATTTTAATATTATCCCTCATAATATGATGCATTCTCTTGGTCTGCTCTTTATGTTTTGGGTTCTGTCACCACATCTGTCAAATTCCTTACACTAACCATTGCACTCGTGCTGAATCTGGAGAAAGACATAGCAGATCCTGTCAGTCAGTCTAACGTCATGAACAGAGAAGGAAGGGAAGGAGACCAACGGGAAAGACAATAGATGGGGTGGGGGAGAAAAATGTCTCCCTATTTCCAAAGTACCTGTGACATCTTTCCTAAAACACTTAAATATATTTATATACTTTCTTTACTGTGTGAATTTATCATGCCATCTCTTTTTCGTTTGCCAAAATTTAGTGGTTATAGAAAGACTCTAGTCATACAATAAACAAGGCCAGCAATTAACAAAAGGGGCCTCGTAAAATTACAAGTCTTCTATCTAGAAAACTAAGCCATCAATAAAATAAATTGAGAGCCTACAAAGTGGAATTAAAATAATTTCAGCTCTATATCACACATGGGATTAATAATTGGACTATACAAAGAACTTTTAAAAACTAAAAAGAAATCAAACAATGCAATTAATAAATGGGGTGATGCAATTAACAGACAGTTCTCAAAAGGCAGAATACAAATAACCAATAAGCATAAAAAGAGTCAACTTCACCATCCATCAGAAAAATGCAGATAAAAACTACATCGAGATTTCCATCTCACCCCAGTTAGAATGACAATCACTTGAAAACATTATATAGCAAATATTTGGCTAGGATGTAGAAAGAGGGAGAGCTTGACACTAGTGATAGGAATGGTTACTAATGCAGGCACTATGAAACTGGAGGCGTCTTTAAAAAGATTATCAAAGGATATTACATATGACCTAGATCCACTACTCTTGGGTGTTTTCTAAGAGAATCCAAATCCAGGTGTCTAGGCTGAGAGAGCATCCTTCTATGGGGAATTGGGTCCCAGTGTCCATTTGTGCACAAGGATAAACACTGTATTTTTTAAAGCTCTTGAATTATGACTTACGTTTTGTCTATCAGTATAAAACTTCATGAAATTGTTTCCACATTGGATCATGTTATTTAGCTTGACCTAGACCTATGTGGCCATTCATATTTAGTTGAAGAACAAATTATCTCTCATTCCATCTAACTTGAGAACTGTGTTTTGTATCCTCTCTGGCTTTTCTTTCATTAAAAAATTTAAAATCAACTAAATTGGTGTAGCATTCCAAAGTGTGTACTGGGACCAATAATATGAGCCTAACGATAAGAGTGCTCACCACACAAGACTGATAACTGGGGTTCAATCCCTGGAGCCCAGAAAAAAGCAGCAGCAGCAGCTTGCACCTATAACACAAACCTTTTACAAAGAGATGAGAGACAGAGACAAGAAAATCTCTGTGAAGCTCATGGACCAGCAGGCCCAGAGTATGCAGAGTGATTTAAAAAATACACAATAGCCTTTTGAAACAAGGTGGATGAAGAGAATCAACTTCACAAAGTTGTCCTCTGCAGAAAATTGTGAGGTCAGCCTGGCCCAGCTGCCTTGAGAGACATCCATCCTAGATTTTTTCAGGTTAGAGTCCATGGATCACAGGACCCTACTTGCCTTTCAGTTTCTGAGAAACCGAGGCACTCTCTCAGGCAGTGAAGTGTTTCAGGGCACCTTGTGTTTCTCTGCATGTCCCCTCAGAAGTCAAGGACAGCTGGTGTCAACATTAATCTTGTTGTACCCTGTATAGCTTGCACACATTGCTGTATCCTGGCAACTAAAACTGCATTGATCCTGGCAATTGACACAATGTTCTGTTTCTGATAATACGGGGATAAAATGTCTGATTGTTTCAATAAAGTTGTCACAGTTTCAGTCTTGCTGTGGCCCTTCCAATCCAAGCCTGGTTTAATTTCCCACCTACCTTAGCAGGTAACCTTGGCCCCATAAGTCAGCACTTAACACAGACAGGGATGTGAAATATGGAAATGAAGAAGAAGAAGGAGGAGAGGAGGAGGAGGAGAAGAAGAAGAAGAAGAAGAAGAAGAAGAAGAAGAAGAAGAAGAAGAAGAAGAAGAAGAAGAAGAAGAAGAAGGAGGAGGAGGAGGAGGAGGAGGAGGAGGAGGAGGAGGAGGAGGAGGAGGAGGAGGAGGAGGAGGAGAAGGAGAAGGAGAAGAAGAAGAAGAAGAAGAAAGAAAGAAAGAAAGAAAGAAAGAAAGAAAAAATGGTTAAAGATGGTGAACTCTGGAAAATTGTAGGCACACAAGTGTAGTAAGATAGGAGAATTATTTAGAGGTTAAAAAGATGGGGCAGGCTGATTCAAAGGAGCAGCATTTGTTTGCATAACTTCTGTAAATTTTGCCGATGGTGGAAGGAGTTAAAATGGGACTCCATCAGTTGATGAAGTTCCTGTGGTTCATTAGTGAACTTCAGCCTTCTTTCCCTAAAGAGGGATCCTGGATCCTAGAACTTGGTCCCGGTTATGAAGAGCAATTCAGGGAGAAGTAGATGCAAGGGGAGCAGAAAAAATTACTAGTGATGCTTTTCAGCCTAGGAATAAAAACAGTCAGAGATAAAAATGACAGTTAAAAATCAAAATGATCGGAGGCGGGGAGAGAATTAACAGTGGAAATAAAAGAAAGATTAGAGCCTGAAGAGATATCATGTAGTTTCTCTCTATGTGATAAAGTTGACTTATTTCCTCTTCCTTGTGCTGCTTTTGCTGCGCCCCCTCCCCCATCCCGCCCGCCACCCTCCCTCCAGCTCTGAATTGCTCTGCTCCTAAACCCTACCCATCAAGTGCAGCTACTGACAGCATGGGAACTTTTATCCTTTGCTTCACTTCATCCCTTTCTGAGGTTCTTAGGGAGGTTTCTCGCACCCCGTATGAGAATCAAACCAACTCCTTTTAAGTCAAGTTGTGGGTCTCCCAGACAAGAGACTTTTTGGATGCAGGCTAGGAGACTGGAGAAGACTCAGAAGGGTTTTCTCTTTTCCTGCCGAGTTAAAGCCCAATTCTATCAGCCCAGGACAGCAAGTTAGAAACTATGCACCCATTTCAGGTAAGACTCTTAAGGATCTGAAGCAGGCTTCTGCTCAGTATGGACCAACTACTGCTCGTTACCCATCATCTCTGCTTGATTCTGTTTGGGAGAGGGAAGCTTATTGGAGCATCTTAGCAAAAGCTTGTCTTACTGGGAGTGAGTATTTACTGTGGATACTGTGGAGGGCTGATCATTCAGAAAGATGTGAGGACCAAGCTGTTAGATTCAGCAAAGAAACATGCCCATAACTTTTGAAATGTTAATAGAAGGCATATGTAGTGATGCTCAACAACAGATTACATGTCCTCCTGAGATGTATGTTTACTTGCAGGTGGTCAAATGCCTCATGGTTGATGAGGAGGCAAAAGTAATTATTGTTAGACAACTGGCATAGGTAGTTAATGCTACGTGCCAGATTGCTATCCATTCCTTTCAAAAGAAAGGAGACATTAATGATTACACCCACAAGGGTTAATTCTAGCTACAGCCCTCCAAGGGCAGACAATGCCTCAATTATTGGCAGCCATTCAACAACTACAAAAAACTAGCGATGACAAATAGTTCAACTTTATATCAAACATTTGTTGCTACTGCTTTAAAGAGAGTGAGGAAATTGTTTCCTCTTGCTTTTATTATACATCATATGAATGATATTCTGCCTAATAAAAAATTAAAAATGCTCAAAGGTATGTTTACAAAATAAAATTTGGATTATTTCTTTAAATTTGTATTTAAATTTGTAATGATAAAACAAATAAAGTATGATAAAGTCATTGCAGACTGTTAGTCTTTGCTCATTTTTGCTGTTCTTCTATCAGGAGAAACAATTAGGGATGTTATTACCTTTTTACTCAGAGCTCTTACTATTTTAGATCACCTATAAAATATTAAGAACTAACAATGCTTCTGAGTACACTGCCAAGTCTTTTCTGGAATTTTACCAACAGTTTGATTTAACCTACATACAAGATTCCCATATAACACTTAGGGTCAGTCTTTTGCTTAAATAGGTAATGGATACCCTTAAAAATAAAGGAGAGGGAGTAGAGTAGCATGGATACTCCTTACAATATTTTATTTTCTATTTCATATACTTTAAACATTTTAAATTTGGGCAAAGATGGTCTTACCACTCAAAAATGTTTGAGGGTTGCTCCAGAACAACTCAGAGTCACTGTCCTTTGGAAAGATGTTATGTCTGGCCAGTTGAATGGCCTGACACCAGCAATTCACTGGAGCTAGGGCTATATTTGTACTTTCTCTTCAGAGTGTTGAGGTCAGTATGGTTATCTGAAAGTCTGACTCAACTTGTGGAGGATGGAGGATGAGTTTCTAAAGCATCTGTAGAGGCTCCCCCGTGCCACCCCCAAAAAAAGAAAGAACAATGAAGAGAATGGAGTGACAGAGTTGTTGAGCCATGAATAACAGAGTCTATATACCAGCAATGACTCAGATGAAGAAAACTAGTGACAGAGGAAAGAACTGGGTGAAATCTCAGTGGAAGGGCATGATTGCATTTTTGCTGTTCTTGCTATGATGTCCCCTTTGAATGCATTTGTGTTACTGCTGAAACACAACCTGATCTACCTGTGCTCTGCTTTGTTAACGAGAAAGGGAGTAGCATGTCTGCTTATGTCAGTGACTCTGAGTACTTGGGAACCACCACTGCTAATCATATTGTTTCCCAGGCAGAGACAGTCACAGGATAATTTGGATATTGATGTTCAGGCAAAGCATAATGAAAGATTCACCGTCCAACATTCAAAGTTAGATAAATTACCCTCCTCCATCGCTGCACAAAACCTGGCAATCGTCATTATTCATTATGTTTTCTCTCTCAACTGGACTTCTAAACTACAGTCCACAGGAATGTTTGTCTCCGGGTCTCTTTTGTTGGTTATACTGGGAAGCATTGTAGCCTTGAGATCAATTTCCTAATCCATATCTGCGTTGAAGATTGACCTGCATGCTATAAAATTATAAACAAGGAAATAGCTGCTTGGAATCATGAAGTTGGCCCATCCCAGCTGTCTTGAGAGCCATACATCATAGATTCTTTTTCTCAGGTTAGAGTCAGTAGTGGCTGGGGCACTATGTGCCTTTCCGTTCCTGAGAAACCTAGGCACTCTCTTAGGCAGTGAAGTGCTCAGGTCACTTTGTCTTTCTTTGTTACATTCATTGGAAGTCAAGCATGGGAACTCTACAGGACAACTTGTGTTAACATTGATCTTGTGTGCCCTGTATAGCTTTCAAGCATCGTTGCATATTAACAACTAAAACCGCACCGATCCTGGCAATTGCTGCCGTGTTCTGTTTCTGATGACAAGGGGATAAAAAAATCTGATTGATTACTTCCATAAAATTGTCACAGCTTCAGTCTTGTCTGTGGCTCTTCCAACCTGAGTGGTTTAATTTCTTACTGGCCATATCAGGCAAGCTTGTTTGGGCCATCTGTACACTGGGCGAAGATACGTTGCTATGATTGGTACAACAAAAAGCTGAATGGCCAATAGCTGGTGGGAGGTAGGGGTAGGATTTCCTGCAGAAATAAAAGAAGAGGAGGATGAACCTAGCCATGTGAAAGACATCAGGAGACATGGAAAGGAAACAGGAGGTAGAAGATGAAAGAGAGGCGATGCCACATGGTAGAAGGTAAGAGCTGCTTAGGAACTATAGGCTGAACTTTTATAATTAACAAGTCTCCATGTCACTACTTGTGAGCTGGCAGCCCAAAGGAAAGTCTGACTACATATTGCACCCAACCTCTGGGTATGTATTTCCATATAGGGCCTGAGAAATCTTAAAAACAAAGAAACAAACAAAAATCCCACACGGACGTGGCTTCCTAGTAACTCAGTGTTTGCAACTTGCAGAGGTGTGGTTGCTGTATGGTGAGCACTAGAACAGCTGGCATGCTAAATAGCACCGGCTCAACAAATTCTCAGAGCTAGGGAGGGCAAATGCTTCTACTGGCTGGTACTGGGGGTGTAAGGATCGCCTTTCTTCTCATGGACTCAAGCAGGACAGAACCAGACACTGGTGGAGAGTTACTCAGCCTGCTCACATAATCAGAGTAGTCTGCAGGCACGTAGTACAGCTCTCTAGGCTGAGGAAACCTCTAAATGTACAGTAAAAAATGGGTATATACAGTCCTAGAAAAAAATAATAAAGTGAAGTCTTTCAAAGAGAGAGTAAAGTGAAATTACAGAAAAAAGCCACATAAAGATGGGAAACACACAGGGTGTCTGGATCCTGTGTGGTGCTCTGTTGACTTTCAAATTTTTAATGCTAATGAACAAAAATCAATAGCTGCTGAGAGATATTGGATTATGGAAACTGCTAAATTAAACAAACCTATATATTTTAAGACTATCTTAACTTCAGAAAGGAAGTAAGAAAATGTGTTGCACTCGGGGAGAGGTTGTGCTTTTGGTTCCACAGGAATTGAAAAGTTTTAAATTTTCTCAAAGTTAATAGAGATCAGATTTGATCAGGGAAGACTTCCTGAGGGTCTGGGTTACAGATGTGTGGGAAAGACAGAAAAGACTACAAGATAGGCAATGAATATGCTGATCATGCTTCATGGAACAGCTTTGAGACTGGATGAGACATGATAAATCTTGTTGGCCACAGAGTCCTCATGACTTATTACATGCTATCCTTTCTTATGTTATGGACAGAGGTTTGATCACAGTTCAAACAGACTTATAAAGTTGACAGGTGCCTTTTACCTTCTTAAACATAAAACAAAAAATAATGTTAGCTGACCTGTGCACATCTCACAATCCATACTTGTGTTAATGCCGATATACGTATTACTTTAAAAGTTTGTGTGTTATTTTTTTCAGAATAAAGGACCAGACATCAACAAAGACAAGTAGCCCAAGTGATCCAGCCTCTCAGTATGCCTCTGTTTCAGTTTCCTCTATATTCTGCATCCAGAACAACTTTGAAGCCACTAGATGAAATGGTGCAACCTCACAGACTATCCAATCAAGACTTCAGATAAACCTTACAGTCTCCCATCACACAGAGATTAAACAAAAAATAATACAGCTAGCTCTCCCAAGACTTTACCATGATCTCAGTTTCTCAGGGTCTCCGATAAGAAGCTATCACATCCAGACAACAGTAAGCAGTCTAGAGAACACTATACACACATTCCCAAGATGTGGGGAGGGTGGCTTTTGATCACTCTATGAGTTATGAATGTTTGTCATCATTTAGGGGGTTGGTATTGTAAGTTGTTATTTGTCAGGGTCAGTAAAACAGCTGAACAAAGGATATTATATTCAGGAATCTCTTTTTGAAAGAAAAGGGGGAGTATACTATAAACATGATATAATCAAAGGGTGGATTGGAGAATCTACTTTTGAACTAAAAAGCAACTACTAGTCTCAAATATTTTAATTGATATAACAAAGAAATATAGGTTAGTAGCTAGTCGTCTATAATGAAACTTATAGTTATGGTCAGTATGTTTTCAGGGCAAACAGAGGTAATTCTAAATAGATAGTCTTCAAACACTTCAAAGACCTACAAAATATGACACTTAAAATGTTTTAATAACATAAGGCTTTTCATGTCAGTGAGACATGTCTGCTCCTAGCAGCATCAATTTACTTCAAAAGATAGTCACTTCAAAAGAGGATGACAGGTATCAAAGAACCTCCACATGGAGTTTGATTTTAATGAGGCAAAGATAGCACTTGGACAAGAAACTACCCTTGCTTTGACTGCCGACAATATGTTGTCCAAATTTGACAAGCAGGACACAAAATAAGGTGACTGCTGTACTTTGCCAATACAAGGTAGGACAGTCCTTCAAAAATTTCCTGCTTCACAAAAAAAATGTGTCAGGTATTCCCCGCCTGTAGGCCAAAGATGGATGCCCCAACAGTGCAGAGGAACCTTGGATGACATACATGCAGCCAGCTGTTTCTGTCATTTCTATAGTTTTGGAAGTTGCTTGTTCTGCCCTTCCTGGTTATTCAGGTAATAGTATATCCTCCTTTGGTCTTTGGTGGAGTCGAAGACCAAGTGGTTATAGTGACAGTTATTACGAAACTCAGAAAAGAAACTTACATAAGAGACGTAAAAGTTTATAATTTTGAGAAACATAAAAGCTTAAGTTGTTTCCCTAAGATGTTTTAAGGTCTGAAAAAAATATTTTTAGGATGGAATATGAGTTAGGATACAAAGCAAATTAGGTATAAAACTTTGAACTCACCAAGATATAGAATAGATAATGGAATTTTTTTCCTGAATTTGCCAAATGCAGATAGACTGGACATTGTGAATGTAATCCTTACCTGATAATCATTCTTATTGTATAGAGTTTTCTTTTTTATTTAGACAAAAAAGGGGAAATGTTGTGAGATGCTTGTACACTGTGTGAAAATATATTGCTGTGATTGGTGTAATATAAAGCTTAATAGACAATAGCTTGGCAGGAGGCATAGGTGAGATTTCCAAGGAGAGAAAGGAAGGGGAGGACGAATCTAGGCACAAAAGAGACACCAGGAGATGTGACGAGAAAACAGGAGGCTCAAAATGGGAGTGTAGATTAATATATAAATGGACTTATTTAAGTTATAAAGGCTAGTTGTGAACAAGCCTAAGCTGCAGGCCAAGCTTTCATAATTAATAAGTCTCACACTATTATTTGTGAGTTGGTGGTCCAAAGGAAAGTCTGACTATATAACTGTTAAGAGAATCTTTTTCTTTTGCTAGCCGCTTTGGTTTATCCCCCGCCAGTCGCCTGGGCTCTGCCACGCCAGCCTGGTTCTATAGCCGCATGAGTCCCAAATAAACACACAGGAGGCTATATTCATTATGAAGCTGTTGGCCTTGCTTGTCTCTTACTGGCTATCTCTGCCTTAAGTAATTACCCCATAATTGTTAATCTAAGTATGTTTCTTACCGGAGAATAGTTCCCGGCGTCCTACCCCCATGGCGTCACATGTTGACTCTCTTGTGTTTCCCCTTCCCAGAATCCTCCTCTACTCCTAGTCCCTCCTATCTAGGTTTTCTATTGGCCAGACAGTACTTTATTGACAAATGCACAGGCAAATAACAGGACTTCCCCAACATATAACCTTGGCCCATAAAATAAATATGGGCACTTAAAGTCCCCTAACCTCCAGATACATGCCATGATATGTTCATGTATGCCCAGACACACACGCACACACCACACACATACACACACACACACACACACACGAGTATATGTGTGTGCATAATCTATCAATTCTACTTAGTTTTTTACAGTATTTACATATTTCTAGGGCTAACCAGTTGATATTGGACAACCAATGCAGGACAACCATTGCAGGACCTTGTCCCTTGAGGAGGCTGATTCTCCTTGTCTCAGCAGACACTGAGAACTTGTAGCTCTTCATCTGGGGGTGAGATGCCTAACTACCATTGATTTCTTGGTCAGAGAAATGAAAGAGACTCTCAGAATAATAATAGATATTGCCACTGCCTTTGGTTGCCTCCCAGAACTTGACTTTAAGACCCCCTCGTCAAAGGCACCACACACTCCAAACACAGGACTTAGCAGTATCTATCTGGAATTGACTGAGATGTCTCTTTGCTGCAGACTGGCTCTCCTAATTTGGGGGATGGCGTGCAAGCTGACAGGGCAGAGGAGCAATCAGTAATAAACAAGTCCCTCTGTATAAGTTCAAAACACGCTAAGTGTTGGTGAGGCTGAGCGTGTATAAAGATCACATCCACTGAATCAAGGGTGCAGACCTCAGATGCCATTCTGGATAGCATTTCCCAACTTCTAGCAACTTGATTCCTGTGTGTGGGCCCTGAAGAAATTTTCATGTGTTATTGTCATGGTGTTAGTGAGTTGAGGGGATATCATCAAGAATGAGAGCTGAAATAATAGAAATACGGTGAGTTAGCCTACATCGATATGGTATGTGACTAGAGCTATGTGTAAATTGTAAAATATGTAGCTAAGCATAAACACTAGTATAAACAATGAAATAGTAAATTATGTATATACAATTTCATACACAGCTACTACAATAGACATGTTGAATGGCTTCCCAGATGGCAAGAGAAAAATGAAAATAATGTAATAAAAACAATTTGTTAATTTATAAAAACTAACAAAGGACTTGTGCAAAAAAACATCTATAGAATAGAGGAGTCTTTTTCTTTTTTGGTTTTTTTAGAGACAAGGTTTCTCTGTATTGTTTTTTGGAGGCTGTCCTGGAACTCGCTCTGTAGACCAGGCTGGCCTTGAACTCACAGAGATCCACCTGCCTCTGCCTCCCTAGTGCTAGGATTAAAGGCGTGTGCCACCAATGCCTGGCAAGAATAGAGAAGTCTTAACTATTAAATATACAACTTAGATTTACTATAATTTTTATTAGTTCTTTGAGACTTTTTTATCATATGTTTTAATCACCTCTCCCACAAATCTTTCAAGGTCTATCTCCTCTTTTCTACCAACCCAGTTTTATGAATTCTTTTCTTTTTGCCATACTCCTCATGTCCAATTTATACTGCTCATTTATTCTTGGAAGTGTGGCCTTCCACAGAGTGTGTTTCACTTACCTGGGGCTGCACTCAGAGAAAACTGACACACTCTCTCCCAGCATCTAACACTTTCCGTAACCCTCTGTTAAAGAAGGAGGAACTTCATGCTCACATCTTACCTGAGACTTTAATAAACAACTTATTTTGTAACACCCTTAAACTGAACAAGTATTCCCTCTGTAATAGTTCAGAAAATCACCTGAAACTGTGAAGAATGTACTAAATGGATTATCAATCAGCAGGAATTCAATTGAATTTCTAATGTGCAGGAAACACCTGAGGTAAAAATCTACATACCTTTACCCAAGAAGATTACAGTCTACTTGATGATTAGAACCAGAATCTCGAACTAAGAATGAAGGGCATTTTTGTTGGTTTCTGATTTTTGTTTTCGGTTTATCAACAGGTAGTTAAAACTACAACATGTTACAACAACATAAGCCACACCAAAAGAAAATTTAGGAAGAAAGTGACATATTAATCATTTCCTACTTATCTGGGATGTGTTTTGGTGGACTGTTGGAGAGAAGAAATCATTCTCATCTATTTCTTTTCCTTTAGTTTCCTAATGCTCTTTCAAAGCCCCAATCACGTTGTTCCTCAAGCTGTAGATGAGGGGGTTGAGCATTGGGGTCACAACAGCATAGAAGAGAGCAACCATCTTCTCCAGCCCAGCTGAGGATGTGCCCACAGGTCTCAAGTATGTAAAGATGGCTGTTCCAAAGCACATAGAAACCACCGTGAGGTGAGAGGCGCAAGTCCCAACGGCTTTGCGTCTCCCCTGGGAAGAGCGAATGCGAAGAATGGTGGCGACTATGTGAGCGTAGGAAAAGAGCACCAGGACGCAGGGGAGCATAATCACCAGAAAACCCGAGATGGCCACCATGACCTTGTTGAGCGAGATGTCCACACAAGCCAGCCTCAGCACAGCCAGAATCTCACAGGCAAAATGATCGACGACCTTACGACAGAGGGGTAACTGGAAGATCATGAGGGTCTGCACTAGTGAATTTGTGAGCCCAGCAGCCAGACAGGCCGAAGCCAGCCCCAGACACAGCTCTCCATGCATAATGACCGTGTAATGCAGAGGATGGCACACAGCCACGTAGCGGTCGTAGGCCATGGCGCCTAGCAGAAAGAACTCCGTGCTACCCATCGCCAGGGAGATATACAGCTGCAGCACACATCTGTGAAACGGGATGGACTTCCAGGCTGACAGGAAGTGAACGAGCATCTGGGGGACCGTACTGTTGCTGTAACAGATATCCACAAATGACAGGATGCCGAGGAAAAAGTACATGGGTGTATGGAGCCTACTGTCCAGCACGATGAGGATGATGATGAGTAGGTTTCCCAGGACGGTCAGCAAGTACATGGCCAGAAACAGCACAAACAAGGAGACCTGAGTTCCGCCAGTCGCTTGACAACCTCAGGAGCAAGAACTCACCCACCCATGTCTGGTTTTCCTTGCCCATTAGATCCCTGAGAACAAAGCCCAAGTTACATAACAATAAATATCAGATCCTAAGCAAAGCTCTTCCCAGATCCTCCCTTAAGTGGAGAGTTTATTAAGATGCTTGCATGTTTCAATTAAAAAGTGTAACCATAAACCTTCACTCTCTCTCCTTTCCATCCAGTTTTGAATGTCAGTTTCCCAGAACCCACACCTTAACAGTTATGAACATTCTTCTGTTAATTTACAATTTTATTGCTGTGTTATCCAATGCTAAAAAAATAATGTGGTATTCAATTTTTCTCTTCATTTACTCAAGAATTTTGAATTTCAATTTAGAAAATAGAAAGTGTGAATAGATTTTTTTGAGTTGGAAGGGAATGCCAAAAACTGCTATTTATTTCAGAGTTAGTAAAATTTTAAAAGTATAACCTGTGTGACTCTTTCCCATCTTTAAAATCTTCATGATTGACTCTGTCCCTTAGAAGACACAAGGGAATAATTCCCAGTGTTGTGTTCTTCCTCCAGAAGAGTGGCAAAGAAAAGGTTAACAGTAGAGTACATCTGTGAAGACACAAGTCCAATTCACAAACGCATTAGCTAGCTTCTCATAAGTGTAATATCTAACACCTACCACAAATATTACCTATAACCATGGGACCACGGAAATCATTACCTAAAACCATGAGACCATGAAAATAATTACGTATAACCTTGAGAGCTATGGAAATCTGGCAAAACATTCCCACTGGCTGTTTATGTTTCCTGTCTGCTAAGAGTTAGGATTGAGAGGGTAACTAAGAGAGATGGACAAAAACTCACTTGAGTTAGCTGATTGATATGGCTGCTGATTATATCTGCTTCTTCACCCTACCTTTCTTCTTTCTCCCCTACCTCTCTTCCCATTCTCTGTCTCTCACTCATAGTTATATAACTTCCATATGGTAATGTTTACTCAAACTTAATTTGTTCACAGATGAAGGGTGTATATGCAAATGCCTCTGGACTCTTTGTCTGCCCCCCAAGTTAAATTTCCCAAACTTATTTATCTGCAATTCACCACACTCAGTCATGAACACACTCGGGAACACAGGATGACTCTTGTATTCAGTGGCATTACCTTATTATAGGAGACAGGCAGAAAACACACACAATTGTGTTTCCCAGGCTAGAATCAAACTCCCTTCTTTGTGTCTAATCAAGGATTGTAGGCATTCTCCAGACACCCAGCTCCTTCGCTCTCATTTTCTTCTAAAACAGTCAAGTGCCTCAGATACTCAAACACCTGTCTTCTCTCAAGCTTTTCCATTCTCTCTGGACTGTAACCGAGGCAGTCAGTCAGAGGATACCAATCCAACTGGTCCATAACAACCCAAACCTTCTAATCTTGATGATGTTCTTGTATTTCTGAGCCTTGAGGGTTCTGTGTTCAGAAACTGACTCAGGAGCTCTTAGTAACCGTTTGTTCGTTTTATTAAAGTCACGTGTGGGTACCAAAAGTCCCACGACCTGGGAAAAGCCTCTTCAATCTCATATTACTCTGACATTTCAGAAGAAAACGTGAGACAGACACAGTTGTCCCAACCAGATAGGTCATGTGCTCACTTAACACACGCCCATTACCAGTACCTTAGACCTATGCTTGTGTGAATCTGCTCCGCTGTGACATCTATTAAACATGGAGCCTACTGCTCAGATGAAGCTCCATCCAGACAAGCATCGCTGTAGAATATTGGGGTGTCTCAATGTGCTGAGGTCCATAGCTGGAAGTCTTCAGGCATTGTTACAATTAGTCACATTATCCTCCCTCCCCGCTTCTTGGAGAAAAACTTGTTAGAAGAGAGGTAACCCTGTCCTTCCTTCCCCAAAAGCTATCCTTCTCTTTCCCCAGGAATCAGGGCAGATTAAACCTGTGCTTCCTTTAGGCAGATCCAAAACCATCCTATGTCAGCAGTCTGTTTTCTGTGTAGGTGGTCAAAGTCTGATGCCTGTGGTCTCAGACCTATCTGAAAGGACTTTTCTTCTGTAGCAGGCTATCAGAGCTTGACCTGCAGCTCTTTAGCAACAAATTATAGTCCAACCGTCAGAGGCATCAGCAAGCAGAGAGAGGCTGGGTGATATCCAGACCCTGGCTCCATGCTGCTTGTCCCATCTTCACTCAGCCAGCCCCAACACAGGAGTCCCACAGCAGGTGAGGGCTGTTTTGGACGAAGGAACTTTCCTCCTCAGAGATACAATCTCTACAGGCCAATTATACCATGCTTGTTAGGCTTCTGTAACTTTCCATGAGTTGGTTCTTCATTTCACTCTGTCTTAAAAACAAAATAAAGACTCAACTTTGCCCTTTTACTTGGGAATGTCTTTGTAGTCACTCAGTCTCTGAATTCTTATCTACACTTGAAACATAAAAGTGACAACTTAGCGTTCACAAAACAGGCATGTGAGAAGAGACTAATAAAGTCCCATGTCCCCCAAGAGACACTCCTCTGATTTTGTTAAAGGCACACTTTGAGGAAGTTGCTGCCTGCCCATCTTTTAAGTTTAAGTTATGAGCACGCATACTCCTGACTGAAGTTTTTAACCCGGTGTGTCCAGACATTTCTACACTATCCCCGGATCTTCAGGCAATGTATCTTTACCATGACAATTCAGTCATGTATGACACACTTACCAATATTGTCTTTATAACCAAAACATTCTGAGGACCTTCAACCTCTGAGGGCTCTACTGAAAGAAAGACTCCTTTTGAAATATGCACTATGGAATTACTTTACTTGTTTAAATCTACAGGTCTACCTTTGTGTTCTATAAATACTGCCTGAAATATACTACTCACCATAAACATCAGTGCTGGAATAAGGTCTACCTTTGAATTATATGAATAGTCCTAAAATGTACTACTCACTATAAACATCAGTGCTGGAATGAATACAGACATACACACCCCCACACACACACACCCACACCCACACACCCACACCCACACACACTCACACACAGAGTGGGGTAGGGGGAGCAGCTCCGTTGTCCCATGTATCTCCTCATTTCAATCCTGTAGTATTACTAGTTACTGCACTGGGAGCTGAAGAGACAAATTAGTGGTTAAGAGCACTGACTTCTCTTCCAGAGGACCTGGGTTTAATTCCAGCATACATACACTGTGTGAAGGTGTGTTGTAATTGGTGTAATAAAAATCTGGACAGCCAGCAGCTAGGCAGGATCATAGGTGGGATTTCTTGGGGAGAGAAAGGAAGAGGAGGAGAGTCCGGGCTCACGGGAGA